>NW_028274807.1:209503908-209805069 GCF_037043125.1 Eumetopias jubatus
TGAGGTCACTATGGATACTCTATCAACTGGCTGTTGGCCCAGGAGCTGGAAGAGAGTTTGGAGAAATCAGTCCTGAGATGAGCCAGGGGGATCAGCGTTGGGGGGCGGGGGGGGGGCAGATGTGTGTGGAGGGGCCAAGCCCCGGGCTGCCGCTCCCTCCTGCATGGCCTCCAGCAAGTTTCTTCTGTCCATGGGGCTCCCAGGCATAACTTGAGGATTAGAATGGTGTGTCGTTCATGGGACTGTCGTGGGCTTCGGTGAGATGGGGCTCAGTGACACTGACAGCTTTACCAACTATAAGGAGAGAAGAGGAGAGTGGGCAGACTCTGGGGAAACCAACCTTTACAAGGCAGACGGAGCCAGAGAACCTGGGCAAGGTAGCTGGAAAGAAAGGAAGCCGCATGCCGCAGGGCAGAGAGGGGGCCCGTCTTACCATGGGTCCGGGGACCAACCAGACCACAGGCAATTGCAGATGGAAAGCCAGGCCTGAGAGAACAGGCCAAGCGGCAAGTTGCTGGGTCCTTGACTAAGGCACACGGGACGTGTGGGCAGGACGGCTCTCATCCACAGTGTCTCCTGATCCCGAGCTTCCACCCTCCTCGCCTGGAGCAACAGCCCTGCCCATGGTGCTGGGCCCGGAGCTCAACACATGGCACCACTCAATGGCTTCTGGCACCGAGGAGGAATTTATTTCCTGGACGAAGCAGCCAAAATCGTTCTGCACCTTTGTTGGCGAGCATGGTGCAGTCGGAGCCGACATTTTCTAACGGGGACGGGGAAGAGCAACTCAAAATGGATTCAGGGAGGGTGTCAGCTGAGGAGCAGCTGAAAGAGAGAGAGTATTCCGTGGTCTGGAAGGCTGATGGCGGGAAAACGGATGTGGCTGAGTTCGTAAAGTCAAGTCCACCAGGGTTTTTAGTGAGATTGCTGTAAGTCAAATCCTGGGATACGTAAGCCACCTGAAGCTTAAAAGGGGCCAATCTAAGGCAACAAGAAGTTTTAGTTTACAAAAAAAAAAGCAGACAAAGGGGTCTGGCTGCCTCAGTTGGTAGAGCGTGCGACTCTCGGTCTCAGGGTCATGAGTTTGAGCCTCATGCTAGGGGCAGAGGTTACTTTTAAAAAAAATCTGGGGGGACACCTGGGTGGCTCAGTCGTTAAGCGTCTGCCTTCGACTCAGGTCATGATCCCAGGATCCTGGGATCCTGGGATCGAGCCCTGCGTCGGGCTCCCTGCTCGGCAGGAAGCCTGCTTCTCCCTCTCCCGCTCCCCCTGCTTGTGTTCCCTTTCTCTCTGTCAAATAAATAAATAAAATCTTTAAAAAAATTTTTTAAATCAATTAATTAACTCAAAAAACAAACAAAAAAAGCACAGGGAGTAGCTTTGCAGACAATTACCTAAGAGACAGCCTCATGTCCAGGGAGTAACGGGCTCCCATTTATGGGTGGAAGACCACCACTGTTCCAGAGAATCTAAGGTGACCCGCTGATGCTGGGGGGGAGGAATAGTTCCCTCCATGACCCAGCTCTCAGGGCCTCAGAGTCCCAGATCCCTGGATTTACAGGCCCACTGTCCCATCCCAACGCTCTGAACAGCCAGCCCAGAGCCATGGTGGTACGCAGCGGCTTCTTTTCGGATGTTCTCCTTGGCCCTTAAAGGGTTTGGGCCTTGGGCCCTCTCCTGACCAGGGCTCGTGATTTAGGCCAAGACAATGTCCCAGAAGGAAGAGAACTGGGACCCCCAGAAGCCAGCCCTCTCCTCTCTCCTCCTTCCCCTTCTCTTCCCTTTTTCTCTACTCCTGACACTCACACGCATGGGGACGTGCACAGACACAAAAAGACACTCTAGTGCACAGGGATCCGTGTAGAATTAATGCCTCACAGCCTATTTACAGACATTTTACCAAACAAAACATCAACTCCCAATGTTTGACAGGAAGCCCCTCCCCTCTTGTCAGGAGCGATCCCTCCTAAAGGGGGTTCCCAGAGATGAGCAGCAAAAACCCCAGGAAGGGGAGAGGGAAGAAAAGGAGCGGTTACGAGACGGGAGAAGGTAAAATTATAAGGTTGGAGCTGTCAAGGCAAAAAAAAAAGGGTGGGGGGGAGGCAAAGTGACTCCACTATTAGGGACTCGGTGTGAAACACAGAATTCACAACAGCCGAAAATCTTGGCGCTTTGTCTGTGGAATAACAGAGACTCAGCGCCCAGAGGGCTGAGAGGGCATCAGAAGCCACTCTGCACACAGCCCGGCCCTGCTCACAAGCAGTGCGCACACCCTAAGACATGGGACTGAGTAGTGCCCACAGCCCCCTCGCTCAGCCCCGCAGGCCACTTCCTGCCGCACCTCCTATTTGACCATCCTCTCCTCTCTCCCAAGGAGCACCTTGGAGGGGACCAAAGCTGGAAAGGAAAAGTGGAAACAAGAGTGGAGGGGGGGGAGCAGGGCTCCTCTCGTGGAGGAAGGCTTCCTGTGCCCATCCAGAAGGAAGCAAACTTGGGTTTACTGGTAAGGCCTCTGCGTGCTCTGCTCTGTGCCTCAGAGTAGCGGCTGGGCCAGATGTGCCTTCTGTAGAAGCCAGGGTGTGTCTGGTGTCCCTGCAAGACGGGAGCAGGAGGGCACAAAGCCCTTGCCATCCCTGCATGCCTTCCTCCCAACTCCTCCCACCCAGAGGGGCCTGTGAGGCTCCAACAGAGAAAGATGGTCCGAGCACCTCACTCCCAGGCGCCTCGGGGGGCAATGAGGACATGGGCAGGCGGGCAGTGAGAAAGGGCAAGTGCCCCAATCTGTGTCTAGCTCTTGCTGCCAGGAAAGGGAGGGAGGGGAATGGACAGAAACGTCCACAGCCTGTGGTCCCCTGACACCCACCAGGGGTCACCACACTGGGGTTGTTGGCGCGGGATGCCGGCTCTCTCCCACTCCCGCCTAGGGACAGACTTGCTGAGGTCTCCCATTGTAGCACCAGGGAGTCCTCGGGGCCTTCCTCTGATCTGACTTGCCCATTGCCATCCCTTTCCTCTGCTCTGTCCCAGGTTCCCCACCCTGACACCTCCGACATTGGGACAGGATCATTCTCTGCTCTGGGGGGCTGTACTGTTCATGGTAGGATGGTTAGCAGCAGCCCTGGCCTCAGCCCATAGATGCCAGGAGTGACACTCCCCCCAGTAGTGACGACCAAAAATGTCTCCAGACATCGTTGCCAGAAGTCCCCTGGGGATAGAATCTCTCTCTCTCTCTCTCTCTCTCTCTCTCTCTCTCACACACACACACACACACACACACCCCACTGGGAGCCTCTGTGCTCTATGATCACCTGTGTCCTCTGCTACGAGCAGGTCACACATGGCTCTGGGCTGACACAGACCGGGTGCTTCTGTGCATCCACACAAATCTGTGGGGGGCTGGTGGCTGCGGAGCCCCTTCAGAACTTGTCAGCCCCATCCTGACAAGTGCCACCATGTCTATGCCTGCAAAGGCATGTGCCTTCAGGATGGGGCCCCTGAGGTCAGCGTGCCTGGGGGCCCTCCCCGTCCTCAGCCCTTTTAACTTCCTGTGTCATGCCAGAGCCCACAGTGGGAACCCAGCCCCCCCCGCCCCATCGTATGAGCCTGCCCAGCCCCTGGGGAAGGGCTGTTGTCCCTGTGCCATATCAAAACATGGGGCTTTTAATAGCAGCTTCCTGTGGGGCTGGACGCCCTCCACCCCTCGCCTCTCACTCAGCCCTGCTCCTGACGGTGGAGCCATAGCGCCCTGTAATTATGGCAATTGTAATCTCTTTTACTAACAGGTAGATTAATAGCGAGGCAGGTTCACAAAGAGCCCTAGAAAGGAGCTGCTCAGCTGCTGAACAGGCAGGGAAGGGCCTGACACTTTGTGGCAAGTGCGCACACAGCCTATGCAGACACTTATTCCTGCCCGAAGGGGCGCAGGGCCTGGAGTCTGCCGGCTGTGCCCCTGGGTGACCTGGGTACTCACCGGGTGATGGGGGGGTGGGGGCAGATGACTGCATTCTCCTTGAGCCTCATGTCCTCATGGGAGCAACAACAGTTGGAACCTCGTGACCCTCAGCGTTTCCCCTCATGTCCCCAGGGTGTGATTCGCACTGACATTTACACACACACTCCAACCCACGCTCATACACAGACACCCACGTCCTGACACTCAAGACACACACGCACAGACACTCCCAGGGTAACACATGCTGAACACTTGCAGAGGAAAAGAACGGACGAAGTTCATAAACACTCAGGCCACCCACGATGGCACGGCCAAGGGCCCTGGAGGCACGGGATGCCTGGCACTGGCGCGTCATGGCTGCTGCCGCAAGAGGAGGAGGGAAGCGTGGCTTCTGTGGACAGGCTGTCCACGACGCTCTCCACGGCTGCACCTCACAGGCCTCCCGCTGGGCCTCAGGGCGCAGCTCCTACCTGGCAGTGCCGGAGGACAGTCAGGTTCTGGGCAAGATGGAGCGCCCAGCAGAAGGGCTGGGGGACAAGAGCTGCCAGAGGTCTGAGATGCTGTCGCCTCGATGGGCCAAAGAGATGTAGAATGTGACACAAGGCCTGGGTTCGAGGTGAGTGAACACACATGTGTGCACACGCAGAGGCAGGGGCACGCGGCAGGAAACAGTGGAGACGGAGCCTGAGGAGAGCACGCTCACACACGCATGCCTCTGGAGACCTGAGGGAGGAGATGGTCCTGGCTCTGCGGTAGGGCACAAGGGGCTGTGTGTCCCAGCCCGTGTGGCTCCGGGGGATGCCATCTCTGGGGCACAGGATGTACATGTTTGTGTGTGAGTGAGGGTAGAGTCCAGAGCCCAGAGTGAGGGCCTGGCCCTCCCTTAGCCTCCCCTCCAGTCACAGGAGGAATGCACCTCCCCAGGCAGGCCCGGGGTCCTGGCAGCAGACAGCGGGGCTGGCCTCAGGGGTCAGCAGCAGCTGCTTCTTTGGGAGCTCTCAGGGCCTGCACCTCAGCGGGGGCGCTGGAGGGGTTGCCACCATGCAGATGCTGTGTCCAGCTCCTGCTCACTGCCAGGCAGTCCCAGGGCCCCCTTGCCAGTTCCTGGCCCAAGGAAACCGACACCGCCACGCCAGGACTCTGAGGACCCGTCCCGTGCCAGCAGAGCTAACAGAGTGGGGCCTGGGGTGACGTCCACGAGTAGCTCTCACCGTGGACGACAGCATGTGTCCTTTGGGGACATGGGAGCTGATGCAACAGACATACAGCCAGGACAGGGATGGGAGGGTGGGCTCATAAAAAGTGCATTTGGGGATGCCTGGCTGCCCCAGTCAGTAGAGCATGCAACTCTTGATCTTGGGGTTCTGAGTTCAAGCCCCACACTGCAGGGTAGATTGTACTTCAATTTTTTTTAAAAAGGGCATCCCGATGTAATATGTACATGATGTGTGTGTGATGTGTGTAAGTGATGGGAGTGTCTTTCTGGGGCTCTGGGTGGCATGAACGGGGTACAGCTGAGGATGTGGACAGAAAAACCCTCACGCATTGTCTGCAGGAGCCAGATTTCCAGACAGCAATTTAACAAGCCATATGAAGCATCTTCTGAAGAGCCTGTACCCTTTGGTGATTCAACTGCTAGGAAGTCTTGTCTGAAGTTCATACACATAGCTACCAAGCTTGGTGCATCAGGGTGTCCATCCCAGCAGAATGTACAACGTAAAGCCTTCTTCACAGATGAGGGATGACATCAACTCTCGCATGCTGAAGTCTCATGCAGCCATTTAAAAGGCATGTTTGTATTTTCTTAACTTTTATTTATTTAAGTAATCTCTACATCCCATGTGGGGCGTGAACTCATGTCCCCGAGGTCAAGAGTCTCACACTCTTCCGACTAAGCCAGCCAGGCACCCCTTTGTATTTTTTTTAAATAAGCACCTATTACATTAATAATAAAAGGTAATTTCATTCATTTGTTTATTTATTTAGAGAGCGAGGGTGAGTGGAGGTGGTTGCAGAGGGAGAGAGAGAGAATGCCAAGCAGGCTCCATGCCCAGTGCAGACCCCGACGTAGGGCTCAATCTCATGACCTTGAGATCATGACCTGAGCCAAAATCGAGAGTCACTTAACCAACTGAGCCACCCAGGCGCTCCATAAAAGGTAATCTCTCATTTCCAAAATGAAAACGGAATCGAAGTCATTAGAAACGTTGAGAATTAGGGGAAATGCACTAGGAAAAGATGTTAAACCATCAAAATTTAGTTTTTGAAAAATTGTGATGGGGTAGAATACACGGTGGTATTAAATTTTAAAAAGTAGCACCCGGAAGTGTTTGCACCATAAACTCTAATTTTTAAAAAATTAAATATGCACATGAATAGGTACAAAAAATGCAACAAAAGGTGGTTATATAAGTCGCAGAACGTTGATAATTTTTATTGAACCCCCCCAAGACTTTGTACTTATTTGGTGTTTTTATGATGAATGTGCACTAGTCTTGTAATCAGAAAAATACCTTTCTTAAAACAGTGGACAGATGAGCGACTACATGTATGTGACCGTCACCCCACATCGTAGAAGAACATCATGAGGCAATGGGAAACCACAGCCCTTCAGGTCCATCGGTGTTCACATGGAAATTTCCTGCTGGAGTGGACTCTACGCCAAACGACACAGAGCAAGAAGGAGGGTGACACCCCCAAACCACGGTCACGCTGCAGCGCGCCACACTCCTGCAACTGGGCACTAGGGCTGCTTTCCTACTGGACACGGGGTACTTTGGAAAGGAAAGTGGTCTTCAAGAAAGTAATGGGCAGGCACGTGGGGCCGGAGAAAAGAGGTTCAGGGCCGGGGAGGAAGTAGCTGGCTGGAGGAGCTTAAGGTGGAGAGGGGAGAGCTGGGAATCTAAAAGTCTCAAAAACTAATGGGACCGACTCTGAAGTCTGAGATAAGCAAAGGGGCAGCAGCAGCCAGAACAGACTTTGGGATCGGCTCAGCCAATGTGTGAGAAACACACTGTTCACATTCCTTTAATAATTTATTGTTAAGAACCACATCCAGCCACCAGAGCTGGGTGCACATGTACCAGCTGGGGGACGGCAGCCATCTTGGACCGGGGAGGCTCGGGCCAGAGGGGTCTCCAGGAAGGAGAAGGCTGGAAGAGCCAGCCATGAGTCTGCATCCCCACAAGGGGCCTGGAGGCCAGGGCTTCTGAGGAAAGAAGAGGGGGGCAGGGCGGGGGGGTGCCTCTGAGCCAAAGGTAAACAATCCGGATGCCTGATGCTCCGTGCACAACACTCGGGGCTGCATCTTCCCAACGCATGCTACGGGGCATCTAGTAGGTTAGCGGGGTGGAGAGGATCTGACAGGGGAGGAGATCCTGTCCCGGGTGAGCTGGGCAGCCTCACAGGCTGCCTCTGTAGAGGACATGGACTCCGGGGACCATGTGCTTGCTGCAAGGCCGGAAGGGGGGCACCCCTTCCGGTCTTGCAGGGCCGGCCAGAGAGAAAAGAGAGAAGGCCTGGGGGTGGGGGCAGGCTGAACCAGGGCCGACGGCCCACCCAGCAGTGGCCCCTCTAACAAAGGGCCAGGGGAAGGAGGGGGCCAGGAAGAGGGCTGCTCTTTCCCTATCTTCCTGACACCTCAACTGCCATAAAGCAGAAAAAAAATTTCTTTTGAGAAACTAAGTCGCTTTCAACCCATTAACCCACAGCTTCTCACCTGCCCGCCACATTCCTTCCAGCCCTCCAGAAGCTCCTACCACTCCTCGTCTGTCAGAATTCTCCCCTCGTGATGCCTATTCGGCACACTGGCTGCTGTCCCCTGCCTTCACTCCCTTCCTTCACCAGCCCCTTTTCTGATTTTTACACCATTCCATGCCTTGGTGTCATTGCAGGGATGGGCGCAGGCTACTTCCCATCTGAAGATAATTCGATAGTCAAAGTGGGTTTTGGGGGTTGTGCAAGACTATACACTGGGCAAGAGATAGATGCGAAGGCAGAGAAAACACAGTCCTAGTTCCGAGATTTCAGAAGCAGAAACCCTACAAAATCAAATGCAAAGTGTCACAGGGAAACAAAATTACCTAACTACCAAGGAGCCTGGGGTCGAACTTGCGTTCAAATGGGGCCTCACCTGGCTGACTGTTCACTTCTGCTGCAGACTCTCCAGAGGTGCCTATCTCCTAATGAGACACATAAAGGCAGGACTTGCCACCATGGGATCATGCAGCCTCTCCCAGAGAGTGTGTGCCAAGGAGGCCAACACACGCCTCTGCCCACAGTCCACAAACCGGCGAGTGGGGCTCTGGCACACCAGGGGCATCCCTGCAGCCAGAGCGCTTTCTTGGAGAGGAACACAATTCAAGAGACCTTGCCAAGCCAGGCTGGCATCTGAGTAATTATATTAATGAATCTCTGAGTTACAAAATCTAATATTAAATGGTGGCTTCAGGACCATCATCCTCAGTTACTGACCCACGTGGCCGAACACTCCTGGGCAGCAGCATGGCTTAAACAGACCAGGCGTGTGTGTGTGTGTGTGTGTGTGTGTGTGTGTGTGTGTGTGGTTATTTAATGTGTGTGTGTGTGTTGTTTAATTTAAAAGAAATGCTTGTATTTGAAACTGTGCCCAGAGATCTGTGTGCCGGGCCCACTTTATAAACCACAATACCATAAATAAGTGAGAGAAATCTGGCCCATCCTCGGGGCAGGGGCCTCTCATTTGGCCATATTCTCAGGCTGGCAATACCCTGAGGATTACTACTCCATGGAGCAGTGGCCTTTGTGTTTGAAGCCAGCACTGCTCCCCACAGAGTTCCCCTTGGCGTAGCAGGCAGGGCCTTGCTTGCAGACTTGTGGGCCCTGCCTCCCCAGTCCATGCTCATTAGCTATCTCGATCCCAAGTCCAAACTCAAAAGTTGAGCTCCACACACATGAGGGGCAGCCTGCAGCCCAGCTGATCCTCCCATTCCGGCCAACTACCCGGTGCAGACCAGACCAGCGAACCACCATATTGGTCATCGTCTGTGGGCCCCCTCCCAGCAGAAACAATGACCCAACTGGCCCCACCATGCGTGTGGTCAGGGCCAGAGGGCAGTAAGTAAACTACAGCCAGGTAGTAAACTAAACAGGCACTCAACACAGGTGAGAAAGAAGGTGCTAAACTCTCCAGATCACCTTCCCTGTACACATGCAAAATGCAATCCGCTACAAATGACATCGGGTAAACCAGATCCTGTGAACTCCACATGCCAGAATAGGATGCAGCTCCCTCACCTGTTCCACTGGTAAAGTCCCTTTTGAGTGGCAGAGTCCTGCCCTAGTTGCTGGGTCTGGGAGTGGGCTGCTGAGGAAACAAGTTCTGGCCCCGGACCCAGTACACTCGGGGGAACCCTTGGGCCAGCAGCCACAGGGGCCTGCTCAGGTCTACACGGGAAGTGCTTGCCTGAAAGGCGAGCGAAGCAGGCAGCGTTTGCCTCTTGGAAACTCTTTGATCGGCAATAAGGGATTGCCGTTTAGTGATCTCTCCATTATCGTTCTTTTGTAATAACAGGCAAAAGATCCACACCAGCACCAGGCTGCCTAGCAAGGGCTTACACTCAGCACCGTCTTAGCTGTAAAAGCCTCTGAGCTTTGAGAGGGGAAAAACCCTCTCAGAAGCCCCATGATTCCCTAGAAAAAGTCTCCCGGCCCTAGAGCTCTACACATAACCAAGCAAAAGCACAGGAAATAGAGCTGCAAGTAATGCAGAGAGGAGGCGGGGTGGGGGCTCTCCGCTGGCAGAGGCAAGGGCTGTCTTGGGGAGAGGCACAGAAGCTCTGCTTACTCTCTCCCTGACATCCCTCCCCGCCCCCCGGCAGGGCTTCTCGGCCTCACCACCTAGTGATGTTTGGAGCCAGATGATTCCTTGTTGAGGGACTATCCCGTGCACAGGCCCCGACTCGCTAGATGCCAACAGCATCCTCCCTCGGTTGTAAGAACCAAGTGTCTATAGACATTGCCAAATGTTCCCTGGAGGCCGCAGTCACCCCTGGTTAAAACCACTGTTCTAGGGTGACCAACCATCCTGGTGTGCGAGGGACAGAGGGATTTCCTGGGACAAGGGACTTTCAGTGCTGAAACCAAAAAACTACTGGTCATACTGTGACAAGATGGTCACCCACCCTTCCTTCCTCCCAACTAACCTCAATCCCGCTACCTGCCAACAAACAGATTTCTTCCTCGGGAATGTGAAGAGTAGCTCTTCACCACCCAATAGGAAACTACGTCTCATACACCGAAATAGATGACATCCCACCCCAGAGCTTCTTCTGGGGCCAAAATATTATCCCTGTCTCCTGTGTCTTCCCAGGCGCCATCTCCCAGTGCCATGACTTCCAAAAGGCTCTCTGAGACACGCTCCAAATTACTCACATACTTCTTATATTACTAAGGCCAAAATTGGCCTAAAACCTCTGGTAGGGAAGCAGTCCCGCCCTGGGGAGGACATGACTGGGGTGCAGAGTTCTGGTTTGCCCATCTTCAGCTACCCTTCAGCTAGTGGCCCCAGAGCCATGAAGAGGTCACCTGGGAGAGGGAAGAATGGAGAGAGACCATGGGCTCCCCCGTTCTCCCTAACAGGCAGCTGAGTCTCGCCCAACCTGCTACACACAAGGAGAGGCCCTGAGACTCTCTAAAGAAGAGATGAAAGAAAATGGTGTTTTCTGCCCTGGCACTGGTTGAACACCTAAGGGTAGAGAGCCTGTCTCACCCCTGCAGCCCTCCAGCCAGGGGACCCCACCCTGCTCAGCCCCAAGCACAGTACCCCCGCCCAGCTTTCTAACCATTTGCCTCCTCCCTTTAAAGGCCTCTCTTTGCTTGGTCCCCCAGGGAGCGTTCCTATTACTATGGAAACAGTGATGTCATGTGGTCGGGTGGGGCTGCAGGTCCCTCCCACCACCTCCTAACTAGGTACCATGTCTGCCTACGTCACCACTCAGAAATTTATAGCCCAGTGCCGGGTATTTATAAGGTGGCTCTGGTGTGACCACAGATTCAATGCAGGGCTGGCAGCTATTTATAGCCAGAGAATATACACTTATTACACACACACACACACACACACACACACACACACACCCTGTATTCTGGGCCGCGTGTTATATAACTGCCATTATGCAATAACACCCATTATATAATAATTATGCGCTAATGGGGATATAATCTGCAGGCATAATAAGGACACACTCCTCAAAGGCTGCACTCAGTCAGCCTCCTGCAGGCCGCCTCCAGGGATCTCCTGATATCTCTGCACACTCCGCCCACTCCAGAAGAGTCACCAGGTGTCACCCTACTCCCGGCTGTCATCTGCAGCTTCCCCTAGACCAGCTGACCCAGCCGCAAAGCTCTCTCCAGATTCCTTCTCCCAGTCCTGTCCCTGCCCCTGGCCTGGAGAGAACACTCTTCTCTCTGCCATATCTTTAAGCCCAACACAAAGAATTATGATGGGATAAATCCCGGAAGGCTGAGGCACACTTCACCCCTCATTTTTTTTAAAGACTTTATTTATTTATTTGAGAGAGAGCGAGAGAGAGCACAAGCCGGCCGGGGGGGGGGGGGGGGGAGGAGCAGAGGAAGAAGTAGACTCACGGAGCAGGGAGCCTGACCCGGGACTCAGTCCCTAGTCTCCAGGATCATGACCTGAGCGGAAGGCAGATGCTTAACCAACTGAGCCACCCAGGCGCCCCCATCCCACATTTTAAGGAAGGAAAAAAGCAGCAGCCGCCACCAACCCTGGAAGGAGCCCGTAGGGTCTAGAAAAGCCTCTAGGATGCCAGGCTAGTTGACGAAGAGTCTACCCCACGCAGAGGCTCACTCTGGCCCTCCAGGAAAGAGCTGGGAAGCTGGCTCCAGAGAGGAGAGGCTGGGGCCAAGCAGGCCACTTCTCAGCGGCCCCTCCTTCCCTCATGCCCCAGCCACACCCCCACTCCCATGGTGGCTGCGCCTTTGGCGAGGGGGCGGGGGGGGGGGGGGGGCTCAGCATGGGCGGGGCCCAGGCCCTGACTGCCACCATCCGGGTTACAGAGCCAGGGGAAATGCCCCTCGACAGGATCTTGGCTGCTCAGACACTAACGCACATTCTGCTGGTCACCCAGCCCCCAAGAAGGACAAGCAAAAACTGTCACCTCGGCGAGAGGACAAGGACGTCGGCTCCACACACGGGGTGACGGGGTACATGGGTGGAATGGGCAGGGAATGGGAAAAGTCAAGACCACAGTGGCACTCCCTGGACCCGATTCAATTAGCCCAAACATACCATCTGCTCTTAAAATAGGTATCTCCATATTTAAGTTATTTGATCTACAAATCGATGAAAAAAATTAGAAGAACCTACACAGATCAGGGAAGTGAGTTTCTCTCTGGCACAGGAGGGTTGTCTGGAGAGGTTGTCTGTCTCTTTCATTTCTCTATTGTTTGAATTTTTTAGAAAGTGTGTTTTACTACTGTAATAAAAAAAAATCGAATACATCATTTAAAAAGAGTAGTGCTGAGGCTCAGGTGACACTTCCGGTCTCTGCATCCCACCATGCAGAAACAAACGTCTGCTGCTCTTCGGGGTCTGGGATGGCCCTGACGGCGCCACTAGCTTGTTACATAGGCCTGGGTCCGCTGAATCGCAGATCCCCTGCTCTAGTCCCCAGATGAGCAGCCCCAGCACACAGAGAGACCCCGATGCAAGATATTAGGAGGGACATTTGGGAGGAGACTCTTAGATGGACTCCTGATTCTCATGAGGGAGAGGAGCCCCCAGATTGCTTCAGCCCAGGCTCCTGCTGCCCAGAAGGGGAAAATGACATAGGACATGCAGGGGAACAGCCGGGGCTCAGAGGTTCTGTTGCCACACGACTGAGAGGAGAGGCAAGAAGTAAATGCGGGCAATGTTCTGTCTGAATCCCTCCGTTTCTTCCAGGCCAGAGGCTCTCAGCTGAGGCAATTCTCTCCCCATGGAAATGTCTGGAGATATTTTGGTTGTCACACCTGGGGTGGGGTGTTGCAACTGACATCTAGCAGGTAGAGGCCAGAGATGTCGTTAACCACCCCACAACACACAGGACAGTCTCCACAACACAGAATGGTCTGGTCCAAAAGCCAACACTGCCGTGGTTGGGAAACTGCTCTACAGGAGCTGTTGTCAGTGGTTAAGAGGTTATGTCCCTCTCTCACTAGCCACAGAAACAGGAAAATCTCTAGTATGGGCTAGCCTCTCCCTACAACCCCACCCCTCCACATGTTGGGAGAGTTTTTATGTACACAGACCCAAAGTTTTCAAACTTTAAGAAAGGGGTAAGGGCAAGAGTTTACGTGAGGGAGCATAAGAGACAATGTAGAGAAGATTACTGCAAAACTTCCAGCAATCATCTGGTTAATTAGGATAATTACATTCATTTTTATTTCAAACACTGATTCCAAGCAGACTCCCAGGAAAAGGGCGTGACAGAGCAAGGATCAGGCCGCCTGGCCCCAGGCCTGGACTTCCTCCCCACTCTACCTGCCCTTCCCCATACTCCAGGGAGGGGTGCCAAGAAGCCGAGCTGGCCACGGCAGGGTGAAGACATTCAGTGGACCTGACCCGACCTGTATCATGCTGCCTCTCAGGTCGGAGGCAGGGGGCCAGCTGGTGGGGAGGCCAGTGTCAAGGACAGGCCAGGTGCCCGATCACTGTCTCCACCCCACGTGCTCAGCAGCTGGGGGAGCCCTTGAGCTGAGCCACAGGCTAGGCTCCAGCTCCACCGTCTCAGCTCCTAGAGAGCAAGGGAGACCATGGGGACCCACACAGCTTTCTCCTCTGAGACTCCGCCAAGGCCAGCAATCCCCATGAAGTTCAAGGAGCAGCAAGGCCCACAGGTGGAAGTGCTCAGTGACCTGGATCCTGGGGTCCTTCTGCCAGAAACTCATCTTGTGACCTGAGTGCCTTGACATCTCTGTACTTGGGTTCCCGTCTCTGTACGGGCCCGGGGATAATAATACCTGCCCTGCTATATCACTCAACCATTGTGAGGAGGGAATCAGCTTCTGGCGGCTGAAAAGGCTCAGCCAGCTGACAAAAACCAGGTAATTCCTCACTGTCTTTCAAGACGTGGTTCAAACAGGTCATCTTCTAGGAAGACTCCCAGGCCCCCCGGGTCTGATCACTGATCCCCCCCACCGCACACAGAGACCACTGTGTGTCACCTCAGCACAAACACGTTCAGCCAGGAGCACAGATTTAAAACCAGAATCGGTGTGAGAATTTGGGTGGTTAACACATAGACAGGACTCAGCATGGTGCCTTAGCCATAAACTAGACCTTTGATGGAAAAAACGGAATTAAGGCAGGGGAGGGAGAGCAGGGGTGTGCCCCTTCCTCCACTGGACAGGGAACAAGAAGTTGTTGGGATCCTGAACAAATGGGTGCCCCTTAAGTTATTGGATGTCCCCCAAATAACAGTGAACAATGGCCCTGACCTGGGGCAGTAGCATGCCAGGTCATCATTAAGACATCAAAAGTGAGGACAAGAGCCAGAATATCCCCTCACACACACACACACACACACACACACACACACACACACACACCAACAGATAGGCCACAGTGGCTGGGGGGGGCAAGTCACTTGGGAGACAAGCCCACAAAGAGCAACACCAAAATATTTTTTAATCCCCAAAGGGCCAGAAAATCAGTTAGTAGATACCCATACGGACAAAGTAAAAAACACAGGCACCCAGGGGGTAAGGCCCAGTGCAGCCAAATCTCCCTGCTGCAGCCCCTCTGCCTGCTGGGACCCTCTTCTAATGCCAGCAACCCCTCGGCTCAAACATGCTTAAAATGGCGACAGCGGCCTGTGGGGCCGGCGTTTGTCGTGCTGTTTTCCACGGTGCCCTTGGTGCCAAGAAAAACCTATCATCAGAAATGCCATCAGCTATATTTATCTATCTCTCAGCCCCCCAGCCTCCTCCTCCCGTCTGCCAACCAGGCCCTGCGGAGCCCCCTCACCCAGTGGGCATACTTCCCTGTTGCTGACGCCCGTGACCACCTGCCCAAGCCTCACTCTCCAGCACTCCCTTCCTGAAACAACCGATGGGCTGCACCTCTTCTTACTGCATGCTGGGATGCACCCACATGTGCTTAAAGTATGCACCCCGACAGGCACGACTCTGGGTGCCTCTAGTCCCAAACCGCTGGCGAGGGCAGCCCTCTGTCTCATTTCAGCCTCAGCTCCCTGTCCTCAAAGTCCTCCAGGAGCCATGGGCCGTGACCTCTGGGAGGGGCACCCATGGCTGCAGCGCCTCACAAACCAGCCATCACGGAGAGACAAGAGGTATGGGGTGGGGTTTGGAGGCTGGTGGCGGGGGGGGGGGGGCAGTGAGAGAGCAAGCCTGGGAGGACGGGGGCTTGTCCCAGGCCTGTAGGAAACAGGACGCCAGGCTGCTGGGTAGATTTGTCACCCCTCCATTTCATTCCCTGACGGAGAGTGGGGAGCCCCAGCCTGTATTTGAAGACACTTAGAATTTCTGAGGAATGTGCGTGCTAGAAGGATCCCCACTCCCTTCTCATCCAAGAGGGAATCTGCGACACTAAAGGGAAAATGGCAAAGTCAAGGTTCAGGACTACGCAAATCGTACAGCTGTGCCAAGGCCTCTACTAGGATGTCCGCGGCTAACATGGGAATGTCCTTTAGTGCCAGGCACGTCAGACCTTTCCCTACCCAAGCAGTGGGCTCTAACCTAACCCTTCCCACCCTGGGGCCTAGCACGGGATGTTTGAAGGTGAACCAACGACCATATCCTAACCCCCACCCTTCCCCCTCTTGCTTGGTGGGGGCAGCCCCCACATCCCCCGTCAGCCCTCTCCCCAGAAGACCACCCATCATCGCCTTCCAAGCCCCCAACTCAGGAAGGAGTTCCAGGGAACCGACCCCTCTGAGAATGAAGCAACCCAAATAAAAATTTTAAAACCCAGAAGCTCTTTCTCTCCAGCCCCCTCCCCCTCCACTGGCAAATGAAAACAAACAAGAAATCAAAGAGGCCTTTTGTGCGAGCACCGCCGCTGACACGGCTCGGGCCTTTGAAAGGACTTCTGAATCGGACACTGAAGGATAAACTAACTGAAGCGTGGCAGCTCCTGAGACAGGGGAGGGGGTGGGACCGACGGGGCAAAGAGAGAAAGGAGTGGGGAGAGAGCCACCCTCTTCCTTGGGCAGAAGAGGGGATGCTCAGCTGGGCCCTCTCCGCACAGCTGCCACAGGACACCAGAACAGAGGGGGACCGTGGCGCGGCCCTCCGCCCCTCTGGCCCACCCTTCCCCGGAGTCCCCAGGTCTGTGCAACACTAGAAAGTGGCAGAGATGGGCCCTGCCTCCCTCTCCACGGCCCCTGGTGAAGCCTGAGCGGGTCTTCCCTCCCCTCCAGCATGGATCACTGCACATTCACGCCTACAGGACAGCGCTTCTAGAAGTCATCATGAGGCCCTCACCCAAACCCTGCCAGCTGCATGCAGGAGTCTCTCATTCTTCGAAGGGCCTCGCTCACAGTAGGTTCACCAAGTGCGTATTTCATGAATAAAGGAAATTCGACCACCCTGTGGCAGTGCCAAAAAGTAAACAGAATCCTCAGGAAGTCCTTTTGCGTGTCCCTCCTGCTGCAGAGTGGGCCTGTTTCCTCTGGGTGGGTGGTGGAGCACAGCTGGTCACCGTGCTCAGGCGTCCAGGTCCCCTCCGGCTTATTCACAGCCCGCGCTCTGCTGGTTCAAGCTCAGACAAGGGTTGAGTCTTTTTTTCCCTTGAGCTACAGCTTTCAACTCAGCCAGCAGAGTGGGCACTCCACCAAGACCCCTGTGCATCGCGGCCAGTGCGGACCCCTGGCCGGTTGGGCAGATAGGCTATGGACAAAGGGAACAGGAGCAGATGGTCAAGGGAGTCCTAGAATGAGGCCAAGCCAAAGGGCTGGGTCTGGGCATTTCTGATTTCCTCTTTGGGGTCACATCCCCTCTTGAGGCTAGCCTGAGCCCCCATCACCCTTCCATCCCACCAAGCAAGGCATTCCCTGTCACATTAACAGAGCACAGGTG
The DNA here is from genome assembly GCF_037043125.1 of Eumetopias jubatus. NCBI lineage: Eukaryota > Metazoa > Chordata > Mammalia > Carnivora > Otariidae > Eumetopias > Eumetopias jubatus. Next base: position 209,520,944 of record NW_028274807.1, read on the forward strand.
GCCTGGGTCGGCTTTACAGGTGTGCAACCTGGACAGTCACACACGCCCCATGCTTGGTTTTAATGTTCTCACTGTTGTCACACTGCAGTCCCTAATCATTTTGCACCAGGAGCCCCGCACCTTCATTTTGCACCGGGCCCCACAAATTACGGAGCTGGAAGGCCCTGCAAATCCTGTGGCTACCATGGGATCTGATCGAGCCTCGAGTTTCTGTGTTCCGTACCAAATGCTCCAGTTTAAGAGGGCCTCCAGGGAGTGGTGACCAAAGTGGCAAGGGCTCGAGGAGCTGTGTCCGGTGCGGGAGGCGGGAGGGACCGGCAATGTTTGGCCTGGAGAAAGGACAGCTTCCTGGGGAGATGGGTGGAAAGGAACCACGACAGCGGGCTTCAGCATCTGAGAGGCTGCCATGTTACAGAAAACTTAGCTCTCACCTGCATCATCCCTTACCAGAAATGAGACTGGCAGGTGAAGGTGATAGGGAGGCAGCCTTGGGCGCACGACGTCCTAACAGCCGTGATTGCGGCAGCTGTGAGCCCCTGCCTGCCCACTCTGTGCCTGTACCTGTACGTGTTAGCGGCTTTCATCCCTTTAACCATTCTCGGGTTGGACGAACAGAAGAATTTTACAACCGAAGTTGATCTTTGCACAAAACCGACCTCTCCTCGAAGGATGTTCTAAAGGGCACGTTACGTTGGGTTAAAAGATGATCCGTAGATCTTGCTAATCATGTGAATCCGGTTCCTGGGCCCTGCGGTCTCCGCTAGCCCTAGCACCAGATGGTGTTGCCTCAAAGACGCAGACCAGTGGCATTTCTGGGCCTTGAAAAAGGAGGCCGTGGGTGAGGTGGCACAGGGGCCATGCTAGGGGTTAGTCCCCCAAGAGCGCGGCTGGTGCTCCTCCGGCCCCTCCCATGCACTGGCACCAGAGCCACCAGATGGACCGAGCGTCCAGTGAAGACTTCAGGGCATCGCTGGCATCGGCTGCATCTTGGCAGGGCTAACATGGCCGAACGATGCCCTCTACCACCAGGGAGGGACCCAGATGAGGAGTCCTCCCTCGGACCTGAAAACCAGTGCTCACTGTAAAGCCCTGAGCTCTGAAGCAGAGAGCAAAAACCAGGGGACTCTTGTACCTGAGAAGGGTGACCGTGCACTTGAAAAAGTTCACTTAGACAATTCCTTAGGTGCTAATCCACTTCCTATGCTGGGTAAGGTCCAGCCGTCCCAGGACCTGGAAGTGAGGAGGGAGGCAGAATCTCCTTTCAGAACACTGCCCTGAACAACCCAAGGGAGCACAGGCTGCGGAGTCCAGACAGAGAAACCCTACGGGACAAATGACCCAGGTCCTTCAATAGCAACAACCCAAAAACTGCCGGAAAAGAAACCAAGATGGAGGAGGAGGAGGACCACGTAGAGGTTATGAGTCTTGAAAGACCTATCGACCCATTGCAGTGTGTGCACAATTTTTTTTTTTTTTTTTTTTTTTTTTTAGAGCTCTACGCCCAACATGGGGCTTGGACTCATGACCCTGAGATCAAGAGTCGCATGTTCTACCGACTGAGCCAGCCAGACACCCCTGCGTGCACCTGATTCCAATTCTGATCCTGACCTAGACAAACCAACAAAATTAGATGATTAGGGAAATGTAAACACTGACTAGCCCGACCAAACTAAAGAAACTAAAGAAATTATTTTTAGGTGTGACAGTGACATTGTGGTTATGTTCTTCACAACTCCTTATCTTTAGAGATGTGAGCAGATATATTTACAGATGAAAAACTACAATGCCTGGATTTTCTTCTAAACGACACAGCATGGGTGGGCAGTGGGGGTAATGGATGAGTCGAGACTGGCCATAAGCTGGCAAACTACTGGCACCAGTGAAGGGGGCTCCTTCTACATGTGAATTTCTCCATAATGAAAAAGCCGAGATAAAGGAAAGAACCACCACCCGAATATCTGGACTTCACGGGCCTTCACTGCCATTTCCATTCAGTAAAGCATTTTATTACTTTCAGATTTTCTTTTTAATTTTTAAGCAATCTCTCCACCCAACATGGGGCTCGAACTCACAACCCGAGATCAAGAGGCACATGCTCTACCAGCAGAGCCAGCCAGGCACCCAGATTTTTCTATTTCCTAGGGCCGAAGCCTAGGTTAGGGCAGGTCTGAAGATACCAGTTCACCTTCAGGGCTCCGTGGAAGGTTTGGAAAGAGTCTAGCAGCACTTCCAGACCAGCGCAGCCATCCTTCCCCACACAAGCAGAGGCCTCCTGGACCCGCGCTCCCAGCCTATCTTCAACCGCCTGCCATAGGGCAACCTCTTTGGATGGAAGGACATCACCAGGGATACACCTCTCCTCCCCATGACAGTGCTCTCTGACCCTGAGCTGCCTCAACGTTCCCTCCTAAATGGGACAGACACATGGCGAGACTCCTTCCCAGCAGGAAAGCTAACCCTCAGGGAGGCCGTAACACACTCTGGGCGGTCTTTTGGACGCCGCACACTGGGAGTGGAGCTCCAGACATCACACACACATGTCCTAGATTCCCTCTCCAGCCATGGCTCCTCTCGAAGCTTCATGTGGGGCAAAATAAGAGCACGCGAGGGCCACGGATGACGACGGCACTTGGAGGTAAAGCAGTGCCCCCACGCTTTGCACTGTGTCAAATTCACTTGTTGTCACACCCAGCACCACCAGCTCAGCCCACACTGGTCCTTCAGCCCAGTTTTAAGGGAAGAAAAAGACTTCTTTTAGAATCCACGGCAACTCTTGTCTGAGCCCTTGCCACCCTAGCCCCCACTCCCAGGTTCCAGGGCGGGGAAGGAACAAGTGGCAGCCTGCTGAGGACATCAGAGTGCACGGGCATGGAGAAGGCTGTGCTGTCACATTGATGCTGTTTGGGGAATTAGCCAGGAGAAGACATTTTCTAGCACACTGGGGTGGCTTGGGGGCAAAAGCCATGCCTGCTCCTTGCATTCTTGAGACCATCTACCCCAGGCGCACGGGTGGCCCGTGCTGCAATGACTCACCCCTGCTCCCGCAGTGAGGCACGTCTGAATTAAAGCAATTCCAGCAAGAAATCCTACCTTCGTTGAAACTATCTGGAGTCCAGGGAGCCGGAGCAGAGATGAATTATTTAAAAATGTCCTCAGTTGTCCACTCAGCTTTTGTCAAGGAAATGGACCTCAGCCGGGACAGAAATGGCTGCAGTCGCATTCGATGGGGCATGAATTCGCTCATATTCCTGGGCAAGTGATCTCACTATAGCTGGGGGGGTGGGCGGGGATGCCTCCCTTCTCCCGACACCTGCCTGGTCAGTCCAGGAGCCAGGAGGCTGGCCACAAACGGTCTCCATCACACACACTTCATCCTACCTCAGCCCCATGCTGGCAGCAGTCAAGAATTTGGCCTAAAATAAAAGAGGAAAGGGAAACAGCTCGGCTACAGGGATCTAGCTAAAGAGCAGGGTAGGAGGAAGCCAGAGAAAGATGAGTACTGATTTCCATCTCAGAGGCCCTAGTTCTGAAATCAGAAGGTACCGAATCCCCTTGCAGAAGATCTACCTGACAGACACAAACTCAAGGCTCCAAGCTCCCCACCGGCTACCTCAGCACCACCAGGCACACACCCTCCCCATTCTAACTTGCTGTGTAGACAGAGAATGAGAGGATAACTTTTCAAATTTTTCTTTAGTCTCATTTCCAGAAAGAAAAAGGACGAACAGAGGAGAGGACTGGCAGTTAGGCATTCTTCATGAGGGGTCCCGATAGTCACACAGGGCCAGGTGCAGGCCTAGAAAGATCCACGGAGGGAGCAATGGCTTCGGGGGCCAGGGCAAGGGGGGCAGAGGTTGTCCACTGCCTCCAACCAACCACCAAAGCCACCTCTCTGAATGAGAGAGAAGGTGACTGAGTAAGGAGCGAGGCCTCCAACAGCACCTTTTCCTCCCCAGAGTTGTCCAACATATAAACCCTCAGTGCTAATCCTAGTAAAGGTTACCTTCCTGAGGCAATGCTAAAAGCTCCCCAAAATTTCATCTCTGGATTAAGTCATACCACTCTTCCCAACTTCCCAAACAGGCAAGGGAGTGACCACAGCAGAAAAGTGAGTTGCTTTTCTTTTTTATGAATGAACAGGAAGGAAGACACACACACACACACACTTGCGGGAAAGAACATTCACCAGAGTTGAAGTTAAGCCACATTCTGTTACATTTGCATAAAGAGAGAAAGAAGGGAAACAAGGGGGAAAAAATACCGGAATGGTGGAAAGGAAAAAACACACACACACACACACACACACACACAGAGAGAAAGGTTTGGTAGCCCTCTCATTACAAGTTGGTTGGGCATAATGTAAACACACTTCTGCCTTGCTTAATCACAGAGTGCCGCCCGTTTAGGTTTCAAAGGCGGCAGTAAATTGGGCGTAGCTGAGTGGAGGCTAAAAATTAACCAGCCATCTCTGTTTCAATTTGTAAGAAAACAAAAGCGGAAAGAAATTATAAAAAGGGAAAGGGTGGGGGGGGGGGCAGTGAAAGGAACAGAGGAAGAGAACTGCACCACCCCGACCCAAAATGCTGGGTAAACTGGAAAAGCAAAGAGGAGAACTGGAACTACTTGGAACACAAAAGAAAAGGAAAATTTGCAGAGTTTTTGGATTGTTTGTTTCTCTCAGACCACCACAGCAACGACGCTCCTCCCTGCCATGCCTGTGCTGGGGAGAGCCTCTGTGCTTCCCAGCCCAGGGGTGGGGGCTGTGGGCAGCCATCCTGGGGTCTCCCCACTGGAGCCGCACACCGCGGAAGGGAGAGCGCGCGGAATCTCCTGCTCCTTTTCACTTTCTATGAAGTCAAACGACTTTCCTACTCTCTGGCAGCCAAATCCCAGCCACAACAGCTCCTGCCTGGGCATCTGGGCCCCAGAATCTGCCTGCCTCTGCCTTCTCTCCTCTTTTCTATTCATTCTGGCTCCTAACCGGGGGTTTTGCACGCCCCTCTCTCCACCGAACTGCTGCCCACCCCGCTTGTGCCAAATCCCGCGTTTCCCTAGGACTTGTGGGGAAGCCGCAGGAAAGTCAGCACCTGGCTCCCAATACTTCTTCTGACTCATTTTAAATCTGAGCAACGAGTGATTTTTGTATGTGTGTGGTAGCGTTCATCACCAACTCTCACCATTGTGGGTAATTCGGGGGCAGCGGAGCCCCAGTCCTAAGATGAGTCCTCCAAAGAGGGAGATGCACGACAATCCGGTAGGTACCGTGGCAAGGGAGCGAAGGAGGAAGAATGGAGAGGGTGGAGGGAAACAGAAGGGAACGGGGGACATCACACAGGCTGCAGCCGCCCCCCCGCCCCCCCGCAGGGCAGGCGTGCTAGTCAGGCCCATTGCATGGATCCTTTGGAAAAGAAGAGGAGCGATACACACAAAACAAATGGCGGCAAGTAAAATAAAATGGGGGGGGGTGGAGAGTGACCTACCTGGAGTGTGGACAAAGTAAGCCAGATAAAGATCCAGTTCTTTGATTGTGACTCCAATGTGATGTGGCTGGACGCAGAGGCCGGGGTTCGAGCACTGGGGCGACTTGTAGAGCCGCTCCCCATCAGTACTTTCCAGGGGGATCCCCTTAAACAAAATCACCATGACCAGGTCCAGCCGCCACACCTTGTCGGCCTGGCGCAGGCAGTCAATCCGCCGGATCTTGCCCTTCTGGTCGGGGTTGGAGAGCACGCAGCAGGGGGGCTTCTTGCCGGTGATGGTCAGCACAAAGTCCTCTCGGAACTCAGGCCGGATGTCTTTGCGCAGCTTGGCCAGCAGCCGGGATGCCCACTTCTGCTTGATCTCGGGCTTCTCGCCCAGCAGCTCGTCCTTCACCGCCCGCTCCTCGTCCTTCGACATCCGCTTCTCGTGCTTCTTGAAGTACTTGCGCTTCCGCGCCTGCAGGTTGAACCAGGTGTAGGAGAAGGCGCGGACGTGAGGCAGCAGCGCCTCGATGAACGGGTGGAACTCATCCTGCAGGCGGCAAGCCGGGAGCATGCGGGGCGAGGGAGGACGGGAGGAGGGGAAGCCGGGGTGAGGGGGAAAGAGAAAAGGAGAAAAGAAGCGTTAGAAGGGGGGCACAAGGAAAACCGCCGCCTCCGCCTCCTCCCCCCTCCCACGACAATTTTCTCTCGTGATTGTTCTACAGAAGTGTGGTCTGGAGCCGCCACCAGCCTCGCCAGCCGCTTGCTCCCATGTCAGCCTCAGCAGCCAGACAGAGGCACCCAGCGCCTGAGCACACACCTATTCTCTCTCTCTCTCTCTCCCTCACTCACTCACTCACACACACGCGCGCACAGACAACGTTGCCGTCCACACACACACGCTGCTGGTATCCCCGCCAGGCTCTGTCGCGCCCATGACATCTCCATGTTCTATCGCTGCCGCAAACTCCTGTCAGCTCGCCCCGGTGCGGGGTCCGGTCTGCACCGACTCCCGTGGACGCCCGGGCTAGGCGTGCGGGGGCCGCCTCGAGTCCCGACACCGGTCGGGTTTTGGCCACCCCCAAAAAGAGAACATGACATCCAGGAGCCAGCGAGGAACCGGATTTGGCATTCCCCTCCCCGAGCTGTTTTCATTCTTTCTCCTGCTCCAATTGGAACGTCCACCACAGCATTTTTTTTTAAATCAGATCTAAATCCTAAATATGTGATTTCAGCTTTGTTACCGACACCGATACTAATGTTAATCACAGTAATAAGGAACAAAACACTTCTTGTTAGCACAAATAAGGTGGTTGCCTCGGCCACATTAGGGTTAAAAGCTACGTGGGGCGTCCTGCAGCCCCTTCCCCACTGACCCCTTCACCCTCTTTCCCACTCAGTCAGGTGACAGAGGGCTGGGCTCCCGCTTTTTGTTTTTGTTTTCGGTTTTGGTTTTTTTTTTTTGCTTGTTTGCTTGTTTGAAGTTTAAATAATAATTGATTTCTGTTTACAAAAATAAAACTGGAAAAAATTAAATAATTACCATTGATCTGAAGCACCCGGCAAAGCCCAACGCCCGATTCTGAGCTTCTGGACTCAACAGAGTTGTGAGTTGGGGGCGGGTGGGGGGAGGGGGGAGGGGGAGGAGCAGGGGAGGAAGGTAAATGTTTTAAAGGGGGTTATTATTGGTGTTCTGGGGAATAGGGGCCGGGCTTGGGTGGATTCTCAAACCCTTCCCCCTCCTCCCCCCTCCACGCTCCATTGCACAGAAGGGGGAAATTAATATTTTTTTTGAAAAGGAGCAAAAAGAAAGAAAGGTCAGGGATAGCAAGCAGAGAGAGGGAGCGAGCCGGTTGCCACACACGCCAGGTAAACAAAAGCCAACAAAAAAATGTTCAATTTCGCCTCCTGTGCATCCTCTTTCAGTTTAAAAAGAGAGAGAGAGAGAGAAGGAAAATATGCAAAATTTAAAAAATCAAAACCTACCTCCCAATCACCACCCCCAACACACAGCACACCCCACCCCACCCCCCACCCCACCCCACCCCCCCGTGCAAAACAAAACAAAAACAAAAACCAGGAGGGGGAAAGCGGCAGCTGAAGAAAAAGGCTTTCGGCTTTGGCAGCGGCACAGGGGTGTAAACTTCGCGCTGCCTCCCTCCGCCTCTGAGCCTGATCGCAGGCAAAGGGGGAGCTCGCAGATTCCCGGGGAAGAAGACGAGTTCGGACCGGCTGCAGACCGTCGCTGGCAGACGCGTGCAAAAGAGAGAGAGGGAGTAAGGGAGGGAGGGAGGAAAGAAGAGAGAGAGGGAGAGAGCGAGGGAGGACGTGGATGGGATGGTGCTGTGTGTGTGTGTGTGTGTGTGTGTGTGTGTGAGAGAGAGAGAGAGAGAGAGAGAGAGCGCTGGTTGGGTTTTGGATTTTTTTTTTTTTTTTTTTTTTTTGCTTTTCTCTCTCAAACTCCCTCTCTCTCCCCTTTCATGCTCAATCCCCATCCATTTGCCTGTGCCAAAGCCAGTAAAAGGGGGGGGGGGAAGGAAGAGAGAGAGAGAGAGAAGGATCCACCTATTTGGCAATGAGACATCCTCGAGCAGCCAATGGCTGTGTCCAAGGGGAGGAGGGAACCGGGCGAGCCGGGAGGGTGGGGAGAGCCCCCGGCAGTTGGAGACCAAAAACAATTTGCCCAATCGACAAGTTCACGTCTAATGAACAAGCAAAGTCCAGCAGTTATGAATTTTTCATTCCAGGCTCCCACTCGGGTCCATTTGGCAGCAGCCAGCCAGCAAATTTGGAGGGGGGGGTGTAGAGCTGGGGGGACTAGGATTGAGGAAGACACAGATTTTTTTTTTAAGCCAGAAAAAGAAATAAATAAAGGCCTGGCTCGGGCGGGCGCCCCAGAAGGCCTTGGGGAGAGCAGCTGCGCCTTCTCTGTGTTTTGGTTTCAGTCTCTTTCTCTCAGGCCCTCACACTCTCTCTCTGGTTCTATTTCTTTTTTTATTTATGGAGCGCACAGGGGCGAGTGGAAGTTTTCCTCCCTGGCCATACACACGAGCCTGCGATGCTATGAATAGAAAGAGAAGAAAGAGAGCTCGGAAAGTGTCGATGCCAGCAGCACTTCCAGGGCAGGGACCTGGCGCCCAGGGTGCGGCCACCCCTTCCTCCCCAGGCCCGGCTGCCGCTGGCAGGAGCACTCCCAGACAAGGCGCACCCCCACCCCCAGGCCCCCAGCGAGCTCGACCGCCTCCCTCAGCCCACACCCAGCCACGCACGCTCCATTAGCGGTGACGAGGGATGCCAACGCAATGCAGCTCGGCTCGAGAAACTGCAACAGTTTATTAAAATAGCCTCCTGTCACAGCACTCCGCTGACAAGCACTACATGCAGCCACAAACACAACAGCCAATCCCAGGGAGAAGTGACAAAGGCAGGAAGATGGACACTACTTCCGAACAGTCACTGAGTCTTACGAGGCCTCCCCCCAACCCCCAGACACTTCATTCTTTGCTTTCTCCAGCTTTGCCCTCTCCACTTGATCTGTGTTTAAGTGTTTCTTGGTTGGAGGAGGGACAACACTCACCTACCCCCCAATTCAATTCAGACTAAAGGGCCCGAACCCCTACGGAGGAGCAAGGTGCAAGAGCATACAAAAAGAAACCGATATAAAAGGGAGAAATCAAAGACAGGAGACAACAAAACGGAAAGGAAAGGGCTCTAGCAGGAAAAGAGGGACAACTTTGGGGAAACCGAGTCATAGGGAAGCGGCCTCCCTCCCAGCCAGGTGGGAGGGTGAGCTCAGGAGAGGGAGGCCTGGGGTGAGTGCCATCCCCACGGGTTCTCTCTGCAAGAGGCTTACTGAGCAGCCTGCCTTAGGCCTTGGAGAAGCTGTAAGGAGGAGACAGTTATTAAAAGAAGGGCAGAGACCTCAAACAGACAGGGAGAGGCTGATCCCGCTCGGAACTGTCCCTACATCTGCCCTCTCCCCAGGCGAGGCTCAACCCTCAGCTGGCATGGGGGGGGGGAGGTCACTGCTCACTCGTGCCCCTTTCTTCCCCGTCTGAAACCCTGTGCTCAGTGGCCTTCATGCTGGCAGAAGAGTTCCCAGAAGAGTGCCTGGGGTGTGCCAGGACAAAACATGCAGTCCTGGGCTGGCGCTGAAGCCTGACAATGGGAAGGTGCCGGCCAGCACCTGGGACCCCAGCCCAGGTCCTGAATGGTCTGAAGTGAGCTCACAGCTGACCCCCAGGAGAAACAGAGGTGAGCAAGCAGGAGGCAGGTGTCATTGCAGACAGGCCTCTTAGAGTAGCGTTCAATAATTAACATCATGTTAATAACCAGCTTCAGTCCAATTAGCCAAAGATGTTAACTGAGTGACATAAGATACCAAACCCTGCCTCTCCACCTTGAGAGAAGCAATCTTACTTTCTAGAGTCAAGAGGAGATGGTAAAAACCAGAAGTGAGTTTATATTTGACACATGGGTGTTTTTCTGGCAGTTTGATTTATACTAAATATTAGACACCGAACAGAAAATGGCCAACATGGGCCTCCTGGAGAATTCTGGCATATTCCGTCTCACAGACCACAGTGCCGGGTGGAAGAGTTGCGCTAAACATGGGTTGATTCCGAAACCGGTTGGTGCAACCGGGTAGGTGGTGGGGAGATGGCGGGTGAGAAGATCCACGTGGAAGTCCAGGGAACGGGACAAGATCCGTGATTCACTGCAGGATGGAGGGAGGGGTCAAAGGTCGAGGGAGGGGCAGAGAGATTGGACATAGAAGTGGCCCGGGAGGGCCGGTGGAGTTTCTCAATAGAGCCTCAGGGATCCACACAGAGCCCAGTGCGCCCCCTCAATGCTCCCTTAACGGGAGGAGCAACAGGCCCTTCCCAGGAGAGTAACACGGAACAAGAACAATCGTCAATTGTCCTTCTCCTGCCAGTTGTTGTAACCTTGAAGGTGGGCAGAAATGGATTCCCAGGGAGCACTCTCCCCTCACCCTGTTCCCACAGGGGCCGCTGTCTGGGGTGTGTGGGGGAGTTTTCTGGAAAAGCGGCCTGAGGCCCGGGTATTCCTAAGGCTTGGAGAGGGAGGGAAGAAGGTCTCTCTCTTCTGTGGGCACACACAGAAAGGAATCACTCAGGTTCCATTAGAAACACTTGGTGGGGGCCGCCTGGGTGGCTCAGTCATTAAGCATCTGCCTTCGGCTCAGGTCATGATCCCAGGGTCCTGGGATCGAGCCCACATTGGGCTGCTCGGTGGCGGCTGGAGGAGGCCAGCTTCTCCCTCTCCCACTCCCCCTGCTTGTGTTCCCTCTCTCGCTGTGTCTCTGTCTGCCAAATAAATAAATAAAATCTTAAAAAAAAAAAAACCAAAAACAACACTTGGTGTGCCCCCACCGCTGTAGCCTCCTCCTCCTCCATGCCACTGGTGGTGGCTCTAGGCCCTGGACACGCCCCTCAGGAGCCCCAGACAAAAGGGGACTGTCCCCCTTTTGTTAAAGAGAGTGGAGGCTCTGTTGGAAGATTACCTGTCCCAGACCCAGCCTCCTTCCCTTCTCCCCTCCCGCCTGGGTTGAGGGCTCAGAGGCTCTGCACCCTGCACACGGACAAGAGGAAGACAAAAAAACCTTCAGACAATTCAAGGCTTCTCCAAGGGCTGTGTCACCCCCAAGTGCAAGGGTTCAGGGGATGGAGGAAGCAAGGGGAGAGGAAGGCCTCTGAGGAGAGGGGAGGGGGAAGAGAATGAGAGAAAAAAACAGGGAGAGGGAGAGGAAGGCAGTGATGCTGGTGAGAGCAGGGAGCAAAAAAGAAAACTAAAGACAGGGGGTGGAAAACAGGCAATTTGGGGGGAAAGGTATTTTCTTCACTTAAAAGAAAAATCGAGAAGCCAGAGAGAAGACTTTAAAAATTAACATGGGCTTTTTGGTTTGTGGAAAAGAATTTTTCTGCCTTTGCGAGAGAAAGGCCTCTCTTATTGTCAAGTATATAGAATTTGATTTTTTTTAAAGCAACAGTTTTCATTGAAACATTTCTGAAATACCCATGCCAGTTTCAGACATCACTAGGAATAATGTGCCTCCCAAAGAAAAAAAATGATCAGACCACAGAAAAAGAGGAAAAGAGAAAGAGAGAGAGAGAGAGAGAAGAAAGCCAAACCTGGAGAGAGAAAGCCAAGTTGGGCCCAAAACTGCAAAGACAGACAAAGATGGAGGGAGAGAAGACAGGGCCGAGGAAAAAAAAAGAAAAGAAAAGAAAAGAAAAAACAAACAAGGAACGTGGACAAAAGACAAAGGCTCTGGGTCAGGGGCAAAAAAGAAAAACTAGCTAAGGAAAATGACTGCTTCTATCACCAGAAAGTAAAATGTGTGGTTTTTCCAAAACTCCACAAAACAAATGAAGCCCTGTGGATTATTCAAGGGAAAATCGGAAAATTCATACAGAACCTTACTCAGTATTCAAAAGTCTTCAAGGAAACAAAATAATTTTCCCAGCCTGAGACAGGTTTCGAAAGCGACCCATACCTGCCAAGAGTGAAACATTTAGAAGCATAAGAAGTTATATCTTTAAAGACAGGGCCGCCGTTTGAACGTTTCCTTATCTTTACAAAAATCCTATCTGTCCTCGTACTACTTGCTTTAAGACCCAAATTTATTCTCTCAGACCCTGGACACATGCATATTTTGTATACATACATATATATATACATGCTAATTTGGATAACTCTACACAGTAAGTGTATAACTAACTATGTACCTAAATAACTAACAAAACCTTCATAGGATTAACCAGATATTTCAGTATCCATTTTACTACTGTCTATCTGCAGCATGGGTGAAAAAGGAAGCAGGAAATTTTAAAAAGCCACAAAGAGAGCCCTGATTAGTCTGCCCAATTCCTGGGATTTTCAACTTTGTATCCCCAACATCTCCCATCTTGTCCCACAGAAGAAGGCAGTGTCCGGACTCTCCGGTAGAGATGGAAAGTGAACTGCAGGAAGCAAAAGGAAGGGGCCAGGCTGCTTATCCTAGAGGTAGGTGGGGCCTCCCTCTCTTTGGGGGAGGAGGGGAAGGCGGGAAGGGGCTCTGCAGCCAGAGTAAAATCATCCAAGAATCTGGAAATGCCAGGCATGGAAACCAGAAAATGCACATTGCGAGGAGGCTCAGAGAATTTGGACAAAGCGGGTTTTTGGCTGACTTGGGCCTATTTTCCTCTGCTCAGGAAAGGCAGCCCCACACGATTTTTCTAGCGTCCTCGCGCTTGCCGAATGCAATTGCCCCACACCCCCGTGCTGGGTCCAGGACACCGCCTGCATCAGAACCAAGGCCGCACATTCCTCTCCTATAAAACCTCCTCCCTTTCCCTCCTTTTTCTCCTCCCGTCTACCAACTGGGAGCGGTGGCCTGGGATTGGGCCAACAGGCAGCCTCGTTCTGGCTCCAAACACTACCCTGCTCCAGGCACATCTCCCCTCACCCTCCTGGCACCAAATAAAATAGGGTAGGAATATAGGTATTGGGAAGACCATCTATTCTCTCTAGTGCATCTGGAAATTTACTTTCATCCTCTACAGAGACTAGAAAACACAATCACTGGTCTTTTAATTCACTATTTAGCTTGAAACTTCCTTGTGTCACCAAATAGAAATAAAAGCCGGGAAAGCCAGAGCCCTGTCCTCCAGCTGGAGAGCTATGTGGGGGTCCTCCGCGGGATGCACAAGGCAGAGGACAGCCGCGAGCTTGGAGGGGGCAAGAGCAGTGCAGAGCCTGAGTCTCACCCACCTGGTGCGACTGGAAAGTGTCACTCCCTGATGGCCAAGACCCCCGGAAGACGGAAGAACCCCACAAGCCAGCTTCACAACTTTCTGTGCGAACTGAAAACCTGACAAAAGGCACCGGCAAGGGGAAACCAGCACGTGAAGATGAAGTGGGTGTGGGGCCTTGGAAAAATACCCAGAGGGCAACACACAAGGCTAGGAGCAAATGGCAAAATGTTGAATGTTTGCCCGAGGCCAGCTGTAACTCCCGACCCCACAAAAGGCTTAGGGATCCCCCAGGGGAGATGTTCCTCTCCCTCCCCTGCACCTCTGAGACTCCTCTTGTGGCCTTCCCAGGCCCTCTTTAAGAGCTCCATCAGGATCCATTGTGACGCCACCTTGCTCTGCCTGGTCTACACCGCCCCCCAACTCCCCGCCAAAGGACAGAAGGCAGAAGGACCAGGGCAAGAGGAGAGTTTCTCGGAACCCCGGTCTCCTCCACCGGTCTGCACTCCTCGAACCCTTGGCCCACAGAGAGCCTATTTCTTGCAGTTGCTGCGGCAACAGGCAGTGCCCAGAGCCGGGGGCAGAGAGCAGGGTGGGCCTGGATAGGAACAGCCTGGGATTTTCACTGCTTGAGGGCTCAGGGAAGCTGGGCCGGCCCTGTCTGGGCAAGCGGCTTCCCCAAAATGTACAATTTGAGGAGTTGGAAGGTAGACATTTTTCAATCCCTCAAAATGTATTGCTCCCCCCAACTAATTTATTATCAGGATCATGGCCAAGAAAACTCGAGAATCCTCATCCCCCTGGTGTCTAGCCCCTGCGGAGGCTGGCACCAGGGTGCCGGCAGCTCGGGACCTGACCACCCCTCGGCCACAATCCACAATCCGTCCCTCTACGGCTCCCTTTCTTTCTCACCCTCTCTCCCCCTCTGTGTCCTCCAGCTCCAACACAAACTGTTTGCACGGGAAGTCTCCCTCTATGACCCGATTCAGCACACACAAGAGAAAACTGTGGGCGACAGACCCAACGTCCTAACGAACTTGAGTTAATTAATGCTAAGGAAGAAAAGAGGCGCCCTCGCTCTGTTGAATCACGGTTCACTAGCCCTTTCAGTTTGCTGTGGGTGGAGGAAAAAAAAAAGAGGCTTTTTGGTTCAAATATTTTTGGGGGGCGAAGGGAAAACAAAAACACCGCAGAAGGGCCGTGGAGGGTGAAGCTGTAGTACCTGCCCAGAGGAGCAGAGGCGAGGGCAGCCGAGAGCGTCCTCCCCGAAAGCTTCTGGCCTAAACAGTCCTGGGAAGGCCGAGAAGGGGAAAGAAAAGGGAAGGGATTATCAATTGATGGCCATCCTGTTCAAATAAATTGCTCAAAAAATTATACTGTCAGACTATGAGATACATATATATATATTTTTTAAAGCCCAAACCCAACTCGATTTGAACAGAGCCGTGAAGATGTTTTAACAGAGCAGAAAACCGAAATATGGATGGCATGCATACAAAAATTTAAGTGTGCAGAAAAAAACAAGAGGTGGTAAGGGGGGGGCAGGGATAACAGCTGCAATTTTGCTTTCCAGATGTTGACAGCAAAATGTAATTGGCAAGTAACTTCTTCCTTACCACTTTTCATCCTTTGGTCCTGAGATGTTAAAAATCCTACAGCTAGACCTGAGTCTGCAGGCAGTTTCCTGGCACTCCGTACACACGTGGATGGGTCTGGAAGCCTCGTGGGCCACACGCCTGCGAGCTTTTTTATCAGCCCACTAATTTTTACAAGCCCTCCCACCATTCTTTAGCGGGAGACCTAAAAGCAAAGCAGGCTGGAGGACATTCTTATTTAAATCATCATTTATTATCATTATTATTTTGTTAGGGAAGGCCTTTTCTTTTGAGGCTGGGTCTTCTCTTTTTTTTTTTAAATAAACTTTTTAACTGAAATGTGTAAAAAGAAGAACAGAAGATTGCACACTTCTAAGTCTGGCACTCGATACATTTTCACAAAGTGAACACACCTGTGTAACCCCACCCAGATTAAGAAATAGAACATTTTCAGCACTGCTGAACAGGCCTTTAGCTGTTAAGCTATAGCAGTCTCATAGTTTATATGCCTTAGAAACAGCTCCTGCCCCCACCAGTAATGTCAAATGCGAGCACCTATGTACACACATGTGTTAACAGAGCAGCATGCACTACTCATGTGACCACAAAAAAATGTGCGGTGAAAAGAAGCCCCTCAAATCCTCATGGCTGCAGAGGGGTTTCGTGCCTCCCTGTCTCTGTCTCTGTCTCTCTCTGTGCCTGCCCAGCTCTGATCCCATCAACAGGGCCACCAACTGTGCAGCGGGGTTAACAGACCAGCAGGGCGTGTGTGTGGTGGACAAACAGGGCCCAATGAGCTGAAAGCTAAACAGTCATAGTGACCGAGGGGAGTAAGAGACCCTCGGTTAACCCTGCCCGTAGGCAGAGACTGAGGGGTCTCAGGGGTGTGGCGTGTAATGGGGAAAAAGTGTCTCTGCAGAGCCAGGGATTCCTGAAGGGTAAATGAATACCCATCCAGGCAGGCTGCCCTCATTCCCGTCCCCAAAAGTCTATCAGGGAGAGGAGTGAGGGGGTCCTGGGGCAGAGCTGCCGCGAGAAGGGAGGCCCAACCCTGCTGCATCTGCCTCCCCCTTCCCTGGCTCCAGCCCCAGCTGGCTCCCCCCTCACTTTCACTCGCACTAAATTTACTTTATAATTTTAAAATTAAATTTTAAAAAAAGCAGGAAAGAGAAAGCACTGAAGGCAAAGTACCTCCCACAATATCTCTCCAAGGGGGGGGGGTTCTGCTTATGTAAAAAGACAAAATGCAAGGGATCGCGGAAAAGTCTAAGCACCAAATAACAAGGAAAATAAAAGAGAAACACATTTAATTAAAAACACCTGAAGCAAATAAATAACTAACTCCTTTGCAACTCGAAGCGGTGCCTGTGGGCACAAGTCCCTATCCCCATTTCTTGCCCACTTTTCCCTTTCCTTTCTCACTGGGAGCTGCGACTTCCCCCAAGCACTGCAGAAACCCCTTTTCTTTTTGCGCCCACCCACCCCACAACTGAGGGAAGGGCCGGGGCAGCCACTTCGCATCCCACCAGCCTGAAGCAAACCTCTGCAGCCCTGATGAAGCGCCCTTTCCTCGATTCCCACATCTCCCCAGGCCATGCCCACCACTGGCCCTGCACTCTGCTCCCCCGCCTCAAAATCTAGGCCCTCTAGGTGGTGGTAGCACTGTCCTGGGGCTGGACACCAGGCCCAGCCCTAGTGGGCAGCACTCTCCCCAGCCACGGGCACCGGGCTGCCAAGTCGGGCTCAAGGACCGAATTTTCACTCCCTATTGCATATGGGGCCGGAGAAGAAAGAACTGTTCAGCTTGATTTAAAATATGACAAGGGATCTGAGCCCTCTAATCCTGCGATCTTTAGAAATACTTGATTCTTTTTGCGGGGGTGGGGGGAGAGTGCAGGGTAGGCATCAAGACTCTGCCTCTGAGACCCCACACCCCCCACCCGGTTTGACTTTCCCACCAGCCCGCCGCCTGGGAAACGCGCCCTCGGCTGGCACAGGGGTACCAGAGCCCGGCTCCTTTCTTCCTTTCTTTCTTTTTTAAATCGCTCTAGCGCAAACCAGGCAGTGGGTCAGGGCCCAGAGGCGGGGGAGGGAAGAGGAGAGGGTTGTCTCTGAAAGAGGGGGAAAAAGGAAAGCAAGGCTCCAACTCCGGGAGAAGAACGGCTGCCGCAAGTTTCCCGGCTTGTGCCAGTTTGGGGATTTGCGAATCAGACCGGAGCGGAGGGAAAGGCGGGCGAGAAAAAAAGCCCGCATTAAAACTAACCAGCTCTGCCTAAAAGCACGCTTTTCACCCTTAAATAAGACAATGACGAGGGGAGAGAAGAGACGAGTTATTTCTCACTCTTTAATTATTCCAATGCTTAGCATTATTTAAAAAAAAAAACCCACACACATTAGCCAATGATACATTCTAACCCTCAACAAAGCTGGTATTTTTCTCTGATTACAGACTTTACCGCGGCAAACCCGGGCTCCGACGACAGAGGCAGCGCAGAAGCGCGCTCCTAAATGAGACACAATTTTATTAAAATCATAATAATTCCTTGCATTTCTATAGCGCCTTTTCAGCAGCGGAGATCCCAGGTGCCCCATGCCCGGTTCTACGAGGGAACTGGCGACCAAAAAGCTCAGTCGTGAGGCAGGCGAGGCTCGCCAGCTCCACAGAGTGCCACCGGCATGTATTTTTCTTTCTTTTTTTAACACCCCGTTTCCATCAGCCTCTGTCTCACGCTTAAAAAAAAAAAAAAAAGTAATAAAACTCCTTTAAATTTTTTTTAAAATTAAAAAAAAAAAAGAGGGAAAAGATGACCTGAAATATAAGGGGAGGGGGGAGCCAAGTGTGGTCTGGGAGCCTGGGGCCGGGGAGGTGCTGCTGGGATGGGCCACCTCTGGGTTCAGGGTGCAGGGTCAGCCGCTGCCCGGGTCACCTCCCCAGGCGCAGCTGGAGTAGGCTGAGTCATCTGCACATGGAAAAGGAAAAGGACCTAACACCACCAAAGCGCATTTAAGTAATTTGGACGATAAGAAGTCGGGTTAATGACTGGTTTCCGAGGGGGCCGGCGGGAGGCCCCCGGGGGGCTTTCACTGAATGCTGAGGTGCTGCTGGAGCTCTGGAGGGGCGGCTGGGTGGCTTCATGTGGACACCAGCCTCCTCCAACAGGTTAAGTCGGGCCCACTCCAGGCACACGTTCCTTTCCCACTTTTCTATCCTTTCCCCCCTGGCAGGCCCAGGTAGTGCTGCAGAATGGCTGGCAGCAATGGGGCAGGGGGGCTTAGCACCCCAAATTCAAGAAGTCCTCCGGGAGAGGAAAGGCAGTGTCGATGAGAGGGGATCTGGGGGGAATTTTTTTTTAAAGGTTCTTGGAGACTGCGCAACTCCCGCGGCCTGAAGGCAGGGGAGAGGGGAAGGGAAAGCACATTTTCTGCCACTTAGTCACATTTCTTCCCCGTGCTTGCTGGAGGCCAAACGCCCCCAAACCCAGCCAACCCTCGAAACAAACAAAAATCTCCCCTGCTAAATTTCCCCTCCCTTATTCCCCCAAAAGAGGCGGCGGCTTGGGGAGAAATGGGGAGGCTCTTCGGAGGCCTGGGGTCTGGAGGCAGCGACGCGCACACGATGGGGGGCAGAGAAGGGACCCTCTCCAGATTGGTGCCCCAAGGTTGCCCGCAGATTCTGGGGCATTTAACCCCAAAAGTCCTCCGCGCGACTAAAGAATAACAGGAATTATCAACATCGCATTCATTCCACAGCCCTCGCGCGCATTATCCCCTGTCGGGTACCCGGATGGGCACGAAAGAGGGAACTTAGGCAAAGGCGGCCCACAGCCCCACCCGGAGCGCTGGGGACCCAACGGGCTTATAGGCCAAAACGCCGCCATTTGAGCCCCTTCTGGCGGCGGCCTCTGCTGCTGCAAATGGCGAGGGCCCCAGCACGCGAACCCGGCAGGCCCTGCACGCCACGCGGGGTCACTTTTGGGTGGTCGCCGCGAGGGGTCAGGCCGCGCCCCGGTGGAAGGGCGCCCCGCCTGCTCGGTGCGGGGGAGGGGAGGCAAGGACCCCGCAGGGACCCGGCCTGAGGGTCCGCAGAGGCGTCATTCTTTGCCTCCGCTCCTTCACACCTGTTCCCGGTTTCCCCTCACCTGCCCGCGGGGGCAGTGGTCCTCACTCCTCGCTCAACGCCTGGCGCGGTTCCGCCCAAGTGACCCAACCGTCGTGTGCACAGGCGCTTGTTGCACGACGGCTTCCCGCCTTTTTGCCTCCGCGCACGCGCACGCCCGACTTTGCGCACGGCCCGCTCAGGGCCAACGGCCGTCTGGTGCCCGAGGGCGAGGGTCATCCGCACCAGCGAGGGGTATGTTGTCCTTTCCACCCCGTGCTGTGCGGTGCAGGTGAATGTGACTGTCAGCGCCCGTGTCCTGCCGCGTGGAAAGAACACAGCCCTCCCTCTGCCTGAGCCCAGGGAAGGCCTCCCCACGACCTTCACCCACCTGTGCCCTCCCCCACACGGGGCGTGAGCTAATTGCAGCGGGTCCGGGAATGCCAGGCACGAAAAGAACACCTTGGAGGCGACAATGAAAGGAGTTCGTAGGCGGTGGGCACCTGGCAAGGGGCATATGCTGGGGCTAGTGCATGGCACCGGTAGCACATTTCTGCCGGGGTTTGCAAAGGCACACGACGTGATGCACCGA
Organism: Eumetopias jubatus; assembly: GCF_037043125.1. Lineage (NCBI taxonomy): Eukaryota > Metazoa > Chordata > Mammalia > Carnivora > Otariidae > Eumetopias > Eumetopias jubatus. Next base: position 209,540,443 of record NW_028274807.1, read on the forward strand.
CTTGGGGGGGGGGGTGGCGGGATATCTTCAGGGCGATGTGGGAGGCGGCCTGGTTGGGGCATCAAAGCGCTACCGTCCGGCAGTGGGACCATCTAGGGAGTCCTGAGACAACCCCCGCCCCACCTCTGCTCAGCAATGCGCTTCTATTTTAAGATACCTCCCACCCCTCCAAAATCCACCCACTCGCCCCTGAGGTCCCTGGTGCGCTAGGGGAATCTGCCTCCGCCCCCAGATGCACCTGAGGGGAAGGCCAGGAGGGCAGCGCAGGGTCTGAGCTGCCAAGCTGGACTCAGGGGGGCAAATGGAAGTTTCGCCCGAGGAGGGGGGCATTAAATGGCCTCTTTGTGGAGAGGAATTGTGGGCCGTCACTCAGGATTAATTTAAGCAGCAACAGCAAACACACACCAAAAAGCAACGTCTGGCCGCCAGCACCCACCCCCGCGATTGTGTTTCGGGGAGTGCTGCAGGATTCGTTGGTGTGGCCCGGCCTTTAAGAACGTGGGGCGTCCACAGTAGGAAGGGGGAAGGCTGCTGCCGCCTGGCCCCATGTCCCTGCTTGGTGAACAGTGTTTGCAGGTTTGGGACCAAGCCGAGTGGGGGATGGTAAAATCCAAGTCCAAATGTGGAGCATTGGGGGGAGGTTCTATGTAAAATATATATAAAGGTACAAATTTCCAATATAAATATGTCACATGCAGGGGCGCCACTGAGTGGCAGTTATGGGGCACTCACCTTCACCCCAGGGACATTTGGGGAGGCGCGTGTTCTAAGAGAAATCTGGCTGGCGGGGGGGAATTAGGCCTCCGATTCCGGGTCTCCTCCTCCAACAACCTGAATGCCTCTTTGGAGCCAGGTGCCCTGGGCAGCCTGGCAGGTGTGCGGCTCACGTGAAACACACGCGTGTGCAGGCTGGGGAGGTGTGTACCTGCGTGGGCTTTGAGCCACGTGTGTGGGCATCAGCAGCTCCTATGGGCTCGCCGACCCACCTGAGCCCAGCACACCCATGTGGCCACAGGGCAGTATCTATGCTCAGAGCCAGGTCTGGGCACACACCCCTGCTTGTGCCCAGACCACGCATGTGGTGTGTGCGTGGTGTGTGTGTGTGAGAGGGGGACCCCATCCGATGTCGGGCAAGGGCGTGTTTATGGGCATGTGTGCCCCTGGCAGTCTCATTACCCCCTCCGTAGGGGTACCAGGCAAGGGTGTGCTTGGGACCCCTGTCTGAGCCTCTGTGCGGGAGTGTGCTTATGTGCACACTCGAGAGCCTGCCTGCGTGCCCTGCTGGGTTGTCGGACACGGGCATGCAGGTGCCAGGGTGCACCAGGATGCTGCACTGGGGCCATGCGCATGTGCTTTCAAGCCCCCTAGGAGAGGCCACATGTGCTGGGGCCACAGTCGAGGCCAGCAGAGCCTGAACCTAACCCCTGGGCAGGCCAGGGGGCAGGGCCAGCTGCCCAGCCAGCCTCGGCGGGAAGTCATTGGAGGCGTGTTGGTTTTGGCCAGGGCAGCTCTAATGGGGGAAGCCCCGGAGGAGCGGCAGGGGTGGAACAAAGAAGGGGAAAGTGAGGAAAGGCAGGCAGCAGAGGAGGAGGAAGAATCGCCCTGGAATGCGGAGAGCCTTGGGGAGTAGGGCTGCCGGGCAGCCCTAGACTCTGGGCCCTCTCTTGGGCTGAGGGACTTCACTGGTGCCTACAGCTGCCAATTCCCCACTCCCCCACTCCTTCACCCCCACCCCCGCCCCGTGGACTGAGACCCTGACCCCAGTAAAAGGCTCCTACCCACAGAATCCTGCCACCACGAGAAGCCAAATATCATTTGGGGTGGAGAGCAGGACTCAAATTTCCACAGCAGAGGGCAGACAGTTTGAGGCCCCTTCCCCCTGTTTCTTGGCTGGACTGCTTAGAACCTCAGTTCTGCCCGTCTGGGGAATGGGAAGGGAACTCCCCACAGGGAGGGCCAGAAGGGGGAGTCTCAGCTGAATAGGAGTGAGTTGAAAAGCAGGGTGACCTGTTTAAGCTTTGCTTGCCCCTGGGGGCCTAATTTCTCCCTTCCCCACTTCCAGCCCCATGACCTTGGCACTTGACCTTGTGGCCTCTGTTTCCTCATCTGTAAAACAGGTTACTCATACCTGCCTCATGTTGAGAGGGTTACAGGAGGTCATGTGCACACATGCGCACGCGCGCGCGCACACACACACACACACACACACACACGCACGCACATACTCCGCCTGCTGCCCAGGCATAATTGCTCTGGAGTTGGTAGCTGTTATTTTTATTGTGAGGAGTCTATGGCTGTGACAAGCTGTGACGCTTGGTGTGATCGCGTGAGGCTGGCTGTGCGTGCGACTGTGCCGCTGTGTGTGTGTGCGTGTGTGTGACAGGTTGCGTGTGAGACTGTGCGTGGACGACAGATTGTGCCGGTGTGCGGCAGTGCCTGTGACAGGCTGTCACTGTGCGACAGACTGCGGGTGGCGGGGTGTTGCGGGTACCGACTGTGAGTGGAGATGAGGCAGTGTGTGGGGCTGGGACTGGGGGACTCCCGAAAACCTACCTCAGTGAGGCTCTGGCTAACAGTAAAAGGGAGAGGCTCTCAGGGACCGTGGGCAGTAGGTCCAGTGTCCCCTCAGGCCTTGGCCTTTCTGTTGAGCCCAGTGGGACTCCACTTGCTTGCAAACCTTGGTAGATGCCAGGTCAGAGGGACCCTATGATAAAGCCTCCCCGACACGTGCTGTTGTCAACTCAGGTCCCCCCGACCCAGCTCCTTGCTTGGGTTCGAAGGACCCCAGAAGGGTCGTCAGGGATCTCAGGGTATGGAGGACCCCGGGTCTGGCTGGCTTTGGTGAGGGACACTCCCCCCCAAGCCTGTTTCCCACACTTTCCCTGAGCTCCAGGCCTGGACAGGGATGGTGGAGACCAAGAGAAGGGAGGGATTTGGGGAAAGCTCAAGAAAAGCCCAGAGAAAAATGGAGGGAGAAGGTGAGAAGACCAGAGACTTGCCTGGGACTGGAGAACCCAGAGCTGCTTGAGGTTGGGACTTCCAGTCGGGGTGGACACATATCAGGTTTGGGGGGGGGGTCAGGACTGGCAGAAACGCCGGGTGACACTGCTTGTACTCCAGGCTCTGTGCTCAGACTCTGATTTTAGGGACTCACTCCTCATATCAACCCTGCCAGAGGGAGGAGAAAAGCCGAGGCACTCTCCTGATCAGTGTGGGCCTCCACTTATGCCACCCTGGCCCACATCTTCCATCTACAGCTGGGGAAACTGAGGCTGAGAGAGGGAAAGGGGCTTGTTGGAGCCACCAGCTCATGCCTAGGAGACCTGAGGACACAGGACTTCAGGTTTTGAGAAACCTCACCAGCTGGAAAAATCCCAGGCTCTGTGAGCTGGGGGCAGCACCCTGTGAACCCCGCCCCCCTCTTGGTGCGTCAGGACGTGTATGTTTTGTGTGTTATGGTATGGGCTGTGGTCCATGGCTGTCGTGCGTCTGGTGTGCAAGCCACAGTATGATGTATGTGTCCCCCGGTTGGTGCGGGCCTCTGTGCGTCTGTGTGTCCATTCAGGGCCAGCCCCTGCCACAGAGCGGGGAGAGGCATCGAAGCACCCCCCCCCCGAAAGTGTGTCTTTGATACTTGCAGCCTCGGCAGCGAAAAACAAGTTTCCACAGGGCCGCCTTGGGCTGAGGCCAGGCCGTCCTCAAATAACATTTGAAGTTACTTAGCAAACTTTGTTTAGTGCCGAGAGAGGCAGAGAGGCCCGGGCAGCGGGCTTGGATGGGGCGGGGGGGAAGTAAACCGGTTCCTCCGAAGTCCCTTGCCCCTCTGGGGGCACGAGTGCCCAACATGGGGCTTAGTTCCCCTCCCCAAAGCTCCAGAGAGGAGAAGCAGGGATCTTGAAGCCCTGGGGGGACCTGGGCGGGGAGGAAGGATCTGGGCACCGCACAGATAAAGCCCTGCTTTTGCCAGTCCAGGCCCTAGACTTTGGCAGGAATGCCCACCGTGGTCTCCTGGGGGCCCAGAGGCTGATTCTGGGTCCCTGGGTCTGGTTAGAAATGGAAGGGTCTATACTTTCTGTGCTGCCCCCTTTCTGCAGCCCAGCTCTGCCAGCCTTGAAGCAGGTTGTACAAGCTGGCTCAGAGCATGTGTCCCCCTCCAGACACACACACATGCACACCCAGAAAGCCCCTGGTGCCCACATACCCAGCGCTCCCAAACTCTGATTTCCAGGGTCCCAGCCCCAGGCAGCAGAGAAGGCCTGAGAGCCAGCAATGGCGGGTTTGGAAGTGAGGTTGGTGCCTATGGGAGGGGGAGGAGGAGGAGATGCCAAAAATGGTGAGCCATTACAGGCAAGCAGGCAAGCAAGGGAGGAAACGAGCAGGGAAGATGGAAGCCAGGCGGGCATCCTCTCTGAGCTCTGGGCTGCAAAGGGGCAGCGAGAAAAGCAGTCCGGGGCCTTCCAGGGAGCAGGCATGGGGGAACAAGCCCCAGGTGGCACAGGACAGGCCGGGGGCCGCGCCCAGCACTCCCCCACCCCCACCCCAAGCTTTGAAATGGAGACTGGCAGCAGCAGCCGCTGGGCTCTGCCCGGGCATGGGGTGGGGGTGGCGGGCAGGCAGGGCGCCAAACCAAATGCCACCAGGCTGGGCACGGTGGTTGCCAGCCGGCAGCGCTGACCCCACCAGCCCCAGCCCAGAGCCCTCACGTCTAGAACTTTGGGGGTGGAGGAAGATGGGGGCCCAGCGGAAATCAGAGGGCCAACAGACAAAGCCAGGTCCCCTCAAGCCGTGGGCAGGTCCCCAAGACCCTACAAAGATGGCGCAGCCTGGCACTGCCAAGGTGACGGGCTGGGGTAAAAATAAACCGGACCCGCCCCGGGGGAGCTAAATCGAGGGGCCCAGGTGGAAGTGCCACTCCGGGCCACCAGCTGCCCCCGCCCCACCCCCAGCTCAGAGCAGCAGGGCTGAGAACACCGGGTGCCCATCGAGGCCCAGTTTCTATACAGGAGAAACGCCGGCCATCTTGTCTCCTGGTCTTGGGCGGGCAGCATACGGTGTACCCACAAGTACGGATAATGGATGATGTCAGGCTTCAGAAACAACAGGCCGTGGATTGGGGGCAGACAGTTCGGGCAACCATGCTAAGCCACATACCCTTGACCTCTGGACTGCCCCCTCCGAGAGGGAAAAGGGCCTGTGAGGCCATACCCAAGCTGTGGCAGAGCTACTTTGGGTGGCAGGTCAGCACCACACCACGAGGCCTCTCAGACCACCTCTGCTAAAACAGCAGTTGCCCAGCACTTCCATGGGCCTTACCTGTTCTGTTCCTCCTAGCACCTATCACTGTCTCAAGTGCTGGACACTCCCTTGTTTATCGGGTTCACTGTCTGCCCTCCCACCGGGGCTGGCACCTCTGCTGATTTTGTTCTCTGCTGAGCCCCCAGGGCCTAGAACAGGGCCTGGCACCCGGGAGGTGCTGAGTAAATATTTGTTGAAGGAATGCACAGGCCCCCAGCGGCACCCCCAGCACTCGGGCTCCAGCTGGGTGCCCAGCAAGGTGTGGGAGAAGGCATGACGCCCTGTTGGGGTAGTGAAGGCAAGCCTGGCCAGTGGTGGTGCAGAGTGGGTGAGCCGACCACCCACTCTCACTCTGAGCCCTGAATGAAAGAAGATCTGAAGGTCCAGGTGGTAAGGAGGGCTCAAGGGCTGACAGCTGGGGCAAGCTTCACATAGGGGTGCGGGAATGTACAGGCCCACTCTGAAATTTGGTAAAGGCCAGAAAATAAGCTGCAATTCTGTGCCATCAGTAGGATTTAGAGTGGTGGCAATCAGAGAAGAGGCTCAGGCTCTGTCACCTCATAGCCCTTGACCCCGGCACTGGATATGTCCTCTTTCAGCTTCTCATCTATAAAATCAAGCACTTACTTCATATCAAGCACTACTTTAAGACACTTTCTATAAGCCAACTCCTTTGGTCCTTACCATAACCCTGTGAGAGGAAACTAGAGGCACAGAGAGGTTGAGTGATTTGTCCAAGGTCACACAACTAGTGAATAGCAGAGCCAGGATTCAAACCCGGGAAGTTGGCTCAGAGCCCCCGCTCTCCTAATAATGTCCAAATGTCCCAAATGCCAACAGTGCCGAACCAAAGAAATCCTGCCTTATTATACTGTCAGCCACGCACAGTAACACACACGTGGGCACAGCTAACCCCTGTCCACCTGCCTCACACGGAAGGATTCTGGGGACAAGCTGGGAAGGCGCTGAGCACTGGGTGCAGCACAGCAAGCATAGAGAGCACTTCAGCCAGCACTATAGTTTTTAGGACATTTCGTTATAATCCTATAAAATGCTTTCTCCCTGTGCGATTCTGCCAGCCCTCTCTTCTTTCTCCAGAGTCAGAAATGAAGAGGCCATGGCCAGAGGATTAAGAAGACAGCCCCACGGAGGACAAGAGTTTCAGAAATTAGCCTCGCCTCCATCCCGGACTGTCCTGATGGCTTCCAGAAGCGGGACAGTTAGAGTGGGGCCGCTGGGCCAGAGGACTGGGGTGTCCTGGGCCAGCGTAGGCATGTGGCTTCAAAGGCTTCTCCCCCCACCCCCCCACCCCCAGGCTGTGACAAACCAGCCCAGGGATTCAGAGTCCCAAATTCCATCAGGAGAGGTCAGGGCGGTGGAATCGGCTGCGCAAATACAGCCAGAGGGCAGGCAGGCAGAGGGGAGGCACAAGGAGGCCAGGTCTCACCGCTCAGATGCCGTTTCCCAACAGGGCCAGGTGTAACCCAGGTGTGAAGGCCTCTGTGGGTGTGACGCTCGTCCACATGTACTGGGGCAACTTGGGACTGTAATGCCACACCGTCTGTGCCTGGGCTTATGTATGGGGGTGGGGTTGCATTTGTGACAACACCTGGGTCCTGATGAGCAAGACTGTGTGTGCGGCCCTGGCAGCATCGTCTTGTCCGTGTGTGTAATGGGTGTCCACTGTGCCCGTGTGTGTGTCTGACAAGACTAGGGCTGAGTGTCTCCCTTTCGGCACTGCTGACATCGGGGGCTGGATCACTGTTTGTGGTGGGGGCGTCTTGTGCTCTGGAGGGTGTTGGGCCGCGTCCCTGGCTTCCCTTCGCTAGATGCCAGTAGCAAACTCCCCTCCAAGTGTGATGACCAAATATGTTCCCAGACATTGCCAAGTGTGTGTGTATCGCTGTGCCTGAGAGTGTGCGAGTATGTGCACGTGCTCCCCTGTGTCTGATGGTGGGTGGGGGTGGACCCGAGCTCGTGTGTATGTTTCTGGGTGTCTAACAGTGTTAATTCGTGCATGTGCTATGTGCTTCTCGCCGAGTGTCTGTGGGTCCACGCGACACTCCATAGTCCTGTGTGTTTGGCAACAGCGAGTCATGTGTGTGCTGTGTGGCTCGTGGCATGCGACTGTGTGACCTTGTGTGCCCATGTACACGTCCCCGCACAGGTAGCCCACGCCGATGTGCTCGGGTGGGGTGGGCATCTCTAGGTGTTTGTGTGTAAAGGCAAGTCGCTTTGTGTGGGGCCGCCTGTGTCTGTGTGCTCCTGATTTAGGAAGGTGTGCCGTGCCTACGTGTGACAGCATGATTCTTTGTGCCCGCGTGTGCCGGTGACGGTGTACGACTTTGTGTGAGATGGACCCAGAATAAACCCCCAAGATGATTCTACTGAAGCCAATATGTGGATGGAATCTCCTGGATGATTTGGCCCCCACCCTCTGGTCCTGACTGCCCTGGCCTGAGAGCCACCTCCCCAGGCCAAGGGGGTGGGGGGCACCTCTGAGCTGCCCCTTCCTCCGGCTCGGCTCCCACAGATTCAGGTGGGGACAGACCCCCGCCCTTGCCCGATCTGTGCCAGGAAGGCTGGCACTGAGCTTTCAGCCAAGGGGGCAGGGTCCTCGGCCGTGGTGGTGGCACTGCCCCCTGCCCACTGCTGGCCACCACCCCCAGCTCCCCTCAGGGTGGGGCCCCAGTAGGGGGAAAGCTCCCCAGTGCAACCCTGGCTTCCGATTGGCTACGGATCGCCGCAGTGCCCGCCACCCGCCTCCCCCTCCCCGGCTGGCGCAGCCACATCGGTAGTGGTGGCAAACGCAGCTCCGAGTTCTGGGCACAGCTGCGCCTCACAGAGGCCTGCCAGCCCCACCAGAAGCCAGACACCCCAGCTCCGTGCCCCCGACCCCTCCCCACCTGCCCGCCCGGCCAGCCAGGCAGCACGGTCACCCTGGCTGCTACCCCCCTCCGGCTGCCAGGCCCCGTCCACGCAGCCCCTCACCCATCAGGCCTGTGCCCCCTTGGCCAAGCCCACTTGGGGGGCCCAGGCCCCTACACACGGCCACTCCCGCTCTCAGAGGGGCTCCTCAGGAGGGGGGAGGCAGCGAGGAGGGGGGGCAGGGAAGGGGGGAGCTAGCCCTTCTTTTAGTGAACGCGCCCAGAGCTGGAGCCAAAAATCGAGGAGGAGAGATATTCAGACGGAGCCAAGACGCGTTTGGCAGGAGGAGAGAGAGAGGGAGAGAGGGAGCGGGAGGAGGGGAGGAGAGAGGGAGGAAAGAGAGAGAGAGAGAAAGAAGGGGGGGCCCCCGGTTTCCAAATCTGAGCTCTCAGAGCCTCGGAGGGACAGCGGGTGGCATGGGAGGTGTGGGACCCGGGGCAGGCTTGGCTGTGGGGGCAGCGGGGGCGGAGGGCTCAGGCCCGCAGAGACAGCCGGACACCCCAGCTGGCCAGGCCAGGACGGACATAGGCAGAAGCCAAAATCAATGCGCACCCGGCAGACAGAGGGAGGCCTGTGGGCGGCCCAAACACACACCCGCACCTCGCCACACAACGGGCTTCTGTCCATGCCGGGCCAGGGGCACGGGCGGGGCCCACAGCAGGGCCACCACGGCTGCCCGACCTCATGGGAAGCCATGGAGAGGCCGGCCTGCTCCCAGCCGCTAGCCTGGCCTCCATAGTGGGCATTTCGCAGGCTGCCAAAAAGCCAAAGGGGGCCAAGGAGAGGGGCCCTTGTGGTGAGATACAGATTGGTGGTCACAGGGACAAGCCCAGCACGCAAAATGCCACGGGGGAGGTGATACCCGGAGACACAGGCATCGACATGTTTGCTGACATAGGTGGACATGCATGGGAAGCCACACTGATACAACCTTTCCCACGACAGTCAGACATCCAGAGAAAACATTTAGTTGCACACTGACATGCCACGGGGACACCACGACACAAAGACGACATCGGGCACCCGCAATAAACACAGTGACACCCGCAACCCCACTGTTCCCAGATACACAGAGGTGGAGTGTGGGATGACCCTTGGAGACACAGGCAGGCAGCACCCAATAACGGACACATGGAGACATAGGGACACTTGCAGAGGGACCCATGCAGACGTTCGCAGCCACATGGCCATCTGCAGCAAAATGGTGGCTCTAAAGCCCAACACACCAGTGAACACATGCGGATCAGGGAGAACCGAGTTAGCCATTCACAGCCATCCTCCTGGCTCCTCTGCCTCCACATCTGGGGCTTTGGGGACAAGAAAATGAATACACACCCTTCTTTCCCCTACCCCAGCTGCGGGGGGGTGGTGTCGGGGGGAACAGGAGCCCCATCCTCAGCACTTTGTTGGAGGAAAACACAGGTGTCTGTGCGTCCTCTGCCTCTCTTGGTCCAGCTGGAGGGAAGTGAGAGACCCCAAATTTGCGCTTCAAGAGCAGAGAGAACAAGGACCAAGCCGACCAAAAAGGCCAGGCTCTCAGCAGGTTGAACATGGAAGCCAGCGATCAGACACTCACTACCAGGGGAGTTTCACCAGCAGCCACAGCTGTGTGTCCAGCCCCTGCACACACCCATGGTGACTGCCTGACCCTGCCAGGTGCCCACATAGGATCCCCCATATGCATCCTAGCCCCATGGTGGACCTGGGTGACACCACTCACGTGCAAATGCAGAAACAGCTCTGGAGCCACACAGACATCCCTGAAACCATCATCAGGACCCACCCCCATCTCCAGGCTCTTTGCCCCTCTAACGTATGGACACTCATGTACACACACACACACACACACACACTCCTGCATGCCCCAGAACAAGGCCTCAGAGCCCAGCCCCAAAGTGGGTCTGGTTGAGGTCAGAGTCAAGACTAGGGAAAGGGTCAGGGCAGCCAGTGGCCCCCAGAAAGGTATCTGGTCCCCACGGGGTAGTGCAGGGCTTGTCTCTCCCCTCCCGCCCCCACCCTCCCCCACCATCATCTCTCCTTGCCTTGAACCCCTGCTGTCCTCTGCCTGGCTGATGGGACTCCACCCAAGGGAAAGTAGCTGGGCCATGAGCTGGCTTCCCTCCTCCCAAACTCTTTGCTTGCTTCCTCCTCCAGGCAGTCTATTCGGACTTCTATGGTTGGGAAGTGCTCCACCCTGCCTTCCATCCTGCCTCCCAGAAGTACTCTTCCCTCAGTTGGGAAGGCCTAGGGGTGACCTAATGATGATAACCAAGATGACTACAAGTCATTCCATTTCCTGAACACATGCTACAGGCCAGACACTGCGCTAAGCCTCATCACAGCCTGAGCAATAGGTGCTATTATTACGCATTTTATGGACCAGGAAAATCTGCAGTTCAAATCACAGGATTAGGAGATGCAGAACCAGAGTTCAAACCCTGTGCCGTCTAATGACAAAGCCCAATTCTGGACCTCTGCACCCACAGCCTCCATCTGGGACTCCTGAGGCCACACAAGACATTCCTGGCTCAGCAAGGACCCCTGACTCCAGCACCCAGCAAGAGGGGAGCATCCTGCTCCTCAAATTAACCCAGCAGAGCCCTTGGCTCCAAGCGTGGCCTGGTCCAGCCTCAAAACATCTAACGGAGGCCAACCTAGCCCCCAGCATGGCCTGCCCCATCCCAACTCCTGCCTGCACACACGTCCCATCCCAGAAGTGGGCAAGAAGCAGGCAGGGCCAGAGCCAGGGAGAAAAGGCACCATTAAAAGGGGGCCCTACACTGTGCTAGGACGGGGAGCAACAGCATCATGGGGACAGAGAGGTGGCCACAGTGCCCCAAGGAGACAGCTGAGGCGGGGGCTTCAGGCAGGCCCCAGCCCATAGCCCCTTCCCCGGAAGGACTGTGTGTGTGGCCGCAGAGAGCGTGAATATTCTGCTGCTCATGTGGCTGTGTGGCAGGAAATGTCGGCAAGTGTGCATGTCTACGTAAACACCCAGGTGAGCCAACAGCATTATGTCTTATATAAAAGCGTGTGTCTGTCCATCCATCTGTCCTTGAGTCGGTGTGCGCAAGCGCAGGGGTGAACACACACTTGAGTCAGAGCATATCTGGGAGGTATTGCTGTGTCTCCGTGAGCCTACGTCGATATATATGTCCCATGTCAAGGGGGGGCTGCGTGTGTGTGTGTGTGTGTGTGTGTGTGTTTATCTGTGTGTGTTGTGGGTGGGAGCGAACACAGGTCCACCATTTCCTGTGTCTGTAGGTTCCTCCATGGCCATGTGTCTGGATGATCAGCATGAGCAGGTCATTTATGTCCCCATTTTGGGGGTGGCAGTGATGTATATATGTATGTCCTCATTCTGGTGTGTGTCTGTTTGTTGGGGAAGGGGTCCCATCCATCCACCCCCTCCTGTCTGCCAAGGACTCAGGCCTAGGGCTGCAGTGGGCTCAAGCAGCGCCAGCAAGCACCCCGCCCAGCCGCCCTGGATTTCGATGCTTTTTCCAGAAGGAGATTTCCCCCCCACCCCCCGCCCTTCCCCCTCGCCCACAGTGCCTTTCCCCGCCAGGGCCCCGCTGCTCCAAGCTCGTTCCTGCTCAATCATTTATTGACTTTAAAATCGAAGCCAATTCTGGTTTGAAAAAAAGAAAAGGGGGAGAGAAAGAGAGAGGCCAGAGAGACAGAGAGAGTCCGAGACTCGTGGGGAGGGGGGGAAGCAGAGATGGTGCCAGAACCAGTCAGAGACAGAGACAGGGAGAGACAGGGACAGTCAAAGATATAGAAGGACAGAGGCTAAGAGAGAGAGAGAGAAAGACAGAAAAGGGGCAGAGCAACCAGATATAGAGACAGAGGCAGAGAAAAAGACAGAGACTGGCAGGGCAAATTATGGAAGCAGAAAGATTTGTAAAAACAGGGACTCTGGATCCAAGAGATGTGACTGTCGGGAGGGGCAGACCAGACCCTGCTGACCAGCTGACAGCAGTCGTCTGCACAGAGCTGAGGGGTACAACCCAGAGAGAGACTGTGCCCACTCTCCTCTCCATCCACCCTGGCACACTCAGGCCTGTGACACGGAGCTGAGCTCTTGCTCCCTTCTGGGGTGTCACAGAGTCAAGCCTTGGCCATGGCCCTGAGTCTGGGTGCTACCCCAGCCCCTTCCTAGTCTTATCACCAGTGAACTGGCTAGCATTTTCTTTCCCAGGAGCACAAGTCCTACCCAGGTCTCAGGAGGCAGGCCAGGCTGCTGGGAGGGTAACTGGTGGGCAAGGGGCTACTCTAGCATGGGGTCTTGATCCCACTAGGCCCCCCAAACACCAGCACATAGTCCAGCCAAGCATAGCCCCAAAGGCAACCACAGCTCAGACCCCACTAGGTGGGCAGGGTTGTCATGCGGCCCAAGATAGAGCGATTGGTCAGTCAGAGGCACAGATGGGGGTCTGTGGCCCCCCACGCTGCCACAGTGGCCAGAGTGCCTACTTACACCTACATGCACACTGATACATATGCGTGCCTGTGTACCCTCACCAACACTCACACCCAGTTTTGTACAGGAAAACCTGCTCCCTGGGCCACACATACATCCATACCATGCAGGCCTGCCCCCGCCAACCCATAGAAGCCACATGCAGACCCCAAGATTGACACACACATACGCACTCACATCTGTGGATATAGGAGAGTGGTGCGGCCGCGGCTGACACACAACCCCGACAAAGTCTCTTGCCCCTCGCCACACACTGCCACCTGGTAGCAGCCATATTCACTTGGACTCCCACTCCCATCTGTGGGCACACTTGACAGAAGGCTGACAGGGCTCAGATTGGGCAGAGAAGACAATTAAGACCCCAGGCCTGGCCTAAAGACTCTCCTTACACACAGGCCCTGCTGGCAGGCAGGGCTAGGCGGCCCCCAGGTGTCCCCTCTTCAGAGTCCGTGTTGCCAGCAGTAGCCTGGCCCCGCAGGCAGTGCTGCCAGGGCTACTGTGGGTCTCTGGACGGTTCTTGTGCCCTCTCGGAGCCTGGGGCCACAACTCAGGGAAGGTGGAGTGGCGGGGCAGGCATCCCCCGCGCTTTTGCCGCCGCCGAGCGCAGCGCGGGGAAGTTCGCTGGAGGCGGGACGCGCTCTGCTCTCGCAGCGCGCCAAGGTCGGCTCTGCGGTGCCCGCCGCTGACCCGACGGCATGGCCGCAGCACTGTCCGCGACATCCACGGCTGCCTCCCGCCCCTCCCGCCTCTGGGCGGCAGGACGGGATTCCCCCGGCCTGCCTGGTCCACCGCGCCGCAGCCGGGGTAGCTGGGGCCAAAAAGTTTGCGCCGAGGAAAGTTTGGGGCGGTGGGGGGGGCCGCGGCTGCGACGTCCAGGGTCGGCCGAGAGGCGCGGCCCCGGCTGGCAGCGCGCCCGTCCCTCCCTCCCCTCCCCTAACCCTCCGAAATTTGGGAGCCCCGCCATTTTCTTAGCCCCGCTCCCATGTGAGGCCTGAACAAAGACTTTGGGGCGACGCCCGGGCCGCTCGGCCGGCCCCGGGCACCCCGGCTGCACGCAGGGGCCGCCGCCACGCGTACCCGCCGCTGCCACCCTCGGGAAAAGCTGCGCCAGCCCCATAGAGCGCCGCGGGACCCAGTCCCCGAGCTGCGCCCTCGGGACCACCCCCTGCCACTCTGTCACCCCTGCAACCGCTGCCAGTGGCCACGCTGCCCGGGTGCACGCTACAGTCGCCCACCGGTCGGCGGGAGTCCACCGCACCCCAGTCGAGCGCGCGCGCGCACACACACACACACACACACACACACACACACACACTCCCGCTCCTCGCTCCGGGGGCAGCGCCACGCACGCAGCCGGCCACCCCCAGAGCCCCCACCAGAAGTCCGCCCGGTGACCAGGGTCGCACGCGCACCGTGACGCCTGCATGCGTGCGAGGACTGCCCACAGCACGGCTTGCACCCCTCGGCCGCCCGCAGGCTCACTCCCCCCGGGCCGCCGCGCGCCCCCTCCTGCCGCCCGCCCGCCCGCCCGCCCGCCGGCCTCCTGCGCCCGCTCCCTTCCCCGGTCGCCCAGGGGCGGCGGCCGGTACCTGGGTGAGGCAGTACGGGGAGTACATAGCTGAGCGCCCGGGCGGGAGCGCGGCGGCCGGCCGCGGCGAGGGGAGGCCCGGCAGGCGGCGGCCGCGCTCGGGCTCCGGCTCCGGCTCGGCTCCTCCGGCCTCCGCCGCGCTGCGCCCGCCCGGCCCGCGGCCCCGCGCTCGCCGCTCGCAGGCTCGGCCCCGCCGGCTCCGGGGCCGCCGCCGCCGCCGCCGCCGCCGCCGCCGCGCTCGCCGCTGCCTCTCGCGTCCGCTGCTGCCGCCGCCGCTGCGCGTCTACTCCATGCCGCCGCCGCTCGGCCGGTCACCCTCGCCCGCCGCCGCCGCCAACGCCGCCGCCGCCGCCGCGCTGTGAAAGTGAAAGTTTAGACAAAGTTTGGAAGCGGCGCACTCCGGGGAGAGGGAGCGGGCGGGCGGCGCGGGCGGGAGGAGGGGCGCGGGGAGGGGCGGGCAGGGCGGGGGAGCGGCGGCCGGCGCGCTCACACACACACACACACACACACACACACACGCACACACGCACACGCACACACATGCACACACACGCGCGCGCGCGGGGGCGCACACCGACGCAGCCACCCCGACACGTGCTGGCCGGCGTTCCATCGCAGACACACGCTGACACACAGCAGGGTTCGGACCCCGCCACACATGTCACGTACAGAACGCATTGCCACACGTTCCACGTTCCAACAACGAAGCACACACAGACACCTACACACATACAGCATAGACACACGCCCTGGCACACCAGCCCACGACCCACACGCTGACAGGCACACAGGCCCACCATCACGTGATGATAACCTGTACACACGCATTCCAACGAGGAACCATGTTTAGACAGGCCAGCGCGGGCCTCACATGGACACACACCGATACACACCAAGACACACACACACCAGGGCATGCTGACACGTACATATGCACACTGACACACTGACATGCATGATCACGCAACCACACTGTGGAGCGCTCCAGACATACAACTCCTATATATAGACACCCGAAGGCACACACAAAGCCACACCAAAACATCTTGGCAGTAGCCAGCCGGGCACACAGAATGACACTAATAAAAGGGAGATGTGCTAATACACTGTCAAACAAACATACACCATCAGATACCTGCATGCACAAGCCCAATGACACAGGGAAGGAGCACACTGACCCTGATACAAAGAAATACAAAGTGTCACTGATACAAAGTGACATTGGCAGTCACAACAACACAGGGACATACATAGGACACACCTGGTGCCCAGATGTACCCCTTGGCCTTGGGTACACTGACCAACAGTCCAGGGGCTCACCCAGCCATGCACACAGGTATGACACACATACACCCAAGCCCCTCCCACAACCCACCCTTACGGCACTCATGCAAATACACACACACACAAACACACTTGTACTTGGACCTGATCATGGACACACAGATCTAGGAGGTGCCACAGAGCCCAACCTGCAGGGACAGAAATGGGCATGGAGGCCTCAGGTACATGTACACTCTTGCCGCCCCCCCACCCCCCGTGAGACTCCAGTCTCTCATGCAGGCCCCTGAACCCTCATTTCCAGAGCGGTAAGGAATGCGGGCAGAAGTTGGTACTGAGGACCCTGGTGTGGGGGCAGGGGGAGCCCTTAGGTGACCCCCGAGGTGGGCGGGGAGGCGGTGCCTGCAGCCCCTGGGCAGATCCTGCCGAGACAAAGCTCTCTCCTGCTGCCAGGTACAGCCAACACCTTCTCGCCCTCCCGGGCCAAGAAGCTGTGGCAATTCTAAGCCGGGCATTGTCTGTTGGAGGGGTGTTGGTACCCAGGTATGTGTGCACATGCATGTGTGCAGGGCTGGCTGTGCAGGGCTGCCATGACTGTGCCCACTGAGTCCCTGCAAGCAGACACAAGGGAGTGAGTGTGTGTGTGTGTGTGTGTGTGTGTGTGTGTGTGATCACATGTGGTCACATTACATCATTGAGGCAGGATGACTGGAGTTGTGTCCTCAGCTATCTGTGTGGGTCTGGGTGTTTTCTGGGGGAAGAGACACAGGTCAGTGTACATCCAGGAGTCTCTTTGTGTGGACCAGTGTTGTGTAGTGGTGGGTCTCTCGGTGGGCTTGGGGGTGTCTGTGAGTCAGAGAGGGTAAGCATCTGCCAGGCCCCATGTCAAGTGCTGGGCACACAGTAAGAAACAAAACAAAAGGCCCTGCCCTCCGAGGGCTGACATTCTAGTGGGGGTCCCGTGTAGGTGGGGTCTGGGTTTGACAGGAAGTACTGGTGATGTGGGTGCATGGGGAATGAATATGTGTGTTTCAAGCTGACCACATGTGTACAACGGCTCTGAGGGTCTTTCTGTCCGAAAGTGTCAGTGTGTGTGTGATGAACTTGTGTATGTGTGGCAGGGATATGGGTCTGTGTGTCCCAGAGGGTGAGTGATGAAGGGGGCGAGTGGGCAAGGGTCCCAGTGAGTGTGTCCGTGATCGGGGTCTGGGTGGCAGAGAGTGTTAATGGGTGTTACTAGGAGTGTGTTCCTGCGGGGTGGTCTTTGTGGGTCTGGGGCTGTGACAAGGATCTGTGTGTGTGTGTGTGTGTGTGTGTGTGTGTGTGTCAGGGAGGGGGTCTCTGTGTGCCTGAGGGTGTGTCTGGGTCCATGTGTTGTCATTCAGTGCCTCAGGGACTATGTCCCTAGAACCCTGCGGGTCCCACATGGCCTCCCCCACTATGTCACAGCCGCTACCGAGGCAAGGCCGAAGCAGAGGGAATCGATACGTCCTTAAAAATTCAAGGGCTTCTCGTAAACAGAAACTTTTAACACCGTTTAAAGTTTCAGGGCCGTTGCAGCAGCTCCTCCCCAGCACCACTGCAGGAGGAAGGCAGGGGGCTCGTGAGCAATGGTTTGGAGAGAAGGGGCCAGGCTCATGCTGCATGGGGGACCAGGGTGTGGGGGTGCTGTGAGGGGCTGAAAGAAGGAACAGGAAAGGGATTTAGAGATCCAGGGGGACTAGGGCCTGGATGGCTCAGGAAAGAAATGCAGAGGGTTGGGGTGTCTGGCACCTTTAATATAGCTGGGAGGCTTGGGAGGGATCTTGAGAGCCAGGCAGACACCCCACCCCCCCACCGGCCCCTCTGCAAATGGGCATGAAGGGCCACGCCCCTCAGAAGCCCCCCTCCCCCAACTTGGGTCCCGTCCTCCCCACAACGGATGGCCTGTCCTCCCAGCCCTGTCCACCAGTCATGCCAGACCCTGGGGCTGGGGTCTGCCCACTCCCTTATCACCCTCCTGGTCCTGCCTCTGGCCCCAAACCTAGGTTCTGCTTGAACCAGCTTCCCATACCCACTTACACCCACACCACAATTCCATTTGCACACACACACACACCATCCATCCTTCATTCACATACACACTCACAACCCAACATTCATCCCTCTGCTCATACTCACACGCACACACACACACAGAGGCAACACCCATCCTTCCATTCAGACACACATACACACACACACACAACATTCATATACACACACATAACATCCTTCCATTGAGACACACACACATACACACAGAGGACACCCATCCTTTTATTCAGACAGATAGACACACACACAGGCAACATCCATGCTTCCATCCAGATACACACACAGAAACGGGACACCATCCTTCCATTCAGACACATTCGCACAAAAAGGACACACATCCTTCCATTTACACACACACACAGACCTACTCATAAAACATCCAGATACACACACAACACTCCTCCTTCCATTCCTAAACACACAATACCCATTCTTCCATTTACACACACTCTCACACCACTGTGTGCACATACACACTCACTTCCTTATCTAGTCACAAATTACATCCTCTCATGTTCACACAAACAAAACACTTGAACCCCATGTTCATGCACATATCTGCACTCAGAATTGTCCACATGCTGAGACAACCTCCCCCTACCCACAGCACCCCCACCCTGTGTACACACACACACACACACACACACACACACACACACATCCATTCTGCTCCCCTCTCCACAGCTGCCCCCTGGGAGGATTTTTATGAGGCAAAGGGGCTGCTCTAAAAAAAAGGGGGGATTGCCCTAGAGGACACCCATGCCCCCCTCCCACTTCCCCACAGAACCCAGGTCTTAGGGCACACCTGGCCTTTGAGAAATCGCAGGGGAGGAGGGTGCTGCCAGGAGGCCGGGCACAGCTGGGATGCCACAGCTGGAACCCCTCACACTCCTCCCTGCCGGGACTGCCCACCTGGCTGCCACTGGAAGCAGGTGTGTTCTTACAATGCAGGTGTGTGGGGGGATGAGGAGGAGGGAGGATCGGGAACCAGGCCCGTGGCATTACCTGGCCAGGATGCTGGGGGTTGGTAGAGGGGAGGGCGCTGAAACATCTGGGCTCTGGCAGCCAGGTCCTGGGCCACTGAAGGCGGGACCAGGCATTGCTGGGCTCTGGGGCATCTGGGCAGGCCTCTCAGGGGATGTGGGTAAACATCTGGCACACAGGATAAGTCAAGAGCCAGCCTGTGGATCCTGCCAGGATTGGGGAGAGGGGTGCTCTAGGCCTTCCTGACAGGACTAGGGATCCTCGGGGCACCTGGGTGGCTCAGTTGGTTAAGCGACTGCCTTCGGCTCAGGTCATGATCCTGGAGTCCCGGGATCGAGTCCCACATCGGGCTCCCTGCTCAGCGGGGAGTCTGCTTCTCCCTCTGACCCTCCTCCCTCTTGTGCTCTCTATCTCTCATTCTCTCTCTCAAATAAAGAAATAAAATCTTTAAAAAAAAAAAAAAGGACTAGGGATCCTTACTCTCCACGAGGGCCTAATGCTTCCCCTGCCCAGCCTGGCAGGCATGATCTGTGCCCCAAGCCGGGGGGCCTAGCTTTGTGCTTGCTGCCCTCACCCCAAGCTGGGAGTGCCTAAGGGGGTCTGAGCCCGAGATATTAGGGCCCTGTTCTCAAGGCACACCTGGCCAGGCACCTGGGACCATGTCTCACACACAAGAGAATCACAAAGACACACAGGCATACTCAGACACACAGAGATACAGACCCTCCTCCTCTGGGGGAGGTCATATAAAGCGCCATAATCACACATTGTCACAGGATCACCCAGAGATACTGTTGTACACTCTTCCAGAATAGCGCGCGCACACACACACACACACACACACACACACATATCCCCACAGAGAATCCCACACAGACCTTTCCAGATTCATCCACAGAGTAACACCAGTAATACCCCAGTGACACACAAAAACCCTCACTGACACAGACCGCCATAGAGACTCAAATATACACCAACTTACAAAGACACGCTCAAACATACTGAGACATAGTTATACAGATTCCTAGAATCTCCCTGAGCCTAGTTATACAGATACACACAAGGCCACCCAAAGTCACATAGGTACACAAAATCTCATACGGGACAAATCTATTTGGCCCCACACACAGATGCTCTCAAAATCGTCCAGAGATGTGGCACACACAAAGTCACACAAAGATATACAGATCACACAACACACACACACACACACACATAGATACACATGATCACTTGTGATCACAAATGGTCATACACATAGTTGGTCACACCAACACCCAAAGATACACACACATATCCCCAAACCACAAATGGGAATGTGCAGGCCAGCCCACAGCTGCACACAAGGCACACAGGCACACATTCACACATGCCGCTGGTGGCACAGCCTGGCCAGGGCCGAGGATAGGCAGGCAGCAAGGCCTCCTGTGGCCAGCACTCATCTGGAGGCAAAGGGAAGGAATTGGGGAAATGTTTCATTTGCAGCCGGCAGGAGACCCACCCCACCCGCCCTGGAAACCTAGCCCAGGCTCCTGAATGGGGCCTCTGTGTGCTGCCACCGCCCAGCTGACCCAGGGAGTAGGTATCAGGGGGGTGAGGCTGGCTGAGCCATGTCCCTAGCCAAGCCTCAGGGGCCACCCAGCCACATACCAGGGCCCAGGCTGGAGTCCCCCAGACCACAGGAGCCCTCCGCACACCCATCCCCGCTGCATCTGGGGGCCACTCCCCAAACCCAGCCTGCAGGCAGAAGACAGATCAGCTAGCGGTTGGATCTCCAGGTGTCCCTGCCTCAGGCCCATGTGTGTCCCCAGGCTGGGCAGCTGCCAATCTCATGCCATGAGGCCCCTTGCTCCAGTATGAAGGTGTGACAGACAACAAGGCTGTATATGACAGCATGGCTGAGGATGTGACAGTGTAGTTGTGTGTGACAGTGTAGCTGGGCTCCCTGTGCAGCCTGGGGATGGGGGTGGGGCAGTCATAGCCCCTTGGCTCATGTCATCACACACACTGTCACACACATAGTGTCACTGTCACACCTTCGATCACACAGCCACGCACAGAGCCACACTATCTCATCCTCAGTCACACTGTCACACACAACCACACTGTCACACATGCTGTCACACATAGTTATGCTGTCACACCTTCAACCACACACAGAACCACACTGTCACACCTTCAACCAGCAACACTGTCTGTCACACCCTCAGCCACGCTGTTACACACAGAAATACCATCACACCCTCAACAATGCTGGTCACACACGCCTTCAGCCACATGGGCTCATGTGTCCTCACAGTCGGCCTGATGTGCTGACCCTTGCACTGCCGCAGCGTCACGCCGACCAGCAGAGACACACTGACACGCCCGGTCCGGGTGCCCCTGCAGCTGCGGTCGCCACGTGGCCACACGGAGTCACTGCCACCCTCGGTCACAAGGAGGGGAAGCAGATCTGATCACTCCATCCCCAGGCTGTGGCACAGCTGTCCCTTAGTCAACGTTTGAACCAGACCAGTCATTCAAGCAACACAACGACGTACCCTCCCCGTCCCGGTGTCACAGAGCAGGCAGCGCAAAGGCTCTCTGAAGCCATACACTCACGGCCACGCTATTGCAGGGGACAGGCGCACATCTCACACTGCCACACAACACCCAGAGTCCCTGGACAGAGATACAAAGAAACAGTGGATGACAGCCGCCACCACTGTTACAAGAACATCCTGTCACACAACAGTCGCTCTCCCCAGTGCCTGTCACAACATTGAGACAGCCCCTTAGCTGTCCCCACAAGCAGCCAAGCATTCTGACATGGCCCCCACAATAGTCACTAGGATACCCCCCCACCTCCCAAGTCGTGGAGACAGGGACAGGCCCACTCTGACACCACCACCACCACCACCCCCGCCGCTGCAGTCAGCGTGTGGAGAGCCAGGGGGCTAATGGACTCGCAGCTGTAGGCAGTGGGTGCCAGCCCCCCCGACTCATGAATATTCATCAGCTGGGGCGCTCTTGAACCTGTGGGGAGTCGGAGGTCCCAGGCAGCTGGGCACCCCCTTCTGTGCCAGGAGGCCCTCAGGTGAGGGGGGGCTCAGCCAAGCCCCAGCAGTCCTCAGAGCCCACCCCCAGTTCCACACATAAACACATGAATCTGTGAACATGGACCCCCAGACACACACACAACAGTCCTACAAAGTCAAAACCACACCCAACAACACAGCCATCCACCACACACACATACCCCAGACATGCAAATACAGGCACACACACAATCACATGAATTCACAACCACAAACACATAATCACACCCAAACCACAGACACAAACCACACACACACACACACAACATGCAAACACAGAGGTACACAAACCCTCAGTCACACGACCACAAACACACAGATACACCATCACACCCAAACTACATAGACACTATCACACACAGGCATGAAAACACACACGCATACACATGGGAATATGATCACCTCCAAACTACAAGCTACTTCTCATGAAACACCCACGTAAGTGTGCAAACATGGACCCACACGTTCATACATGCAGTTCCACTGACTCTCAAATGCAAATTCACAGACACGCAACCACCCCCAAAAAGCGACTTCATGGAGTCTCTGTGTCTCTCTCACTTTCTCTTGCTCTCTCTCTCTCTCTCTCACACACACACACACACACACACACACACACGTACGCACGCACGCAGCCACCACAATCTCACTCTGCCCACCCCTGCCGTTTTAGAGAACGGGAAACTGAGGCACTGAGTCCCTGAAGGCCCGGTGAAGGACCGTCCCTCTTGACTTCAGGCAGAGGCTGCGGCCGGGCGCCCCCTGCTGGTCCGGCCCCTTCAAGAGCGCGCGGGGCGGCGGCGCGCGGGGCGGGCACGCGCCTGACGTAACCATGGCATCCTCTTGGCACGCGCGGCCCGCGCGCGGGGAGGGCGGGGAGGGCGGGGCGGGCGCGTTGCCATGGCGCCGACGGGCCGCGTGAATGGGGCATTGTTCGTCGCGGCGCCCGGGCCAGGCTGTCCAGGACCCACCCGGACCCACCCGGGCCGGCAGAGACCGGGAGACCGGGCGGAGAAAGACAGAGATGGGGAGAGATGGAAAGACAGGGAGAGACAAGAGGTAGGAAGAGACAGGCAGAGCCGTAGATGGGAAAAGAAAAACGCTTAGAAGACAAGGGGGAGAGACAGCTGCGGAGAGACAGAGATGGGAGAGACCTGCGAGATGGAGAGAAATGCACAAACGAGGAAAGCCGGACAGAGGAGGAGGGCCAAGGAGAGGCAGAGCAGGGGATGGAGATGGAAGACGAAGGCTGGGTGGGAAACAGAGGCCCGCTGTGCCCGGCGCAGCGCCTGGCAACGGGAGGAGGCAGAAGACCAGGACCCCCAGACAAAGTCGGAGATGCTGAGACGTGGGAGGAGACCCAGCCAGATGGAGGGTCAGGGGGACCCAGGAAGGAAATGAAGGGAAAGCTCCGAGGGTCTCTGGTCCCACCCACCTCAGTCCCTTCTCCACTCCCCTTATTTTGCTTTCCACTCCCCTTTCCATGACTCGCTTCCCCCTGGTTGACACTCTCAGAAGGCAAACCTCTGTCCTACACATCTTCATACACCCGCTACAAGACACCATCAACACAGAGATCCAGTCCTTGGGGACACTGCCCAGATGCTCTGAGACAACTTCACGGACACAGCGACACCTACAGATCCATCCACAGACACCCAGAGACACTCACAGTCATGGTTACAGTCAGGCACACCCACAACAGGGACTCCTTCCCCACACCAGAGCCCCACAGATGCACCATCACACAAGGACCCTGCCAGACATGTGGTCCTGGTCACACACGGCCACACATCACCACACAGGCTCACACTCATGGGAACACTGTCATACGTACCCACCCCAGACACAGAGTGCTCTCTCTCATCTGCACATGTCTCCCTACATTCAGTGACACCTCCTCGGACACACATGTGCCCTCCCCCTGGTCTGACCCACGGACTGGCTTCCTGTCCCCTGGTCCAGATTGGGGGTCTGTGGGGCTGCAGGGTCCAGTTCTCCATGTTTCACATACAGACATCTGTCGGCGGTGGAGATTGGGAAGGGAAGGAAGTGAAGCCCCACCTCACTCTGCCTCAAAGGGCTGGGTCAAGCCAGGCCAGGGTGTTTCCCTAACTTCTGCCTGTCTGGGTCAACTTGGCCCAAACCTTGACCAAGGGTGTCCCCTGGTGGCCATGTGTGGTCCCTGCACCCATCACGTGGGGAGATGGTGGGCGGCTCAAAGGCCCAGCCTGAATAGAAGGGCAGAGAGGACAGGCCCAGGCTTAGCCCAGAGCCTGGAGACCGAAAGCCAGGGTCAGAAGCGAGAACCCAGACCCAGAATTC
Organism: Eumetopias jubatus; assembly: GCF_037043125.1. Classification (NCBI taxonomy): domain Eukaryota; kingdom Metazoa; phylum Chordata; class Mammalia; order Carnivora; family Otariidae; genus Eumetopias; species Eumetopias jubatus. Next base: position 209,564,480 of record NW_028274807.1, read on the forward strand.
AGAGCTTGAAATCCAGATCCCAGAATTCAGAATCAGAGCTCAGAATCCAGAATCTGAATCTAGACTCCCAGATACCAAGATCTAAATTCCAGATCCCAGAACTCGGGTCCCAGAATTTAAAATCCAGGTCCAAATGCCCAGGATCTAGAATCCAAACATCTACATCCTATCTCCCAGAATCTAAAATTAAGGACCCAGAATCCAGATCCAAGAAACCCTCCTCAGAGCCAGCCCCCCTACCTTCCCCAAGCCTCCCACGTTAGACCCTGGGCAGCAGGGGTTGGTCCCAGCGGCCGCCCCTATGTGTTTACACATACACACTTCAACAGGATATTGCAGACCCACACCCCAAAACATACAGCCTGTGACCACCACACATACAATGCCACACACTGCAGATACACATGGACAATCACACACACACACACACACACTTACAGCCTGGCAACACAGCATCACCTTCAGAAACCCGGAACTGCCGTACGCCCCTCTCCCAGCGTAGGGACCCATGTCGGTCTGTGCACCCATACAGTCTCAGAGCTCCCCCACCCCGCCCCCACCCATCCCACCAAGCTCACACACACAGCCACCATACCCAGAGATACACAAAAACCCAGGACACCCTGGGTTCTGTGCCCTGCATCCGGACACACTCACAGGACTGTGGGAGCTGGCACAGGCCTACACACATGCGCGCACACGCGCGCGCGCGCACACACACACACACACACACACACACACACACACACACTCCCCCAAGCATGGAGAAGCCCCGTGCCTTGGCAGCTATGCAGCCCCTGGGAACAGGACCCCCGGGACAGGGCTTGCCGTGCACCCCCGTGCCCACCCCAGCCCTCCCCTGCCTGGCCGGCTGGCGGGCTTTAATACAGATGCCAAACTCATAATTGTAACTGAGGGTGACAGGGTCACCTTGAGCCCCAGATGCTCGCGCGGTGACAGATGGCGTTGGCAAACCTGATTAGCGGCCCCCGTGCCAGCGCCTGTGGCACCTGCATCCCTTGCCCCTCCCCCGCTCCCCCAGCACTCATTACCCACCCATTACTGGGCCTGGGGGGCGGGGGTGGGGGCTGGCTGGCACTGCCCAGGAGGGGGCAGGGACTCCGGGGGCCCCCTGGCACCAAGGTTCCCAGCTGGCTCCCCGGCTGGCAGGAGGTGGGCACAGCTGAGGGGGGGGGAGCAGGGGCCTCGTGCCTGCCAGAGAGAGGGGTGCCCATGGTGCCAGGGCTGAGCTGCCCACTCGGACTCAGCCTGGGGTTTGGCACAGAACCCTGGAGGGAGGAGGGAGAGTGGCACCCCCTGTGGGCCCCTTGCGGCCCTCCCCCACCCAGGGCCCTTGAAGCAGGGCCTTGGGAGCTGGCAGCCTGGCCTGTTCCCACCCCTCTGTGCAGGCCTGTAGGGTCAGAGGTCACAGGCTCCCACGCCCTCCTGGCCCATCTGTTTCCTCGGGTCCCCTCCTTCTGCTCCTCTCACCTGGGGCCTTCCTTCCTGAGGCAGGAAGAGGGCTGAGAGGGGCCTGGCCGCCCCCCCCACCCCGCCCCACGCTCCGGGGGGCATTTGGAGGCAACCCTGACAGCGCCACATGTCCCTGCGTCTGTGCCAGACGGGCCCATCTGCTAGGGCCCTGGTTCCAGCCGCCCAAAGCCAGGCTGCCCTCCTGCGCTGCAGACCCTGTGCCCAGCTAAGGAGGGAGCACCCCTGATGCCCACACCCCAGCACAGGGCCACCCGCTCCCAGGGAACCCGTTGGAGGAACACACACACACACACACACACACACACACACACACACACACAACTGGGCTTGGCCAACCGTTATGGTTCCTGTTTAATGCCACGCTATGCGTGGGACTGGGTGGAGATTTGAGGGGGTGGGGCAAGAGGGGCAGCTGGGATCACACAGGTCCTGCCCCTGATTTGGGGAGCCCACGTTTCCCGCCCCCTGCAGCTTCATGGGCTTCCCTGCCTTGGTTTCTTGGGGTCCCGAGGATGGGGGTCATCCCTGTGTCTCCTGGTCTGTGTGGGACCATCTGTCCTCCCTGTAGCTGGGAGTGTGTCTTTCATTCTGCGAGGCGGGGGGGTCCAGCCTGGTGGTAAAAATTGGTTGCCACACTGCCTAGGATTCCAATGCCAGATCTGCCACTTATTGCCGTGTGACCTGGAGCAAGAGACTTTGCCTCTTAGAGCCTCAGTTTCCTTCTCCGTGAAATGGGATGATACCAGTCCCATCTCATTGGGCTGTTCCGAGGATGACATGAGGTAGTGTGTGTCAAACGCTTAGCGTGGGGCCGGGCAAACAGAGTGCTTCGTAAGTGTGTGCTATGATCCCCATTGGGGATGCGTCTGGTGTCCCCGGGAATGGGGCAAGAACTCTGGAGCCCCGTCTGGTTGTCCCTGTGTACCCGGTCTCTTGACCCAGTGCTTATGATCCAGGTCGGCGTCTTTCTGGGCACGTCTCCCCCCATCTGTCCAAGCTGTGTGCATCTGTGTGTCTGTCCACGAAGCTCAGATCACGCCCTCGGGCTGCACTGACACCCTTCAACCAGCACAGCAGACATCTTCATCCGTCGACGGGAGGCTGGGCTGCTTGCCCGACACCACAGGACCACACGTGTCCGGCGCTTGCGAGTGGGCACACAGCCGTTGCAGAGGACGAGTGGGGTGGGGTCTGAGCTGGGAATGTAGAGGGAGGAGCAGTGGCCAAAGCAGAGGTGATTGCGGAGGTGAACGGCCGTGCAGCCGGGCTGGGAGAGTACCTGGGGCAGGGAGATGGGTCAAGGGCAGTGGAGTCTGGGGCCCAAATGGGGAGAATCATCTCCCATCCACTTCCACCCCCACCCGGGTTCCGATCCTGACCATCTGCTGGCTGTGTGACTCGGAGCAAGCTACTCAACCTCTCTGGGACTGTTTCCTCACCTGTGAAATCGTGGAAGTTCAGCCAGGAAAAAGAGAAATCAATCTAGGCCTTTCAACAAAGAGGATTGATATAGGGAAGGGCTGCTTCTCCCAAGCAGGAGATGATGATGAGGTAGCCTGGGGATTGGTGTCAGGGAATCTGCCGCCACCTCCAGGGATGAGGGTTGGCAGGAAGGGGTGGTTTAGAGGAGCCGGGCGGGGGGGTTAAACAGAAAAGCCCTTAGCCCCTTGCCTAGCGCACAGTGTTCAATAAAATTTCCTCCTATGATCCCCTCCAACTAAGTGGCTCTACCAACTCACCCCCAGATCATGGCCCTTCTCTATTTAAATCCTGCATTCCTGCCGCCCTGCCACCCCCACCCTCATCAACTCCCCCTCCCCTCACTCTGCCCCAGCCACCCCAGCCTCTTCACCGCTCCTCCAATATGCTAAATGCAAGCCCACCTCTGGCCTGTTGCCTCTGATAAGCCCAGCACCTGAGCTCCTCCCTCCCCCCCACCCCTGAGCTCATCCCAACTCATTCCTTCCTCAGAAGCCCCCCCAAGGGAAATATCACCCCCTGGTGGTGTCTATCCCAACGAGCCAATCTCTTTCTTCATGGGTTCCCAGTAATTTATAGTCCTGTCTCTTTGAATGTTCTTCTAGAATATAAGCTACCTGGAGGCAGGGAGGTTCTCTGCTTTGTTTATGGCCGTAGGCTGAGCAGGCACATCATAACAGAAGCTAACGCTTGCTGAGCCCTAACACCAGGCGGGGGCCCACACTGCTCACCTTCGACGAACTCACTCCTCCCACAATGCTCCAAGCTGGAACATTATGATCCTCATTTACAGACGAGGAGACGGAGGCTCCGGAGCAGTCCCTCACCTAAAGCCACACAGCTGCTGAAGGGGCTGCGAACCCTTAGAACGTCTTTGTGTCATCCTGGGGTAGCTGCAGCTCTGGGAGAGGGTACATAGCTGGATCCCAGGCCAGGAGTTCCCTCGGCTGGGTGCAGTGTGCATGGCAGCATGGCAACTGAGGCAGGATTCAGGGCAAGGTAGCTGGTCCAAGGCCATGCAGTCACCCCCGTGTCACCTGGATTCAGCGAAAATTTGCTGAATGAATAACAAGCCAGGGGGTCCTGGGAATGGACACCTTGCAGGGCATGGCTCCAAACACGGTGCACGAATTTGTGTCTATTGTTAAGTCTGTTTTTGCAAAGATAGGAAATGAGGCTCAGAGAAGGAAAGCCACTTCCCCCGGGTCACACAGAAATCATCAGTTAAGGCATTAACTTGAAGCCAGGTACACCAAGCACCAAAGCTGGGGCTCCAAACACGTGCTCTGAGTTCTCACAGCTCTTATGGAGCACTGACTGACTGCCCATACCCATACCTGTCTCATTCAACTGCCCAATAGCCCTTAGGAGGCAAATACTAGTATTCATTTATTCATTCAACAAACACTGAGGGCCTATCATGTTCCTGGCTCTGCTCACAGGCCTGGAGATGGGGATACAGAAGTGAACAAGGCAAAATATAATCCCTGTCCTGGTGGAGCAGACATCCTAGTGAGGGAGACATGATAAATGTAATTACAAAATCAGTTTTATATGTTAGGTGATGATGTGTTCTACAGCAAGAAATAAAGCAGGAAACAAGCAACAGGGTGGAAGGTCCTGCATTTTTAAATGATGTTTAAGTAAAACCCTGAAGGAGGTGAGAGGAGGAGCCACAGAATGCTCGGGGAGTTGGGGGGATGGTAGAGGCAAAAGGGAACAGCCAGTGCAAAGGCCCTGAAGTAGATGTGACATTGGGTGTGTCCAGATTAAAAAGCCATGTGGCTGGTGTGGCAGGAGTGAAGTGGGTGAGGGGGAGAGTGGGAGGAGGTGAGGTCGGGGAGGTGACAGGCAGAGAGTGCAGGGCCTTGTGGGCCTTGGGAAAGACAAGGCTTTTGCTCTGAGTGAAGTGGGAGCCATGGAGGGTTCTGAGTGGAAGAGGGAGGGAATGGGACTCTGGTATTCACAGGTGCCCTCTGGCCATTAAATGGAAAAATAGACTTGGATGAGAGACAGGATGGAAGTAAACTGCATGGTTGGGTCGGAGAGGCTTAAGCCCCATTTTGTAAGACAGGAAACTGAGGCTAGGACACATTTAGATTGAGGATGCGAGGTTTGACCCCAGATCTGTGCAGGACCACAGTCTGTGCTCTCTGCCCATCCCGAAACTCCGCCCTCCCCTTTCCCCACCCACCCTCACCTGAGTATACGGCACGGCCTTGCACATCTCCTGGGCCACTTCCTGCGGGTCCAATGGCAGAGACACAGTAGGGGCCACCTCCTGCCCGTGGTGCAGGTTACCTCTCCCCAGCCGCCCAGTTTTCTGCAGTCCCAAGAAGGCCTTCCAGCTGCTGAGGGCAGAGGATTGTACCTGGGAGCCTAGGGCCCCTCGGCCCAGAGCCCGGGTCCGATTGGTGGCAGCCCAGAGCTGAGATGGGGGACCCAGGAGTCCAGGCCTCCCGGAGCCTGTGTGCAGCTGGGCTCCACCGAGCAGGCTCAGGAGAGCGATCAACTGGCCGAGGAACATCTGTCCGTCTGTCAGCCAGTCTGGGACTGGGCTCAGGGTCCTGCGCAGTCAACCCTGCTGTCTGGTGAGGGGAGTCTCAGCCCTTCGGACCCGCTTTTAATGGCTTGCCCCCAAGCTGGGCAGCTCGGGAGGCACCTCTGCAAACCCACAGTGGGGAGGAAAATAAACTGAGGCCTGCTGAGTTCCCACCCCTCCCCCCAGCCTGGCTGGGGTCGGGGCTGGGTCTGTGGGTGGGTGGGCTGTGGGGACCAGGAAAGGCGCGACTTGAGACATGGGCTCAGGGGCACAATGCCTGGAGGCTCTGAGGGCCTTCTTTCCAGGTCCAGGGCACCATCCATCCAGTTTGCAAAACTAGACATTGCAGCCAGGCTTCTTGGGTTTCAGTCTCAGCATTGCAACATTCTGGCTGTGCAACCTCTGCCAACCCCCTTAACCACTCTGGGCCTCAGCTTCCTCTTCTGTTATGGTGATCTATGTAATGTGTTATCAACACTCCCTGCTTGGGCCGGGTGCTCTGAGGACCCCCGAGATAATTCAGGGAAGCAGCTTAGACTAGAGGCTGATACAGTAGAACCACGAGTAAACTACAATTAACATCATTTTAGTTATTTTTTCTTTAGCACCTATTAGAGGCCAGGCATAATTCTGAGCCCTGGAGATGCCGGAGGGCCAGACAGAAATGGGTGCGCACTGTGAATTTGAAACTGTAGTGCAGAAAACAGGCAAGACAGGAGGATTCCAGAGCCTTCGGTGTTAAGAAGTTATTTAAATAGGATGTGCCTTACAGGTGTCAGGGCGGGGGCTTCTGCCCCCAGGGTGGTCAGAGAAGGCCTCCCTGAGGAGGTGACATTTTTGCAGAGCCTTAAGGTGGTGTTGGAGGCGGTGGGAACAGCCTGGTCGGGGGTGGAGGCTGGAGTGTTGGAAACACATAAAGAGGGTGGGAGCCGCGTCCCAGGCTTTGGAGCCCCGGGGATGCCTGGGGGGGAGGTCCGAGCCGCGCCCTGGCACCCCCGTGGCCCGCATTTCGCACCCAGGCGAAGAGCGGCCGGCCGCGGGGGCCGTGAGAAGCGGCAGGGCCCGTCCTTCCCGCGCCCCGCGGAGCTGCGGAGGGCGATGGGGCGCGCTCGCCCTCTGGCGGCGGCTCTCGGGACTGCGCGGCGGCTGCGCCCAGGACGCCTACCTTCTGGATGCCCCACCTGGAGGTGCAAGGGTGCTGCCCACTCACCCCGCTACATCTGAGCTCCTGAGCGTCCCCCAACCCGCCCTCTCGCTGTCCTCTAGACCCACCTGATGGTGCTAAGGCCCCAAACTTTGGAGCACCGCTGATCCCTCTCTTTCTGACTGCACACCGTCCCCCGCTCCCTGATCTGATATGCCAGCAAGTCCCGTCCGCTTCAGAGTCTACCTACAATCCATCTACTACTTTTTTTTTAAAGATTTTATTTATTTATTTAATTGACAGAGAGAGAGAGACAGCGAGAGAGGGAACACAAGCAGGGGGAGGGTCAGAGGGAGAAGCAGGCTTCCCGCGGAGGGGGGAGCCCGATGCGGGGCTCGATCCCAGGACCCTGAGATCATGACCTGAGCTGAAGGCAGTCGCTTAACCAACTGAGCCACCCAGGCGCCCCTGGAGTCCATCCACTTCTCACTCCTCTCAGTCCCCCACCCGGACACAACCATTATGTCCCACTTGAACCAATACGGTCCCTCCACCCTGGTGCTCCAGCTCCCGCCGCCTCTCCCCGAAGGCTGCTCCCTCCACAGCAGCCAGAAGGCGACGTGAGCACTCGTGTCCAGGAACTTCTCTCCTCTGCTCAGAACCTTCCAGGGCTCCCACCTCACCTGGGGCAACAGCCCAAGGCCTCACTGCAGCCCATAGACGTCGTTCCGCCCTCTCCTATCACTGCTCTCCCACCCTCAGCGTTCCCGCCCTCTCCCGCTGTCTCCCTCCCTCCAGCCACACGGGGCCTCCTCGCTGTTCTCCAGACTCACCAGGCATAATCCCATAATACTACACAGTGGTACAGGGCTAAGGAAGCTCCTTTTTACCTGGAAAGATAACCAAGACAAATTAAAAAAAAAAAATCAGAACTGGATGTCTATTATGTGCTGACCTTTTGGGGAAGAAAGATAAGAATGAATATACAGTTATGCTTTACTTGCGTTTGCCTTTGTATTTCCATGTTGAAAAGAACAGCAAGTTTTCCTTTTGGGGAGGGGCTTCACTTTAGAGTTTAAACATTGTTTTGCGGCGCCTGGGTGGCTCAGTTGGTTAGGCTTCCCACTCTTGATCTCAGCTCAGGTCTTGATCTCAGGGTCTTGAGTTCAAGCCCCACAATGGGCTACATGCTGGGTGTGGAGCCTACTTTGAAAAAAAAAAAAAGTTTTGGGACGCCTGGGTGGCTCAGTCGGTTAAGCGTCTGCCTTTGGCTCAGGTCATGATCTCAGGGTCCTGGGATTGAGTCCCGCATCGGCTCCTCGCTCAGCGGGAAGCCTGCTTCTCCCTCTGCCTGATACTCCCCCTGCTTGTGCTCTCTCTCTGACAAATTAATAAAATCTTTTATTTTTTTTTAAGATTTTATTTATTTATTTGACAGAGACAGAGAAAGCAGGAACACAAGCAGCAGGAGTGGGAGAGGGAGAAGCAGGCCTCCCACCAAGGAGGGAGCCCGATGTGGAACTCGATCCCAGAATCCTGGGATCATGACCTGAGCCAAAGGCAGACGCTTAACAACTGAGCCACCCAGGCGCACATAAATAAAATCTTTTAAAAATTGTTTTAAGCAGGGGCGCCTGGGTGGCTCAGATGGTTAAGTGTCTGCCTTCGGCTCAGGTCATGATCCCAGGGTCCTGGGATCGAGCCCCACATCTGGCTCCTGGCTCCTGGTTCGGCAGGGAGCCTGCTTCTCCCTCTCCCTCTGCTTCCCCCCCTGCTCATGCTCTCTCTCTCTGTATCTTTCTGTCTCAAATGAATAAAAAAAATCTTTAAAAAAATTGTTTTCAGTATACAAAATGGAACATAAGAAAAAAAGTACAAATGAAAGCAATCTATACCATTGGTCTGCCCCCTTGCTTTTTTTTTTAAAGATTTTATTAATTTATTCATGAAAGACAGAGAGAGAGAGAGAGAGAGAGAGAGAGGCAGAGGGAGAAGCAGGCTCCCAAGGAGCAGGGAGCCCGATGCGGGACTCGATCCCAGGACCCTGGGATCACGACCTGAGCCAAAGGCAGACGCTTAACCGTCTGAGCCACCCAGGCGCCCTGCCCCCTTGCTTTTTAAGTGAACTATTTCAGGCATTCCAATAAGTATAGGCAAAAATATATAACAAACACCCCTGTACTCATTACCACAATTAAAAAATTAAAAATTACAGATATGAGAGAAACTGGCTCTATACTTGTCCCTAATTCCTGGATTGGCCAATTTTAATTCCCATGCCTATATTCATAGTTTTACTATTTATGCATCCATTCAGATATGCAACCTTGTTTTGTTGTTTTAAATTTAATGTACATGGCATCATAATGTATATATCCTTTTAACTTTCATCTGTCTTCCACTTCATATTCCCTCCTTTCCACTCTGAAGAGTCTTCCACTGCACATTTATCTCCCAAATTTATTTCTCCATTACCCAGTTTTTAACCATCACAATCAATCCTGCAAGGAACAATCTGGAACATGACTCTGCCCATTAGAGTCATTTCTAATTGGGTAATCCATTCCTAGACCCTGCTCCAGATCAATTACAGTGGAATCTCTGGGGATGGGATCCAGGCACTGGTGTTTTTAAAAACCACTTCAGGGCTGCTGTGAACCCCAAGGGTGTACGGTCATATACAGCGGGGGGTGTGATACTTCAGCAATGCATCCGTGTCAGCTGGAAGGCTCACTGTAGAGTATCTGACTCTGAGACGGAGCCTGAGAACCTGCATTTCTGACAAGTTCCCTGGTGGTGGTGCTGCTGGGCTGAGGACCAAACTCTGAGAACCATGATCTATAGAGCACCTTTATTCTCTTTCTTTCTTTCTTCTTTCTTTTAGAGAGCACAAGCAGAGGGGGAAGGGCAGAGGGAGAGGGACAAGCAGGCTCCCCAGTGATCAGGGAGCCTGACGTGGGGCTCAATACCAGGACCCTGAGATTATGACCTGGGCCGAAGGCAGATGCTTAACCGACTGAGCCACCCAGGCTCTCCAAGAGCACCTTTATCTGTTTTTAACATCTGCATAGTATTCCATCCTGTGGCTATTTAGTAGTTTCCTTAACCAGCTCTCTATTCTTGGACATTTATGTTATTTTCTATCTTGTTACTACCAAAAAAAAAAAAAAAATCCCTACAATGGAATATCATTCAGCTGGAAAAAGGAATGAAGTACATATTAATTTGCTTGGGCTGCCATAACAGAGGACCACAGACTAGGGGGCTTAATAAACAGAAATTTATTTTCTCACAGTTCTGGAGCCTAGGAATCTGAGATCAAGGGGTCACCCTAGTTAGTTGTTTGTTTTTTTTTCCTGAGGCCTCTCTGGCTTGTGGAAGAACATCTTCTCCGTGTGTCTTCACATGGTCCTCCTCCCATGTAACTCTGTGTTCAGATTTTCTTTTTTATAAGGACACCGGCATAGGTTATCCTTATAAAAAAGTGGCTCAGTCAGTTAAGCTTCTGCTTTCGGCTCAGGTCATGATCCTGGGGTCCTGGGATCAGGCTCCACGTGGGGCTCCTTGCTCAGCGGGGAGCCTGCTTCTCCCTCTGCCTGCCACTCCCCCGTTTGTGCTCGCTTGTTCTCTCTCTCTGTCAAATAAATAAATAAAATCTTTAAAAAAAAAAAAAAGGATACTGGCATAATGGATTGGGGCCCACCGTACTGACCTCATTTTAGTTACTTTTTTAGTGACCCTATTTCGAGACATGGTCACATTCTGAGGTACCTGAGAGTTAGCACTTTAACATGTGAATTGTGGGGGGGACACAAGTCAGTCCAACAAGGATTGATACATGTTACACTATGGGTGAACATCAAAAACATGCTAAGTAAAAGAATCCAGACACAAATGGTCACAAATGACTCTGTTTATATGAAATGTCCAGAATTAGGCAAATCTATAGAGACAGAAAGTAGGCTACTGGTTGCCAGGAACTGAGGGGAGGGGGTAAGGGGGAGTGACTGTTAATGGGGATGGAATTTCCTTTTGGGGTGATGGAAATACTCCAGAACTAAACAGTGGTGCTAGTTGCACAACACTGTGAATGTGTTAAATTCCACTGGATTGTTCACTTTATTTTTTAATAGTTTTTTAATAGTTTTTATTTATTTATTTATCTGAGAGAGAGAGAGAGAGAGAGAAAGAGTGCATGTGGCAGGGGGAGGGAGAGGGAGGGAGAATCCCAAACAAACTCTCCGCTGAACTTAAGAGCCCAAAACGGGGCTCGATCTCATGACCCCAAGATCATGAAACCAAGAATCAGACGCTTAACCAACTGTGCCACCCAGGCACCACTGGACTGTTACTTTATTTATTTATGTATTCATTCATTCATTCATTCATTCATTCATTCATTCATTCATTCATGAGACAGAGAGAGAGAGCATGAGTGGGAGGGGTAGAGGAAGAGGGAGAGAGATTCTTTTTTTTCTAAGGTTTTATTTATTTATTTGACAGAGAGAGCAACAGCGAGAGAGGGAACACAAGCAGGGGGAGTGGGAGAGGGAGAAGCAGGCTTCCCGCTGAGCAGGGAGCCCGATGCGGGGCTTGATCCCAGGACCCCAGGATCATGACCTGAGCCAAAGGCAGACGCTTAATGACTGAACCACCCAGGCGCCCCCCAGGGGGAGAGATTTTTTTTTTTTTTTTTTTTTTGGAGCAGGGAGAGATTCTTAAGCAGACTCCACTCTGAGCATGGAGCTGACACGGGGTTCAATCTCATGACCCCTGAGATCAGGACCTCAGCTGAAACCGAGAGTCCCACACTCAACCGATTGAGCCACCCAGGCAACCCTGGATTGGTCACTTTAAAATGATTAATTTGGGGCGCCTGGGTGACTGAGTCGTTAAGCGTCTGCCTTCCGCTCGGGTCGTGATCCCAGGGTCCTGGGATCGAGCCCCGCATCGGGCTCCCTGCTCCGCGGGAAGCCTGCTTCTCCCTCTCCCACTCCCCCTGCTTGTGTTCCCTCTCTCGTTGTCTCTCTCTCTGTCAAATAAATAAATAAAATCTTAAAAAAATAAATAAAATGATTAATTTTAGGGGTCATGGGGTGGAGCCCCGTGTCGGCTCCAAGCTCAGCAAGGCCTCTGCTAAACTTTCTCTCTCTCTCTCCCCCTGCCCCTCCCTGTGCTCTGTCTCTCTCTCTCTCTCTCTCTCAAATAAATACATAAAAACAAATCTTTAAAATGATTAAGTTTATGTTATGTAAATTTTAATTTTAATTTTAATAAAATTTCAATTTGAGACCTGCCCTCAGAACCCTCTCCACTCTATGCCTCCCATTCCCACTCCCACCCTCCCCCACCCCAGTGCCATTTGGGTCCTGCTGTGTGCAGAGCCCTGGCCAGTGGCTGGAACTCAGCTGTGGCTACTTCGACATCAAAGTGTCTACTCTTAGCTTCTAAACTGGTGTTTCTCAGAATGGATCCCAAATTGCCTGGTCTGGTAGGAAACTGTTGCCCATCAGCCCCATTGCGGGAACTTACTTCTTTCACCTCCGTTATAATTATTTGTGTGTCTCACCCACAAGACTGTGAGCTGTTTGAGGTCAAGGGCCAGCTCTACTTCATTACCTATCTCTTCAAAGATTCAAAAACTAGAAGAGGTGACTGCAGAGTTAAACATGAATGACAAGAAAGAGCCCACCATATAAAGATTCTGGAAGACAGTTCTAGACATAATAACAGCAAAGATAATGCAAAGGCCCTGAGGCCAGTGCAGGTCAGGGACCACATGGCCCCTTCTACCTCCTAATGGGTCTTCTTGCTTCTGCATATTGCCCCACTCAATGTCTTTCCTTCTCAGCAGCCAGAGGAGAACCATAAATCATATCCATCTCTGCTCTGCTCAGAGACCTCTCATGGCTCCCCATTGCCCTTGGAATAAAACCGAACTCCTCACCATGGCCTATAATGCCTGCATGGCTGACCCCTGTTTATCACTGTGCAATGCACCTCCTTCCTCAATCCCCTCATTCACTTAGACCTCAACCACACTGGTCATGTGTCCCTCAGCAAACCCTGGGGAAAGACTTACTGGGCACCCCAGGGAAACCTCCCAGTGGGCACAGGGGGACACAGATAGGGAGGCTCACTGCAGCATTATTTTTGCAATCAAGAAAGATTGGAACCAAACGCCCATCAAAACAGCCTGTTGGAATAGTTTATTCATAACATGAACAATATTGAGCAGAGATTTTTTTTGAGACTTTTTTTTTACTTTTATTTTTTACAACTAAGTGCCGTGAGAAATACACTTTATACTGTGAACCAGAGGTGGCAGAATGTACTTTCCAAAGAGACCTCAACAGTATGCCCCATCCCACATACAATTCTTTTTATGTGACCTTGAAAATCCTTTGACTGGGGGCTCCTGGGTGGCTCAGTTGGTTAAGCGTCTGCCTTCGGCTTGGGTTATGATCCCAGGGTCCTGGGATGGAGCCCCGCATCGGGCTCCCTGCTCAACGGGGAGCCTGCTTCTCCCTCTCCCTCTGCCGCTCACTCTGCTTGTGCTCTCTCACTGTCTCTGTCAAATAAGCAAATAAAATATTAAAAAAATGTGTGTTTTTTTTTTTTAAAGAAAGAAAATCCTTTGATTGCCTGACAATCTTTGACCCCTTCCCTTGAACCTAGACAACCTTTATGACTGGATCCACCAAAAGCATAGAGCAGAAATGATGTCATGTGACTTCTGAGATTCAGTCATAAAAATGCCATGCACTTCAGCTTTGGGCACTAGGGACCCAGCTACCATGTTGTGAGGAAGCTCAAATTGGCTCACATGGAGAAACCACTTTGTAGAGGATATTCAGCTGATAGCCCAGCTGAGACTTCAGCCAGCATCAATGACGAGACCTGAATGAAGGGAGATGACTTCTAATGATTCTGGTAGCCAGGCATCAATTCATTCAACTTCAAATTCTTCCCAGCTGAGGCTGCAGAAAGCAAGGAGCAGAGACAAGCCATCCCCACTGTGCTCTGCCCAAATTCCTTTTTTTTTTTTTTTTGCAAAGTTGTATGTAAACTCTAGTTAATTAACATACTGTGCAATACTGGCTCAGGAGTAGAACTCAGTGGTTCATCACTTACATACACACCCAGTGCTCATCACAAGTGCCCTCCTTAATCCCCACCATCCATCTAGCCCATCCCCCTCATCTCCCTCCATCAACCCTCAATTTGTTCTCTATAGTTATGAGTTTTTTTTCTTTTAAGATTTTATTTATTTATTTGAGAGATAGAGAGCACGAGAGGGAAGAGGGTCAGAGGGAGAAGCAGACTCCCCGCTGAGCAGGGAGCCCGACGTGGGACTCGATCCCGGGACTCCAGGATCATGACCTGAGCCGAAGGCAGTCGCTTAACCGACTGAGCCACCCAGGCGTCCCAATATAGTTATGAGTTTCTTATGGTTTGTTTCCCGCTCTCTTTTCCTCCCCTCCCATATGTTCATCTGTTTTGTTTCTTCAATTCCACGTATGAGTGAAATCATATGGTATTTGTCCTTCTCTGACTGACTTATTTTGCTTAGCATAATACCCTCTAGCTCCATCCACGTCACTGCAAATGGCAAGATTTCGTTATTTTTGATGGCTGAGTAATATTCTATTGTATATATACACACCACATCTTTTTTTTAAGATTTTTATTTATTTATTTATTTGAGAGAGAGACAGAGATAGCAAGAGAGAGAGCACACGAGCGGGGAGCAGAGGGAGAAGCAGGCTCCCCACTGAGCAGGGAGCCCCATGTGGGGCTCCATCCCAGGACCCTGGGATCATGATCTAAGCCGAAGGCAGATGCTTAACCAACTGAGCCACCCAGGTGCCCCATACCACATCTTCTTTATCCAGTCATCATTAGATGGGACATTTAGGCTCTTTCCATAGTTTGGCTATTGTTGATAACCAAATTCTTGACCTACACACTCTATGAGCATAATCAAAATGGTTGTTTGGGGCAAGGTTTGTTAGCATCATTTGCAACTGGAACACTAGTATATACAAACATGTATATGTGACAGAAATAAGAGTTTTACCAAAGGATACTTAACCCTTACTACACGTGATACAATCTGACATTTTTATTCTATTCTATTTTTTCTATTAAAAAATAACCTCTGGGGCGCCTGGGTGGCTCAGTTGGTTAAGCAACTGCCTTCAGCTCAGGTCATGATCCTGGAGTCCCGGGATCGAGTCCCACATCGGGCTCCCCGCTCAGCGGGGAGTCTGCTTCTCCCTCTGACCCGCCCCCCTCTCATGCTCTCTCTCTCTCATTCTCTCTCTCAAATAAATAAATAAAATCTTTAAAAAAAAATAAAAAAATAAAAAAATAAAAAATAAAAAATAACCTCTGTACGCCCGGGTTCATGGGAGCATTACTCACAACAGCCAAAAGGTGGAAGGAGCCCAGGTGTCCATCAGTGGATGAATGAATTAACAAAATTTGGTAAATACATATGAGAGAATGTCATTTAGTCTTAAAAAGGAAGGAAATTCTAACACATGCTAATAATGCGGACATTATTGAGGACATTATGCTAAGTGAAATAAGCCAGTCACAAAAGGGTAAATGCTGTATGATTCTCCTGATATGAAGTCCCTAGAGTCGTCAAATTCATAGAGACAGAAATGGAATGGTGGGTGCCAGGGGCTGAGGGAGGGAGGAATGAAGAGTTAGTGTTTAACAGGGACAGTTTCTGTTTTGCAAGATGACAAAGTTCTAGAGCTGGTTGGTGGTAATGATTGCACAACAGTGTGGATGTTTACTGCCACTGAATAGCACACTTTAAAATGATGATGGTGGTAAATTTTATGTGTGTTTTGGCACAATTTTTTAAACAAATAATTTTTGAAATAAAAAGTTTTCTATGAGCCATTCTCCCCTTAATTGTAAACCTGGAAATAAATAAATGCTAGTTGTAACCCACCTCATTGATTTCCTGAGTCAATAATGGGCCCCCGGGGGCGCCTGGGTGGCTCAGCCATTAAATGTTGGCCTTAGGCTCGGGTCATGATCCCAGGGTCCTGGGACGGAGCCCCGCATCCGGCTCCCTGCTCCGCGGGAAGCCTGCTTCTCCCTCCCCCACCCCACCCCCCGCTTGTGTTCCCTCTCTAGCTGTGTCTCTCTCTGTCAAATAAATAAATAAAATCTTAAAAAAAAATAATAATGGGCCCCCGGACCCACAGTGTGAAAAACAGCTACACAGCATGTACAATAAATCTCTAGGCACCTGGAAAGCGTGAAGTTGAGGGAGAAAAGTTGCAAACTAATACATTCAGAATACCACTAATGTAAACTGTTTAAAAATACATATTGCGGGCGCCTGGGTGGTGGCTCAGTCAGTTGAGCGTCTGTCTTCAACTCGGGTCATGAGCCCAGCGTCCTGGGATCGAGCCCCTCATCGGGCTCCCTGCTCAGTGCAGAGCCTGCTTCTCCCTCTGCCCCTCCCCCTGCTCATGCTCGCTCTCTCTCTCTTGCTCTCCAATAAATAAAATCTTTAAAAAAAATAAAAATATATATCGCATATTGTTTTCAAGACTCCAGATAAGTAGCGAATGCATAAAGTTTGGTCTGGTCCTGGAAGAATAAGCTAATTTCAAAATACTTGTTACTCCTGAGAAGGGTGGGGAGGGAAAGGGGTGGCATTTGTCGGTGGAGGCCTGTCACTGGAGGCTTTCATAGTAGGGGGGCAAGTTTTATTAGAAAGAGTTTTTATTTTTTTTTTAAAGATTTTATTTATTTATTTGAGAGAGAGAGAATGAGAGATAGCGAGCACGAGAGGGAAGAGGGTCAGAGGGAGAAGCAGACTCCCTGCTGAGCAGGGAGCCCGACGCGGAACTCGATCCCGGGACTCCAGGATCATGACCTGAGCCGAAGGCAGTTGCTTAACCAACTGAGCCACCCAGGCGCCCTAAAAAGAGTTTTTTAAAAAAGGATCTGAAGGTGGGTACCTGAGGGGAGGGCAGTAGAGGGGATGGAAGGGGAGTGAAGGGGGGGGTGGAGGGGTGTGGAGGGATGGGCAAAATAGGTGAAGGGGGTTAAGAGGTACAAACTTCCAGTTATAAAATAAAGTCACAGGGATGACAAGTACAGAATAGGGAACATAGTCAATAATATTGTAATAACATTATAAGGTGACAGATGGTGACTACACTTATCATGGTGAGCATTTTGTAATGTATGTAATCGTCAAATCACTACAATGAACACCTGAAATAATATGATATTGTATATCAACCATACTTCCATTTAAGAAAAAAAGATCTGGGGCGCCTGGGTGGCTCAGATGGTTAAGCGTCTGCCTTCGGCTCAGGTCATGATCCCAGGGTCCTGGATCCAGCCCCGCATCGGGCTCCCTGCTCCTCCCTCTCCCACTCCCCCTGCTTGTGTTCCCTCTCTCACTGTGTCTCTCTCTGTCAAATAAATAAATAAAATCTTTTAAAAAATAAAAATAAAATAAAACCAGTGTTGGGGCTCCTGGGTGGCTCAGTCGGTTAAGCGTCTGCCTTCGGCTCAGGTCATGATCCCAGAGTCCTGGGATCGAGTCCCGCATCGGGCTCCCTGCCCCCTGGGGAGCTGCTTCTCCCTCTGTCTCCCTCTCTCTTTCTCTCTCTCTGTCTCTCATGAATAAGTAAATAAAATCTTAAAAAAATAAAATAAAAAATAAAAAAAGATCTGAAGCAATCTAATCAAAGTGTTAATATCTGTTAACTCTGGGTGATAACGTATGTGACTGTACTCATCTGTCCTTGCGAAATAATCCGTTAACACTGTAAATGACAATGTCTAAAGCAATGCTCTAGGATACAAAAGAAACTAACACAAGTCAGGGGAGGAGCTCAGGCAGGGGCGGGGGTATGGGAGGCAGGTGGGAGTACGACTGCTCACTATAATCCTTTTTTGTTGCTTGTATTTTTATTTTTTTTCACTTACAAAGTATAATAAATCTTACCGTAAAGTATGCAGCCTACACATACACAGCTTACAGAATAACTATAACTCAGGCGCCACTATAGCCCAGATCAAGAAATAACATTAGGGGGGGCGCCTGGGTGGCTCAGGGGTTGGGTGTCTGCCTTCGGCTCAGGTCATGATCTCGGGGTCCTGGGATCGAGCTCCGCATCGGGCTCTCTGCTCAGCAGAAAGCCTGCTTCTCCCTCTCCCACTTCCCCTGCTTGTGTTCCCTCTCTGGCTGTGTCTCTCTCTGATGGAATCTTTAAAAAAAAAGAAAGAAAGAAAGAAAAAAGAAATAACATTAGGAATGCCTGGGTGGCTCAGTTAGTTAAGCATCTGCCTTCAGCTCAGGTCATGATCCCAGAGTCCTGGGATCAAGTCCCACATCCGGCTCCCTGGTCAGTGCAGAGCCTGCTTCTCCCTCTGCCCCTCCCCCTGCTTGTGCTCCCTCACTCTCTCTGACAATTAAATAAAATCTTTAAAATAGAAATAACATTAAATACAGTGCACTTGGAGAAAAGCAAACAGAACAGGAATGTCCAGCTCAATGACCTGTTACCAAGTGACTCTCCCCCCCCCAACATGACCACTACCCAGACGCCCCCTCATTCCCACCAGAGGTGTCCCATCTTGATTTCCAGAATAATCTATCCTTTACCGCTAAAGGTGTGCATCCATAATGACACCAGGATTTTTCCACTTTACATAAAAAGGACAATTTGTGTAAACTTTATGCAGTGAAAAACGTTCCCTTATGAAAAGGAATCTCTTGGGCCCTGCCTCCTTTGTTGCAAATGAGGTCCCTGAGAATCACCCGCTGAGATTACGCGCAGCTGTAATTTCTGCTCTTGCATTCCTGTGTAGTATTCTGTTGGTTGAAACATCAAAATTTAGGTCTCCATTCTCCTGTGAATGGACTCGGGTGCCGGCTGTTTCCAGCTTGGGATTGACATAAATGATATATATGCTGCAGTTCTAAATTATGAACATTATTCTCCAGGCTTCCTAGTTCACCCAGCAAACCGCAATTCGTGTGTGTGTGTGTGTGTGATAAAATATATATAACATAAATCATACCATTTTAATCATTTTCAAGTGTACCGTTCAGTGCTATTAAGCACATTCACACTGTTGTGCAACCATTATCACCAGGCGTCTCCAGAACTTTTTCATCTTCTCAAACAAGAACTCTGTCCCCATTAAAAGCTAACTCCCATTCTTTGTCTCCTCTGTCCCTGCCAACCACCATTCTACTTTCTGTCTCTATGAATTTGGCTACTCCAAAGACCCCATATAAGTGGAATCACATGATATATATTCTTTTGTGACTCGCTTATTTCACTCAGCATAATGTCTTCCAGGTTCATCCATGTTGTAGCATGAGACAGAATTTCCTTCCTTTTTAAGGTTGAAACGCTGTTTTTAAAAAATACTGTTTAATTGCTACACCTTGATCGAATATTTTAAACATTTTTAAATATGAAAAATTAAATGAAAAGGCATAAAGTAACAAAATGTTTACAATAAAATTTAAAATAAAATTCCTACATAAATATCTTAAATAATCATACAACTTTAAATATCTTAAGTAGAAATTTAAATATTTAAAATTGTCTAGGTAAGGTTTTTATATAATTCTTTAAAATAAAAATCTTGAGATATTAAAAATCTAATTAAAAAGCATAAAATAAAGCATAAAAAATATTTAATGTTATGAACAATATTCAAGTATTTAAAATGAAATTTAAATATTTTAACGAAGATCTTAAAAAGATTCTAAATATTTCAAATATAAAGTAATATGTAAAAATAAAATAAAATATAAAGTAATATGTAGATTAAACTTCAAACTGAAGCAATATTTAAATTTTTAAATAAATAGTTGTTTAAAATTTAGACATTTAAATTTTGGAAATAAAAAATCAAATGCTACTTTAAATGTATAAAATTAAAATTTAATGAGATTTTAATAAGTACCTGCTAAAATAAAATTTCAAATTATACTTGAAGACGTATAAAACATTTATTACCCCCTTCTCTCCCCTGCCCGGAACTGCGGCAGCAGGGACGCCCCCTCGCCCCGCCCAGGCTGCCATCGGACCTCGCGCGCAGGCAGTGCTGTGGCCAGCCCCGCCGGCCCGCGAGGACCCCGCACAGCCAAGATGGCGGCGCCCGCGCGGCGGGCGCGCAGCCTGCTCGAACTGCCGGCTCTCCGGGGCCGGGGCTCTCGTGACTACCGGGCGCCGCCGCCCCCACGCCGCTCGCCAGGGCCCTGGTGGCCGGACCCGGACGACCCGCTGACCCCGCGCTGGCAGCTGGGGCCGCGCTACGCGGCCAAGCAGTTCGCGCGGCACGGCGCCGCCTCCGGGGTGGCCGCCGGTTCGCTATGGCCGTCGCGGGAGCAGCTGCGCGAACTGGAGGCCGAGGAGCGCGAATGGTGCCCGAGCCTGGCGGCCATGCAGGAGTCGCTGCGGGTGCAGCAGCTGGCAGAGGAGCAGAAGCGTCAGGCCAGGTGTGTGCGGTCGGGCAGGTGCGGGGCTGTGGGCTGAGGACCTCCAGTGCGCGAGGCCTTGTCCCAGGTGCTGAGCACGTAGCAGAGAACAAGATAATTTCCGATGGCGGCAGTGGACCGTTAGGAAGATAAAATTGGGTGAAAAATGTGTGTGCCAGAGAAACTTTGGTTTGTGAGACTTCGAACCTAATGTGAGCCGACTACGTGGTGGGCTGTGGGTGGAACCTAAGGACTTGATCCTTAGAGACCTGAATGACCAGACGTAGCCATGGGGAGCTCTTAGGGAGTGTTCCTGGTAGAAGGAACCGCTGGTGCAAAGACCCTGAGGAAGGAGTATGGTTTAAGGAACTACCAGGAGGTCAGTGCGGCTGGGGAAGAGTGGGAGGTGATGGGGCCTGGAGTCAAGGGCAGAGGTCGGACTCGGAGACAGGTCTGAAGAATTAGACTTGGAAGAATGCAAGACCAGGAACATCAGGATGGTGCCACTTCCTGGAGGGCAGGCAGGGTGGGGGAGCAGGCCAAACGTGTTCCTGCTTTTCATTGTGCTTGTCCTCACAATAACTCTAGGAGGAAGAGGGGATCACCCTCATTTTAAAGAGATGAAAAACCGAAGCCTGGGAGTTTGTGGAGTCACTTGTCCAGTCACCCAGGCAGTAAACTGGAGCTAGAATGTGAACCCCAGTCTCTGTCCCATCGTAGCTGGATAACCCTGCCATGGGGTAGATCTTTCAGCTTGACGTTTCTAATCCTTAAAATGGGGCTGTGACTGGCACCTACAAACTCACAGGATTGGAGGGAAAGGTCCAATCCATTTCTTGCCTTTACAACTGGTCCTGGCATACAGTAGGTGCTCAGTGATGTCTGCAGGATGAAAGAGTGTGCTGTGGGAAATGGCCATATGGTGTGCCTCTTGGATGGCTCAGTGAAATGCTGAGTTGACTTGGGGTCTCCTCCTAAGGGGGTTAGCTCTCTTGTGCTCAAGGTCACACACAAGTTAATTCATCTCTCTTGCCTGTTACTTCACTTGTCTGGGACTTTTCCTGACAGTTTTAATGACCACCCTAAGTCTTCCCAGTTTTTCATCTCCACTGAGGGAGTTGGGGGAGTTGTAATGTGGGCAGACTAGGCGGTGGGCTGCCACCTGAAAAGGGTGCTCCTTTTCTGGCTGGGTGTTGCTGTCTTCATCACTCTACCCTCCCCTGCAGGGAGCAGCTCATTGCAGAGAGAATGGCCAATATGCCACAGATGATTGAGAACTGGCGGCGGCAGCAGCAGGAGCGCAGGGAACAGGAACAGGCAGACAAGGAGCGGCGGGCCCGGCTTCAGGCTGAGGCCCAGGAACGCCTGGGCTACCATGTGGACCCGAGGAGTGCCCGCTTCCAGGAGCTGCTGCAGGACCTGGAGAAGCAGCAGCGCAAACGCCTCAAGGAGGAGAAACAAAGACAGAAGAAGGAGGCCCGAGCCGCTGCACTGGCTGCTGCTGCGGCCCCAGACTCGGCAGCCTCTGTGGCACCCAGGTCCTGAGCTAGCCTGTCCCAATAAAATCTGCTGCCCCACAGCCCCGGCCCTGCACAGTTGTGTGTCCGCTCTCATCACGCCCCTTCCTGGGCCCCCAACACCTGGGGCCAGGGAATCCCCCACCCTTCCTGGCTCTGCTCACTCAGGGACTCTAGGCCACGCCGACTCACTGGGGCTTCAGGGGGAGGAAGGGGGACGCAATGGGGAAATAATGGAGGAGCAGATGGCAGAGGAGAAGAAGGCTTCTGTTTACCAACATTAATCTCCGGTAATTAGCCGATTACTAGGGGGGGAAGTGTAGCCAAAACAGACTTGTGGTGGTAATGGTGGGGGGCAGGGAGAAGCAGCCCTTCCAAGGCTAAGTTGGGGCTGGGGCCCACTGCCTGGGAATGAGATAGCCTCAAGGGGGGTGTGGAGACACTGCGAGCCCCAATCTGCTGAGGCAGACAGACCACTCTGCCCCTTCTCAGCACGGCCACATCACCTGTGCCCAACCAGCCCCCAGACCCAGACGAGCTGGAGCAGGAAGCCCCAGTAGGCACACACCACCACAGGATTGGCTTTTAAAACTTTATTCACTTCAAAACCTTTATCAGGGACACGGTTCTGTCCTGGGGTTGGCGGGAGGGGGGGGGAGGGGTGGCCTTGACCTCCAGAGCAGCTCTGGTGTCATCCCCTCCCCAGGCAGGACAAACCAGGCCGCCTCCTCTCCGGCGAAGGGATGCAGGCCAGACTGGGGCGGGGAGGATCCTTGAGCCTCTGAGTGCTTACCCCCAGATGGAAACGTTGGGGCACTCAAATGGAGGATCAAAGTTTGGGGCTCCAGCTTCCCCTCACCCTGGAAGAAGGCGGGGGGAGGTCTCAGGGGCTCTTCGGGGGGGAGGGGGAAGCAAGCAGCCGCCTCTCCATCTGGCTGCAGGGAGCTGGGACAGAGGCCAAGAGGGGCCCATCTGTCGCCTCCAGTCCTGCCAGTTTCTTAGAGCAGGCAGGGCTGGGGCGGGGGATGGGGGACAGCTGTCTGGCCTAGGTCTTCTCAGGCCAAGATGGGAATGGGGGCCACTTGAGGAGAGTGGGAAATCAGGGTGGTTTTTTTTAAGGTTTTTGATTTTTTTTCCACTTCTTAAATAAACATGAATATATATATATTTTTTTCTTTTATAAAACTTCTGTGGAGTTGGGGGGTGGGGAGGTTGGGGGGCAGCCCGGCCTCCCTGCATCACTCGTCATCAAAGTTCTGACTCAGAAGGAAGTTGGCAGCCAAGTTCTCGTTTTTTTCACAAGCGAAGTAGGCCTGGATCACCAAGCTCTCTGGGAAGCCCAGGGCTTTCAACTGCAGGAAGATTGGGTGGGTGTCAGCACGGCCTGGGGCCACCCGTCAGGGAGCTCGCCCCCAGCCAGGCCTCTTACCCTCTCTATCGCTTCCTTCTCCTGCGGCGTCACCTGGATGTAGTTCATCTGCGGAGCCTCCTCACCAATGGCGCCCACCTCACCCTCCACATCAGAGATGTCTGCCAGCTCCCCGGGGGGCTCATTGAGCATCTGGATGAACTGCTCCTGGTGCCGACTAATTTGCTGTGGGAAACAGGAAGGGACTGTGACCCACAGCCCTTGATGCCCACCCACCCCCACCCCCACCAGGTCCCTATCGCAGCCCTGCCTTTTCATTCCCTCAGCACATACTTAGAGGGTGCCTATTCTGGCCAAACAGCAACACAATAGTGGATACAGGCCCTGTCCTGGCGGAGCTGATGTTCCAGGGTAGGGCGACAGGCTATAAATAAATGGGTAATTATTTACAATAGAAATAGTGGGACTCACATACAATAGGGCAAACAGTGGACTAGAAAAAATGCTGCAGGCCAGGGAAGAGGGGCCTGTGATCTGCAGGATGAGAAGGGAAGTTCCCTCCAGATAGAACAGTAAGTGCAAAGGCCTGGAGATAGAAATGCACCTGACAAATCCCAGAAAACAGAAGATCCATGTGGCAAGGAACAAAGTAAACAAGCAACAGAAAGGGGACAAAACAAAGAGGAAGGCAAAGACCAGACCTGCTTTCTTCAATTGCCTTCTAGTATGAAAGGATGCCGCAGCTGACAGTTAAATAGCGGAAAACGTGATCCGGTGCACATTCTAAAAAGACTAATTCATCTGGGTGTTGCACATCTGGGGTTCTACAACTCTCTACAACACGACTTTTACGTACGTCTGACTTTAACTTCACCTCAAAAAGTGCTTTCTCAGGAACCTGGCTCCTCGTGGAGAATGGACCGTGGGGGCTGTGCAAAGGCCAAGGCCCGGGGGGTGGCTGCCAGGGAACTGGGTGGAAGTTGAGGTAGCAGCCGCAGGGGTTGAGTGCAGGGCTGGGCTGAGTGAGATGTTCTGGCAAGACAGGTGATGGACGACCCCAGCAGGTGCACAGGGCCTGAGGCTCAAGCAACCCCAGGCTGGTTTTTGCAGGGATGGCAAGGGCTGAGGAGGATCTGCTCTGAAGTCTTAAGACATCTACAAAGCACTTTCATGCTTGTGTCAAGTCAGCCATGGATAAGCGTGGCATTTGGAGATTCAGGCTAGTTACATCAATCTGGGGGGAACATCATCATTCAAGGTGATATAGAGGGAACACTAAACAGAGAAGAGTGAAGGTGTGCAACCTGAGCCCTGTAACACCAGAGAAGGTAAGCAAGAGGCAGCACAAGAGACTGAGAAGTGGAGCAGCAGTGGACGCCAGGCCCTAAACCAGGAGAGGCAGGACTTTACAGAGGATCCAGAAAACCCTGTCACACCCAGGAGCCACTGCCCCTCTGCACAGGAACCTTCAAGGGCAGGATGGAGACTTGCGGAGCGCCGTGGTCCCAGAGCCAACTGGGACACACTGGTCCTGGGTGGTGCCATGCAACCCCGTGGACACTTAGGATGCACTAACTGTACGTGAGACCAAGCCAGAACCAAAACACCCAGAAGGTACAGTAAAGGACCCAGAGGCTGGAGGCAGACACACACAACACCAGCTGCCAAGACTGCTCCAGACCTCTGGCATCTTCCTCTGTGAGACAATGACACCACTACCCACACCTCACGAGGTGTTTGAGAATATGACATGAAACCAGGCAGATCATTAGACTGCATGGAGCAGCAGAGGGATGTCATTAGTCCTGCTTTGCAAATACAGAGGAACTCCCATATACCACACTGGGCCAGGCTAGTTTTCTGGGGCCCTGGCTCCCTCCATCCCCAGGGCCACACCTGCAAAAGCTGAGGATTCTCTTGGCCCAGCTGCTGGAGCAGGGCAGGCAACAGTGCCGGGTTCTGCTGAATCACCTGCCGCATGTTCTGGAACTGGGGCTGGTCCCGCAGGAACTCCAGGGGGTTCTCTCCTGCTAGCAGGAGAAAAGTGTGTATTCAGACACCATTTTGGACTCCCAGAAGCTTGGGGGGGGGGGTCCCAACGCTTTGACAGCAGACACCCCACATGCACATCTCCCAATCCACTCACCTCCTTCTGTGGCTGGCTGCTCCGACACCTGGCTCTCCTGGACAGAACCATGTTCTGGCTCGGGGCTCCCAGGAATTCCCTGTCAGGGGTCCTATTTAGTTCTAATGCACAGACTGCCCACTGCCTCCCTTCTGCATGCTCAGCCCTGGCAGAAGACGGGTGAGGCCTCGGCCCTGCCCTCCACAGACCCACCCCACCACTCATGTCCAGGCTCCTGCATGCAGGCTTTCCTGGCTGGAACCACAACCGAAAGGCTTCTGAGGGCAGGTTTTGCCTCTCTGACCACCCATCAGGGCACATAAGCCCATGTACTCCCTTGAGGCCTCCCCAGGAGGGAGCAGCCCCACCTCACCGTGAGTAGATACTCCACGGCTCGGTGGGGGTTGTTGTAGCTGGCTCTCAGGGCGGCCACGACCCGCTCCCGTTCATAGCCCATGGACATGATCTCTGTCAGCATCGTCTCATACTCAGAACCAGTCACTGTGGAGGGAGCAGCAAGGCCTTGGTCACCAAGGAGGGGGAAGGGTAGCTCCCAGGCCCTCCCACACCCACACAAGGCCCAGCTGCCGGCCGGGGCACCCAACTGCTTCTGCCCTGGGGACCACCCACCCACCTAGCGTGGATGCCGCGTCTTCCTCTCGCCCGCTGCTACCTGAAGAGGGAACAGAGCTGCAAATTCAAGAGAGAGAAATCGGACCCTGGCTTCTGGCGGCTTGCCCTCCCCCAAGTATGCAGAAACATGTATGTGTTGGAAGGTGCTGGGAGGACAGGGCCCAAGCTGGGGCTTCTGCTCCCTGGCCTTACCCTGACACAGACTCCGGGGATGTCGTGGGGACCGATTCCTCCGATGGGCTCTTGTCCTCTCTGGCAGTAGGTGGGGGATGGGACATGCCTGAGGCAGGGGCCGGAGGAAAGGATGTGGAGGACTCCGGGACAGCAGTGGGTGAGGCCTCTGGGGGTACTGAGGTGCCTGGGCTAGTTTTGGCCTGTGACACCCAGAAAAAGGAGCAGGCATCAATACCCCTATCTAGCCCCAACACCCCATCCCATCTCAGCCCCGCCCTATTCATAGCTAATCTCTCCCGGGCACACTGGCTCTTTGTCAGCTCCCCAGCCAATTCACCCACCCTCCCAACCAGCACACTTCACCCACCTTGGTCACCATAACGACCACAAAGTTCTTCTCGTCAATGCGATAGTCCCTGATGGGCACGTCATCACTCAGGATCTTGCCAGCATAAATGAGTTTCTGTCCAGCCACGGGGAAGGCATCACGACCCTTCTCAGCTTCTATCTTTTCCTTTAGCACCTTCACCTGGAGAGAGAGGAACACTCATTGCAAACCTCAAGATTCTTTTTTGGGGGGGGGGGCCTACAAGCCTCAATGGCAGAGAAACTAAGCTTCACGATCAACCATGCCAGATTCGAATTTGTTTGCTCACCCCACCATCAACGGAGTGTTTACCAAACACTTCACACCAGGTGCTATTCTAGGTACTGAGCATACAACATTAACAAGGAACAACACTCCACACGAGTCTCCGCTTCCGCGGAGATAACACTAACGCGAAGAAAAGAGAAAACAAACATAACTTCAGATAACGTAAAATATGATGAAAAATTAAATAGAATAAAAAGAAGATAAGATTCTTCATTCCACACTGCTGACAGTGCTTGGTTTTTGCCAAAGGCATCCTATACGGACGATACTAACCTAAGTGTATACATGTCACTTTTAAAGCCTCCCCACTGCATAAAGTAGGTATCAATAGCCCCGTTTTATATTTGAGAAAACAGAGGTACAAAGAGATTAGTTTGCCAAATTCAAATATTTAGACTGATCGAAAAATATGAGTGCTTCCTTTTCTACAACACATAAGAGTTCAGTGTCTCCTTCATGAGGTAGTTGTGCAAAGAGTGCCAAACACACAGACGTTCAATATGTCTGTTAGGTCATAAGCCTCTTTTCAGCTAAAAATGCAGCGCAATGTTTAAACTATGGGCTCTCACATGAGGCAAAACCAAATATGAATCCCCGTTCTGCCATTACTTGCTTCCTGTGACTGTAGCAAAGTTCCTTAATTCCTAAATTTCCACATCTATAAAATGGAATACAAGAATCAAGAACGCTCAAGTGGTAAGTCTGTTTTGCATCTTTAGTAAGATAACAATCGCTCAGCAGCCAGTAAAAAACAAACCGCCAACAAACACAGACCACTGAAACTGAGATCGTTTATTATCATTATCATCGTCACTGCCGTCACCACTCGGCATCTCCTGGTCACTACTCCCAAATTCGGCCACCAACGTCCCGAGGAGACGCCTGCAAAGCTGGGAACTCGGAGCCCCCGTCCCGGAGAGCGTGGCCCGGCCGGGAATCTGAACCTGCGGCTCCCGCGACCCGCGAGGGCGCTGACATTGGAGCTGGGGCCTGATGGGTGCCCCGGGGGTGGGGCCTCGTCCGGAGACCGGCCCATAAGCGCCATCAGCACGAGTCGCCCGGGTCTGAGCCGAGAACCGAACGGAGGTTCGGGCAAGTCAGGCAGGCTGGAAGGGGTGGGCAGAGCCCTGCCTGCGCCGTCCTCCCCGCCCCTCCTGTCGGGATCCCGTCCTCCCCGCCCCCACTCCCCCACCCCACCCCCCTGGCACCCGTCGTTCCCACCCCCGGGCTCCGGTCCAGCTCCCACCGTTTCGTCAGGCTCCATGCGGATTTTGAAGGTCTGCTGCTGCAGCGTTTTGAGCGTGATGGTGACGGCCATGGCGGGGCCGGAGCGACGCGGCGGCCCCGGGATCCTCACACAACATGCAACTCACGCCGCCGCCATCTTAGCGCCCAGCCGCGCCGCGAGGCGACCGCTTCCGGGGCAGGCGGTGCGCGCGCCGACCACCAGAGCACGTGACCTGCGCGCGCCCCCCGTAGTCTTGGTGGGCATGCGCAAGAGGGAGGCCTTTGGCCAAGGCATGCGCAGACTAAACTCGGCTCCCGGAGGGAGCTTCTCATTCAACACGCATACAGATCACGTGGCTTCCTGAGTGACGCCACGCCCGTTAGCGGTGACGTCATACGGCCACAAAATGGCTCCGACATGCCGCCTTTCTTGCCCTTAGGAGTTTCTGTTGATTACCTTGAACAAAATTTTTAATG
The DNA here is from genome assembly GCF_037043125.1 of Eumetopias jubatus. Taxonomy (NCBI): domain Eukaryota; kingdom Metazoa; phylum Chordata; class Mammalia; order Carnivora; family Otariidae; genus Eumetopias; species Eumetopias jubatus. Next base: position 209,592,805 of record NW_028274807.1, read on the forward strand.
TACTTGTAGATATTTGTATTTTGGGGGGTTTTTTTGTTTACCAAATGAGTTTTGTTCTGGTGTGGCCACCCTCGTAGGAACCCTTACTTAGGACTGGAGATACTCAAAAGGTCACCAACAATTAATTAAAAAGATGAAAATTCTAAAAACCATTATTTGGCCGTGGAAGGAGGGCCAGGGGGCCAACTTGGGACCTCATACATTCCTGAGGGAGAACTGGATTTTTGGAATGAACGTGTAGTAGCTCCTGTGTGTCCCACCTCTCTGCTGCTCCTTCCCCAACCTCTTTGTTCACCCCACTATCCCCAGTCTGACCCCACAAGTATTTAAGGAAACGGTCACCTTTCAAGGCCTCCCTACATTGAATACAGAATTCTCTCCATAAACTTTCCCTGGATGCACCAATTCAATTGGAGGCTACCCAGAGGGGTGGAGCTGGGCCACAGGACACAGGTGGGAAGCATGGAGGCCCATCCACCAATCAAGGAATGGAAGGATTAGTTGGCCAAAGCTGAAGATGGTGCTTTGGGGGACTAGATGGAGGCAAGGCTGAGAGTATCTCCCAGTTACTGGGTGGAGGTCCTCCCATCCTGAACTCACCATTACCTGCCTCCAAACCTGCTCTTTAGTTTCCATTCAAGCACTCAACGCAAGCCCAGAACCAGTTACCTGACACCTCACCCATTCATTGCCCAACTGTAACCAGGTCCTGTTGTGTTTCCCTTCAGCGCAGGCAGAGCCTACGTTTCCACAGTAGGCCAGGCTGTTGAGGCCTTCTTGCCTCTCTCCTGCAACAAGGGACATGAGCTCCAGACCACCTACTGAACTTCAGGGGCAGCCTCACAGACCCCAAGAGATGGGCTAAGCCTCAGGGGCCCTAGACCTTGTTGGTCTATCTCTTTCCCTCTAAGAATTCAAAGACCACCAACAGTGCTATTTACCATCTCTGTACCTACATTATTATAGAAGGAACAACTTCTAATACGGACTAGTATTTAAAAAACGTTTAGGGGCGCCTGGGTGGCTCAGGCGTTAAATGTCTGCCTTCAGCTCGGGTCATGATCCCGCAGTCCTGGGATCAAGCCCCGCATCGGGCTCCCTGCTCGGCAGAAAGCCCGCTTCTCCCTCTCCCATTCCCCCTGCTTGTGTTCCCTCCCTCGCGGTCTCTGTCAAATAAAATCTTAAAAAAGAAAGAAAACGTTTAAAATGGTCCAACTGTTCTATGTAGTCTTGTTCATTAACAGTTAAGAGGCATATATGGTTGAGTGTAGAATGGATGGCATGAAACGGTGCCACGGTGTGGGTTCAGAGCCCTGCCCTACTCCTTAAATTCAGGAGCTCGACCTCCTCATCAAACCGGACGGGAACTAGAAACAAAACTCACCAGTTTGGTGCAAAGACTCAATGAGTTAATATGAAGAGTATTTGTAATGGCACTTAGAACAATCACTCTTCTCTCACTGGTTTGAGGTTGTGGGGGTAAACAACAGGCCCTGGAACCTTATGGGACATTCAACCAACACTTTAGCCGCTGGAAAATGAGCCTTACTCGAGTCACCTCCCCCAGAAGGAAACACAGGAGGAAGACACAAAACTTAATTTAATAGAAATTTTGTTTGTAGTCCTTACATTCTCAGTGTGAGCCAAGCTGGAACCCACTGCCCCACCCAGAAGGGGCCCAGATCCTGGAAGCAGGGGGGGAAAAAAGGGAGGGGGGGGTCAGAGCTCAGGCCCTAGGAGCCTTAGTTCTTCCTCAGTGCTGGGGGCTGGGGATGCCCCCCTCTTCTCCGGCCCCCCCTTCAGGATCCAAGAAGGAAAGCAGATGGAATCTTGGGCCTGGGGCTTCTCTTCCACCCTCCCCTGCCCCCTCAGGTTGGAGGGGAACGAAGAGATCTGGGGAGACAAAGGGACAGAGGAAGGCAGGGATGTCAATCAAGAAAGATGAGGTCAGGAATAAGGACGAAAGGAGAATTGAAGACAAAACACCAGTTTAGAAGGGGGGAAAAAAAAAAGGAGGGGAGGAAACAAAACCAAAATCCACCCCAGATCAGAACCCGCCTGGGAAAAAAAAAAAAAAAATGAAAAGTTCTCCAGTCTCATAGAGACATTATGTGGCGCAGCCGGCTCTGCGGCGGGAGCGCTCAGGCCTCAGTCCAGCCCCGGAGGCGGCGGCACGGCCCCTACAGCTCATCCTTGGCCTGGCCGCCGGCGGCGTCCTCCTCCTCCTCCTCCTCCTTGTCGTCCTCCTCGTCCTCGTCCTCGTCCTTGTCCGCCTCCTCCTCGTCCTTGCGCTTCTTGTCCTCCTCCTCCTCCTTTAGCCTCTGCTCTTCGTCCTGCTTGTCCTTCATCTGCTTCTCAGCCGCCTGCGCACAGACCACCGCACCTCAGCGGCCTGGCCCCCCCCACCTGCCGCACCTGCCTAGACCCACCGAGCCCAGGAGCGGACCCCGGTCCCACCTTCGTGACACCCCAGGTCTCGTTTCCAAACTCCTCTGCGTAGGCCTCGTCGTTGGTGATGAGGAAGTTGTCGAAGATGGTGCCAGACTTGACCTGGGGCGGCGGCAGGAGGATGGATGGAGGGGCGGTCAGAGCGGACATCGGGATGTCCCCGGCCTTGGACAAGCCCCCGCCCCGGCCCCGCCCCCATGTTCCCATGACAACTACAAAATGCCCTGCGATTTCTTCATCTGTAAAAGAGGGGCTCGCTCAGGCTCTTCAAATATTTTCCTAGGACCCACTACATGCCAGGCACCGTTCTAGGCAGGAAATGGTTATTAGCGAATAAAACTAAAATTTGGCTCCTCTGAGATGGAGTTTTTAAAAATTTTTTCTAGTAGTTACATTTTTTTTTTTCCAGTAGGCTCTACTCCCAATGTGGGGCTTGAACTCATGCCTGTGAGATCAAAATTTGCATGCTCTGCCAACTGAGTCAAACAAGTACCCCTGAAACTAACTTTCTAACAAGGTTATCTAACCAACTTCTAGCTGTTAAGGGCAGTTAAACACGTTTGTTTGCATGAAGGAACTTAGTAGAAAAGTATCTGGCACACAATAAGCGAAACCTCAAAGGGGGTGCTGGGACAACTCCACGAACACAGACCAGGAAATTCTTCAGGAAAAGTACCAGTTTGGGCTCAGATCTGCCTGGAGTTGAATGCTACTACCCCTTTCTCCTCCTGGATGAGCCTGGACATTTGAAGTACTCCAGGAATCCCCTCTATGTCTCACCTGCCAGAGATCTAAGCCCAGAACAGCAAAGTTTTCATAGGCATAGATGTTGCCATCAGGGGAGTACTCAGGGTTGTCAATCTCTGGGTGGATCCAAGTGCCCTTGTAATCTGGGTTGTCGATCTGCCGGGGCTTCCATTCGCCCTGCAGAAGGGGAAGGGAACCAGTGGTTGAGTGGAGGCCAGTGTGCTCCCCACCGGGCACCCCCGCCCTGCTCAGAGCCCCAGGCTCACCTTGTACTCAGGGTTCTGAATCACAGGTGGTTCCCACTCTCCGTCCATCTCTTCATCCCAGTCCTCTGGCTTTTTCGCATCAGGGTCAGGGATGTGCTCGGGCTTGTCCCAGTCCTGAGGGCACACAAAAAGGTCAGGCAACCCAGCTGTCCCCTGCACCCTCCATGTGGGGAGCCTCTGCCCAAGCACCAACCTCAGGCTTAGAGTCTGTGGGGTCATCAATCTTGGCCCGCTCATCCCAGTCTTCAGGCTTCGAAGCATCAGGATCCTTTATCTTCTTGGGAGGGAGGAAGTCCCAATCATCCTCCAAGGAGCCTGATTCCACCTGGCTGTTGTCAATCTTCACCTCATAGGTGTTATCCGGCCGGACAATCAGGGTATACAGGTGTGTGAATTCATCATCCTGAAGAGGGTGGGAGATGAGTGGCCCCGCCCCCCAGGCTGGTCTCTGAGACTCCCCCGTCAGCCATTTGTCACCACCCCCAATCACACCTTGCAACGGATGTCCTTGTTGATCAGCACGTTCTTGCCCTTGTAGTTGAAGATGACGTGAACCTTCTTGGTGCCGGGGCCACAGATATCGGGGCCTAGGTGAAGAGCGGGTTCAGTTAGAGCAAGAAGCTGCCTGCCATTGCAAAACTCCCCTTCGCAAAGGAAGACTCGGTTCTTAAATTCAGGTCTGTAAAGGGTCACAGGACCGGAATCAGACCCTGACTGGTTCTAAGAAGCTAAAGTGAGCCTTTTTTAAAAAGGAAAAAAAAAAAAAACAACCCAAAACAAACAAAAACCGGCTCTAGGATTTAATGCCCTCACTGGTAATATCAGGAAATAACTACAGAAAATCCCGTAAACTAACACTTTCAGACCAACAATAACAATGCAACGTTCTCAGCCTCCCTTCCAAAGACAAGCCTTAGCTCCGTAACTACTTTCTGTGTTCTCAACACTACCTGTGCAGGGTTTTAAGGAACCCCTGAGATTTCAGTCTCCCTCTAATGAATCAAAGGTCAGCAACAGGGCGGGGCCCCTCACCGAACATGATGTTGTATTCAGAGTCTCCGTGCATGTCGGTCTGGTCCAGACCATCTGGAAAGAGCTTCACGTAGCCGCCCCCACAGTCGATGTTCTGCTCGTGTTTCACGGTGAACTGCACCACCAATGTCTGGCCCTTGTTGCTGAAGGGCTCAAATCTGGCCGACAAAGCGTAAAAGCGGGCATCCTGGCTTGTCTGCAGCCCTAGCAGGAGACCACAGTGAGGTCATGCCTCAGCCCCAATCTCCGGGGCTCCTAAGCACTGGAGACACAGAGGACTGCCCCTTCCTCCCCCCTGCCCTGCTCGTGGGGATACCCAGGCTGTGTGTGCGCGCAGGGCTTCCTCCAGGAAGTCCTCCTGAATCCAAACACCCACCCGCCTCAAGCCCTTACCTTTATCCTTCTCCTGGTCACCGTAGAACTTGCCGGAACTGAGGACGAATTTACCAAAATCTGACTTGTGTTTGGATTCAATCCAGCGGTCGGTCCACCCGTCTAGGGGATCAAAGGGGCAGGTCAGTGCGGCTGTACTGATCTCTCACCACCGAGTATCTGCCGATGGCCTCAAGTTGCTGAGGACTGGGAAACAGATACCCCTTGACTGACCCCACCCCATCCTCTAGTTTGACACCTTCGATGGCTTAAGGGCTCCTCCAGCGAATCCTAACTCCCGCCACAGGAGTCCGCGGCACCCTCGACGCTCCCCAGGGACATGGAAGGGAGGCTCGCCTGCGGCTCTCGTCCCCGGAGGCCACCGTATTGGTCCTCTAAGCAATAATTACAGGGGAACAGCGCGGATCTAGGCTGAGGGGCCGCCCTCGTAGTCGGGACGGCCTCGAGACGGGACCAGGCCTTACCTCCGTCCAGAAACTGCTCCTTGAAGTAGATGGCGGGTTCGGCAGCGGCCAGGCCGAAGAGGCCGAGCAGCAGCGGCACGGGTAGCAGCATGGCGGGCCGAGGGGGCGGCGACGCGCGGGCCCTTTAAATCTCTCCTCCGGCGGCGGCTCTGCAGTAGGGACAGACGCTGCCGCCGGCCGCGCGCTTTTATACCCTACCGCCTCTCAAACCAACCTGGCCCGGCCTCTTGTCCCGCCCTCTGCACCTTATCATTGGCCTGCGGCCACGTCCCTGACTTTCCATTGGACCCTTGTGGTCTGAGCATGTTAGGCTGTGCCTCGGAACGCAGGGTTCCCAGATGGCCGATTTCTATTGGCCACACAACTGGCCAATGAAGGTCGACCACGCGTTGTGGGGGCCGCCCACCGGTGCGGTGGGGGCCTCGAGCCCCTCTGCCCAGGTCATGTGACCAGACCTCGACCCAACCCCGCCCTAGCCCGCGCGCTTAGCTCCGGGTCTGGGCGTTTAAAGAACGCGCGCGAGTCCCGGTGTCACCGCGCAGGACCTGGACCCTGCCCAAGCTCGCCCTCTTTCATTCCTCTGCCGGGAGGTGTGGGCAAGGTTTTCCTAACCACTTTCTACTCTGCAATTGGGGAGCCCCCACTCCGACGCCCTCGCTCTCGCTCTCGCCCGCCCCAGGCCGGGATAGGGCAAAGGGCACCAGAGCTCAGGGGCTGGGGCCCTGGATCTTCACGTCACCCCAGTGCCACAGCCTTGCAGGCTAGCGAGTAAAGTGCTCGCTCTCTCCTCTCTGGCCCCTAGTGGTCCCTAGTGCCCTCACAAGCCTGTCAGACTGCTGCTGTGTGGCTGGGGCAAGTCACTTAGCCTCTGAAGTCACAGGAGCCCCTGAGAGGCTAGGAGGAGCAACCGTGGCTAGGTGCCACCCTACAGAACCGCTTTCAAAGCTGTTGGGGTTGTCCTGGGACAGACAGAAGGAAGCCTAGAAGGCTAGAAGATGTGACTATTGGCTGTGGCTCCTAGAGTTTGGTAGGATTGTTCCTCTAACTGCAGCCTCTCCTTTAAACCCCCCTCAGCCGGTAAAGGGGTCGCTGCCTGTGGTCTCCCACAAACGGCCTGGCTTTTGCAACTAAACGGCTAAAGAGGAGAGGAGGGGGGTTCCGTTGGAGATGAAAAAAATGAGACAGATGGTGGGGAAGATAAAGTCCAAGGGAGATGGGCAGGACCCCTGAGTCTAGAGTCTTCTGAAGCCAGAGGCACGTGACTGACAGTGACTGACACCATCTCCCTGCCCCCCCCCTTCAGCTGCAGGAAGCAGGAAGGAGATCTGGGGGTTTCCCAAATTCTAAGCAAACAGGCCCTGGACCTGGGAACATTGAAGTGAACTCGGGAAAGGGGGAATCCTGGCAAAAGAGTGGGAGAAGGGGTGCTTCCCTGATAGTGGTGGGGACTCAGAAAAAGGAATGGGGAGTCTTGGAGAAGTTGGGGTTCTGCCCCAGACATATCCAGGGTCACCCAACCTGCACCCCCTCATGAGGAGCCCCAGTTTGGGGTGATCACTCCTGGCCTGCCACTGGCCCTCCCAACTTCCCTCCCTTCCACCATAATGTCACGCGCACATGAGCTTGGTGCTTCCTGCTTAAGGGTAGACACTGTGACTGTCTTACTCATTTCACCATCCCCCAGTGTCTCTTGTAGCACCTGGCACAAAAGAGGCTTAAAACCTACTTGCTGTGTGACAGAAAGAAGGAAAGACTCTTGGAGGAATTAAATAAACAAAAACAAGGGAAGGGTTTTGAAGCTAAGAAGGGACTTGGAGATCCACATACTGAATTTTTATAAGGACCTCACTGTAGGGTCAGGATCGCGGGTGATCTTAGTAACCCCACTTTTCAGGCTCACATAATTGTGATGGTTAAATGAGTAAAGGTGTTCTGCTTACGATCGTGCTTGTCACATGGTCCACACTCAATTTAGTATTAGCGAGTATGCGTATGTGTGTGGGCAGTATTTCACTTAAATCTCACAATGACCTGGGCTTATATCATCTCTATCCAGGCAAGGAAACAGGCACAGAAAGATTAAGCGACTTGGCTGAGTGGCATAAATGGGATTAGAATCTACTTGCACTGTCTAATCTCCACTGGCCACATGTGACTATTGACCTTTTGAAATGTAGCTGGTCCCAACTGAGATGTGCCATAAGTGTAAAATACGCATCAGATTTTGGAGACTTACTATGAAAAAAGAACATAAAATATTCCATTAGTAATTTTATAATATTGAAATGATAATTTGGACATACTAGGTTTGGTAGGTTCTTCAAATTAATTTCACCCATTTTGTTTTTAACGTTACCACTAGAAAATTTAAAATTAGATTTGTGTCTTGCATTATATTTCTATAGGACAGTACTGATTAGGGTATCCATAATTGCCCTCACATTGATCTTCTCAGAGCATGCAGGGATTGGAGTGGGATCTGAAGTGTTTATAGTGTTTTTTTTTTAAGACTTTATTTATTTATTTATGAGAGACCGAGAGAGAAAAGCAGAGGGAGAAGCAGGCTCCCAAGGAGCAGGGAGCCCGATGCGGGACTCGATCCCAGGGCCCTGGGATCATGACCTGAGCCGAAGGCAGACGCTTAACCATCTGAGCCACCCAGGCACCCTGAAGTGTTTATAGTTTCTGACACCATCTCTACCAACTGCTTGTAGAACCTTGGGGAAGTCATATCACCCTCTGAGCTTCCATTTTCACAACTGTGAAAGGGGGATTATATTAATATTTACATCAAAGTTTTGGGGAAAATGAAGTAACACACCCGAAGCACTTGGTACTGGGCACCTCTGGACATCACGAGATGTCCAAACAGGTTAGCTGCTATCTTGACTATAACTATTATTAGGTGAGTCCCTCTCCCCTTTATAAATAGGGATGGTCCCTACCTAGCCTCCCTTTAAAACTTAAGAGTCATTGGTATCAGCAGAATGACTATCTCTGGAGCCCACCACCTACAGCCCTCCTGCAGGCCAAGAGCGAATCCCACAAGGGCAGAGGGGTCCTAGGCTCAGAGAGAGGGAAGTCCAAGGTCACACCGCCTACTGGAAGTGGGGCTAGGTGAAAGTTAAAACAACGCCGTGATTCTGTCCTCGAGGTCTTCCATTTGGCGTGTCTGGTCAACCGGACACTACTAGTCTAGCTAGGGCGGAGGCGGGCACTAAGTCTCTCCCAGCCTCTAAGGTTCAAGCGCCACACTGAAGATGGCGGCATCCTGAGCCTCGCCACAGGTCCGCCACACTCAAGATGGCGACACTCCTTCGGCGCCGGTTCCGGTTCCGGTTGTTCAGGCCCTGGCGGGACACGCCGAGCACGCTGGCAGCAGCCATGGCGGACGGCCCGGTGGCGGAGGTGCTGCTCCGGCAGCTAGAGGCGGCGGATGGCGGCCTGGACAGCGCGGACCTGGCAGCTAAGCTGGGCGTGGACCACCAGGCCGTTGTGGGCGCGGTAAAGAGCCTGCAAGCGCTGGGCGAGGTGAGTCGGATCCGTGATGCCGGGCCTCCTCGCTTTTGCACCTGAAGTCCCCATGCCCGAAGGCCCTGCCTGGTGAAGAACCCTTCGGGAGTCCAGCTTGGGGTGCGCAGGCAGGGAGTCGGCAACAAGTGAGAGCCCAGAAGCACTAACGTTCTGCGCTCAGTGAATGTCCATTGAGACATGGTAGGCATCAGGGAGGGCACGATGGTGGACAAGGGAGCCCGGGTCGCTGCCCTCAAGGAAGTTGCGGTCTAATGAGGGAGATACTCAGGTGACTCTCAGAGCGATAAGAGGAAGTACAGGGAACCCAGAGGTGACAGCTGGCCCAGGCTTGGGAGTCAAGGAGAACATCCTGGAGGAGGTGACGGCTGAGTCAGGCCTCTGCGCTGAGGAGGAAAGCTCCAGGGATCAATGGCAGGAACGGGAAACAGGTCTAGAAAGGCATTAGCAGAGCCAAAATTTGCAAGGCCTTGTAGGTCTTTATCTCACGGGGGTACTGGAGAGCCATGGCAGGAGCTGGAGGCAGTCCGATGTGTGTCCTGTCTGCATCACTTTGGGAAAGGATTGGCAGGGGCAGGACTGGTGGTGAGGGGAGGAAGACAGAGGTTGGCACATCCCCAAGCTAGAGGGCCTGGTGTCTGGTTGTAGGGAGGCAGGTGGAATGGAGAGAGGATTCAGGAGAGGGAATGAAAGGAGATTTCATGACAAGGCAGGGAGAGCAGGGATGAAGCCCAGCCTTTTAAACTTGGACAAATAAGAGGTGATAGAGTCATAGGAGGAAGATTCGGAGAGGCCTATGGGCCACCCAGGAGGCTGGATCCTCGGGGCTACAAATCAGAAAACATAACTGGGCTGCATATTCATCAAGCTCATGTTCTGTGCCCCACTTTGGTCTCGGCTTTATTCATCATCTAGTCCTTGTCATTACCCCAGGATGGTAGCACTGATATCTGCGTTTTGCAGACTGGACACCTTCTGAGCACTGGTCAGTAACTTGATCAGTGTCACTAGAAGGAACAGGCAAACGTGGATTTGAAATTAAGCATTCAGGCTGCAGAGCCTGAGGTCATCAGTGCAGAGAGGGCATCGGGTGTGGGGTGTGAAATTGACTTGTGTTGGTCACAGAAGGTTGAATAGTGGCTATTTATTGTGGCGCAGCCTAACACAGTGATGGTAACGAAACATTCTATGTCCTTTCCATATGTTAATTCAGTAATTACTCAAGAAAACTTCGTGGGGTAGAGCCCATCACACCTTTCTCTTGCTGGTAAGAAAACTTGCTCAGGGAAGCTAAGCAACTTTGCCAGGTTCACACAGGGAGTGAGGAGCAGAGCTGGGGATTAGAGTGCAGAGGGAGCTAAGTCCTGTGGGCCCCACCCAACCTTGCTCCTCTGTGCACGACCTGAACCCATCCTCATCATGGAGCTTTGGATTCCTGTGTGTATTGGGAACCTGGGGGCCCTTTGCTGACACGCTGGGCCGTGAGATGCAAACACGTTAAATGTGGAGACGAATCAGTTCACTTGGGGCCTTAAAAATCTTTCTGAGATTCAAAAGCAATAGAGAGAACTCATTTTCTGCTAGATACCGTTCTTAGTACTTTACTTCACCCTGGGAGACGTGAGCCGTCTCTGTCATTATCCTTGTGTCACAGAAGGGAAACTGAGGCTCAGCAAGGGGTACTCACTCAGCTGGGAAGTGGTGCAGCTCAGATGTAAAGCTGGCTTCAGGGGCACCTGGGTGGCTCAGTCGTTAAGCATCTGCCTTCGGCTCCGGTCATGATCCCAGGGCCCTGGGATCGAGCTCCGCGTCGGGTTCCCCACCCTGCGGGAGGCCTGCTTCTCCCTCTCCCACTCTCGCTGCTTGTGTTCCCTCTCTCACTGTATCTCTCTCTCTGTCAAATAAGTAAGTAATCTTTAAAAATAAATAAATGAATAAATAAAGCCGGCTTCAGGCACTCTGCAACCCAAGTCCTGTGGTGAGGGCGTGCCTGGCTCTGAACCCTATCTCTGTGGGTCTTCCCTCCCCCATTTCCCTGCAGATCATTGAGGCTGAGCTGCGCTCCACCAAGCGCTGGGAGCTTACTGCTGAGGGCGAGGAGATGGCCCGGGAGGGCAGCCACGAGGCCCGGGTGTTTCGCAGCATCCCCCAGGAGGGCCTGGCCCAGAGCGAGCTCATGGTAAGGTCCTAGGGGCGAGGCCTAGGGAAGTGACGGGGCGAAGGGGTCCTCATGCTCCGCTCACCGTGGCCTCGCTCCCCCAGCAACTGCCCAGCGGCAAGGTGGGCTTCAGCAAGGCCATGTCCAACAAGTGGATCCGTGTGGACAAGAGTGCAGCCGACGGGCCCCGGGTATTCCGAGTGGTGAGTCCCTGCAGGTGGCGGTGGGTAGGTGAGCAGGGTGCCCCCCCCCCCCCCCCGGCCCTCTCGGTAGCCTCTCACACCCATCATCACGGCAGGTGGACAGCGTGGAGGACGAGGTGCAGCGGCGGCTCCAGCTGGTCCAGGGTGGGCAGGCTGAGAAGCTGGGTGAGAAGGAAAGGAGTGAGCTCAGGAAGAGGAAGCTGCTGACTGAAGTGTGAGTGGGTGCTCTCCCCTTCCGTCCCATATCACCCACTTGGTCCTAGGGATTGGGGGGACGGGGTCACCCCGCCCAGACTGGGTCACAGTGCTGTCAGTGTCCTCCCAGCTCTGCTTGACCATGTGGTTGTCAAGAGCTCGTGCCAGCCTCATGCCACTTCAGGGCCTTCGCTCGTGCCATGACTTCTGCTGAGAATGGTCTTCCCTTAAGCCAGGCTTGGGCATCAAACCTCTGCCTGTGTGTCACCTTAAAGAGGCCATCCTGACACGCCCCCCCCCCCCTTTGAGTTCCATAAAAGCTGCTTGCTTCTACTCCCCGTACCAGTGCCATGTTTATTTCCTTTATGGCTCTGATTTCAGTGTCTGAAATTTACCGCATGCTGGGACCTGGACAGGCCTAGGGCTCTTCTCTCACAGGGCTGACGTACCCTTTGAGCAGATACCGAGTGGCATAATGGTTATGAGGACACAGGCTGGAGGAGGGCTGCCCAGTCCAGGTCCCGGCTCCGGCACTTATTAGTTGTGTGACCTTGGCCAAGTCACCTGATCTTTCTGGGCCTCAGTTTCCTCATCTGTAAAATGGCCTCTTTTTCACAAGGTAGTGGGATGATTTCAGTGGAATAGAGCCTGCTGGCACGGAATAAATCCTTGAGAGTTTACCTGTTATTCTTGCTCAGCTGTGTGCTTAGTACCTCGAGTAGACCCTGGCACATGGTAGGTTCTCATCAAGTATTTGTTAAACGAGTAAGTGAGTGACAGAGGAGTGTAAGCGTGGGCTAAATAAGAAGATTTCAGGTGATGATGAATGTCAGGAGGAAAATAAAGCAGAGCGAGTTGGTGGCTGGTGTTGGGGTCAGCATCAGCTGGGAGATCAAGGGAAGCCTCTTGAAGGAGGTGACAGTGGCATCCCCTCTTCCTCTCTGGCTGCAGGACCCTGAAGACCTACTGGGTGAGCAAAGGCAGTGCCTTCAGCACCAGCATCTCCAAGCAGGAGACAGAGCTGAGCCCAGAGATGATCTCCAGGTAGGGGGTGACCCCAGGAACTGGGGCAGGTTGAGGAGGAAGGACAGCCCTCACCAGGGCCACGTACCTTGCATCCCCCACCAGCGGCTCCTGGCGGGACCGGCCCTTCAAGCCGTACAACTTCTTGGCCCATGGTGTCCTCCCAGACAGCGGCCACCTGCATCCTCTGCTCAAGGTCCGCACGCAGTTCCGGCAGATCTTCCTGGAGATGGGGTGAGCATTGGGCCCGGGGTGGGGCCGGCCCAGCCACTGGGCACAGGCAGGGCAGTCAGGCCACATCTCCCTCCAGGTTCACAGAGATGCCGACTGACAACTTCATTGAGAGCTCCTTCTGGAACTTTGATGCACTTTTCCAGCCCCAGCAGCACCCGGCGCGTGACCAACACGACACCTTCTTCCTCCGAGGTGGGTGGAACTGGCCGCACCATGCAGAACTTCTTGGAGTATCGTACTCAGTTTACAGAATAAACTCCATCCTCGGCGTGGCCAGCCGGGTCGGTGTGAGCTGCTCCCGGCAACCTCTGTGACTTCCTCCCATGTCCCCTCCTGCCCACTTCATGGCCCTTGCCTGCGCTGCCAGGCAGTTTTCTACCAAGAACCATCCTCTCCTAGATCTTCAAGGCTGCCTCCTCCCAGATCGTCAAACCTCTGCCGACGGGTCACCTTACAGAGACCACCTTGACATGCCCTTGTCCCCCTGAATTCTAAAAGTCCCTCATCTCTAGTCTTCAAGCGTGGTTGCCGATTTTTCCTTTCATTCACTGCGTTTAGTACCGTCTGAAATTGAATGACTTTCACAATGGTTGTTATTATCTAATCCCCCCCACCCCCCCCGCGCCCCGAGGCAGGGGAGGCCAGGGGTTGCCGGTTACCTGGCCTGGCCAGGAACAACAATGGCATTGTTATCATTGTCGTGGTACCCAAAACTTACTAAGTTCTCACCACACATCAGTCTCTGTTCTAATTCTCCTTCCAACTGTGGGAAGTAGCACTGTTCGCTCTCTTTTACAAGGGAGGAAACGGGGGCTCAGGGAAGGAACATCACTTGCCCTGGGTCACACAGGTTAAATGTGGTGGAGCTGGGATTTGGTGTCAAGCTTTTCAGGTGCACCAAAGTTAATGTTTCTGGAAAGGGATCTTAAGAATTCACACATTCACGCAACAGATGGTTGCTAAGCCCCTCCTGTGTATCAAGGTCTTTGTTAAACATCTGGGTTACAGCTATGAATGAAACGTGGAGTTCCTGCCCTGGTGAGACCTGTGTCTGGTGGGATAGGTATTTATTAAATCCTGAGTCATATGCAAATGCAGTAATGCAAGATGGCAGTAAACACAGTGGAAACTGGCGTGAAGGGGGAAGGGGCTGTCAACTTAAAACCAAGTCTTTGTTTACGTAAAGGCCAAAGGAGGTAAGGGAGAGAACCGTATATGGGAAGGAAAGTTACAGGAGGGAAAGGCCTGTGCAAAGGCCCTGAGGCTGTAACGTGCGTGGTATGCTCACAGATAGCTGGGAGGCCCTGTGACTGGAGGAAGTGAACGGCTAGGAATGGGCAGTGACAGGACATGATGGCCAAAGAGAGCTTTTTTTTTTTTTTTTTTTTTAATTTTTATTTATTTGACAGAGACAGCGAGAGAGGGAACACAAGCAGGGGGAGAGGGAGAGGGAGAAGCGGGCTTCCCACAGAGCAGGGAGCCCGATGCGGGGCTCCATCCCAGGACCCTGGGATCATGACCTGAGCCGAAGGCAGACGCTTAACGACTGAGCCATCCAGGCGCCCCCAAAGAGAGCCTTGTGTCCACCTCCCGCCCTCACACCCAGGGAGATGGAGGGTTCTGGGCAGAGGGAGGATGTGACTGACTTGGGTGTTCCCGGGCACCCCCTGGCTGCTGTGGGTGGCAAGGATGGGAGCTGCGCATGTTGCTGTCTGTCCTCAGCGCAGTGGCTGGCTGAGAAATGCTCCTTGACTGACCAGATGATGCTCTGTCTTGCCCAGATCCAGCTGAGGCCCTGCAGCTCCCAATGGACTACGTCCATCGGGTCAAGCGGACCCACTCTCAGGGTGGCTACGGCTCACAGGGGTGAGGCAGGACCAGGACTTTGCAGTGTAAGAGGGGGAGAAGGTTGGGGGGTCTGAAGGCCACAACGCGGACTATATTTGTCCTCCCAAAGGTACAAGTACGCGTGGAAGCTGGAGGAGGCCCGGAAGAACCTGCTGCGCACGCACACCACGTCAGCCAGCGCCCGTGCCCTCTACCGCTTGGCCCAGAAGGTGCAGCTCAGCCCAGGCAGTGGGGGAGGCAGGGGGCTGTCCTGCTGACCTTCTGACCTCCTCCCGGGCCTGGCCTGCCTGTCACCCCCAGAAGCCTTTCACGCCAGCCAAGTACTTCTCCATCGATCGCGTGTTCCGAAACGAGACTCTAGACGCCACACACCTGGCCGAGTTTCACCAGATTGAGGGCGTGGTGGCTGACCATGGCCTCACCCTTGGCCACCTCATGGGCATCCTGCGGGAATTCTTCACCAAGCTGGGTAGGCAGGCAGGCTGCGGTGGGAGGTGCTAGCGGAGCCATGGGAGGATGCCGTGCCTCCAGGCTTATCCTCCACCTCTGCTCACCCGCCTCCCCTGCCCAGGTATCACCCAGCTGCGCTTCAAGCCGGCCTACAACCCCTACACGGAGCCCAGCATGGAGGTGTTCAGCTACCACCAAGGTCAGGGTGGAACCTGGCACTGGGATGGGGAGGGATGTCTCAGGCTGCCCACAGCTAAGCCCGGGTCCCTGTCACTGCCAAGCCCACTCCCAAGGTCACTGCCAGACCCGGGGTCATCCACACAACCTGCCCTATCCTTCTCCCACCCGTATAGGCCTGAAGAAGTGGGTGGAAGTCGGGAATTCTGGGCTTTTCCGCCCTGAGATGCTGCTGCCCATGGGGCTCCCCGAAAACGTGTCAGTCATTGCTTGGGGCCTCTCCCTGGAGCGGTGAGTGCCTAAGCCACTTAGGGTGTCTGGCTGTCACACAGGTGACTTGCTGGGCGTGGGGGCCTGCAGACCTTCAGCCCCATCCGTCTGTTCTTCATTCGACAAGCCTTTCGCGAGCGTCTGCTACGTGCTCGGTCCTGTGCTAAGAGTAGGACAGCACACATCCCTGCCTCTGCAGAGCCGGGCTCGTAGTGTAGCGAGAAAGACGGCAGTTCGCAAGATAAGTCAGTAAATGGAACAAGTGAAGTTCAGAGTGTGTCTGCAGCTAGCAAATGCGATAGAGAGAACCCAGTAGGGAGGGCTGAGGAGACAGCGTTGTCAGGGAAGGCTTCAAGGAGGAGGCAGTATCCAAGCAAAGACCGGAGGCGGGTGATAGGGTAAGCTGGGGGCACATCTGGGGAAGGGTGGTCTAGGCAGCAGGAACAGCCAGCGCAAAGACCCAGAGGCAGGCATGTGTGTGATGTATTTGGAGAACATGGAGGAGGCCAGTGTGGCTGGAGAGGGGGAGTAGGTAGAGTGGGAGGAGATGAGGGTGGGGAAGTGACAGGGCAGATCACTCAGGACCTGGTGAGCCCCGGGAACAACCTGGGCCTTTAAGGAGGTGGGAAGCATCAGAGAGGGCCTGGTCAGAGGAGAGCACGACCTGGCATAGCGTTAAAACTGGTTTCCTCCCTCCCCCCCGCAAGCCCGACAATGATCAAATACGGCATCAACAACATCCGGGAGCTGGTGGGCCACAAGGTGAACCTGCAGATGGTGTATGACGGTCCTCTGTGCCGCCTGGACGCTGAACCGGGGCCCCCACAGACACAGGGCGCCGCGTAATGTGGACCACCCTGGATAGCCCGCCTTCCCTGAGCCCCAGCTGTCCAGCCCTCTAACATCCTTGCCAGTGACCCCCTTGTATTTATAAGGCCTCTGTGAGGCCATCCCCCTCACCCTCACCCCTCGTATCTCCTCTTCCCTACCTGCCCCCAAGGTCCCAGGGGCAGGGGAGCAAGTAGCAGGTTCGATCTATGAAGGTGGGCCTTAGGGAGTCCTGCAGGCCAGCTGCTGGCTAATAAAGTGGGCAGTTGTCCTCATATGGTGCCTTTCCTTAGGGATGGAGGACTGCTAGAGCCCTGGGTGTGAGAAGTGGTGGGTTAGGGGTCCTGGATCCTCAGGAGCTCCTGGCTTGCCTGAACCAGCCCCTTGGGGAAGACTAGCTCTATCAAGCATTTACTGATCACCTGGTGGTGCCAGGCTCTCCTCTAGACGAACAGAAGTCCCCACCCCTGGGGAAGGGGCATATGGGAGGGGAAGACCAAGGCAGGTGCCACAATTCCCTCTGGGAGCCAGGCATGGTGGGGTGACAGCGTGGGGGGAATGAGGGGGGACAGCTTTAAAAAAACTTTTTTTAAGTGTTTCTTTAAAGCTGCCCCCTTCCCCCTTTTTTAAAGAGCAATTTCTGGTTCACAGCAAAATCGAGTGGAAAGTACAGAATTTTTTTTTTTTTTTTAAGATTTTATGTATTTATTTGACAGACACAGCGAGAGAGGGAACACAAGCAGGGGGAGTGAGAGAGATGCAGAAAAAAAAAATAGACCCAGTAGCCCTTGGGAGATTGGTGCCCCCACACCCAGGGCCTAGAGAAGCCCACAGCCTGAACCTGTGGGGACCCTGATGCGGGGCTCGATCCCAGGACCCTGGGATCATGACCTGAGCCAAAGGCAGATGCTTAGCCCACTGAGTCACCCAGGCGCCCCTAGAAATTTCTCATATACCTTCTGCCCCCACACGTGCACAGCCTCCCCACCACAAACATCCCCACCAGAGGGGTGCATTTCTTAGAATGAATGAACTACATAGACACATCCTAATTGCCTGCACTTCATGGTTTACATTGTGGTTCACGCTCTGTGTTGTACATTCTCTCGGTTTCGACAAACGGGTGATGATGCGTGTCCATTGTTCTGGTATCACAGCGTATTTTCAATGCCCTAAAAGTCTTTTGTGCTCCACCCACTCATCCCTCCATCCTCCCCCTAAAAAGCTGCTCTTTTTTAAAAAAAAGTGGTCTCCTGAGAATTTCATGGGAGCTCAGAAGAGGAAGAAGAGTAGGGTAGAGCTTCATGAACCCACATTGAACATGAGTGGGATCTCTCTTAATGTGAAAATATTTTAAAGCAAACCTCTGTCTCCATGTCTACAGGGTCAGCACACTTTTGGAAACGTAAACAGTTCTTCTAGAACCACGAGGTCACTCTTGTAGCCAGCACAGTCGGCAGTTGAGGCTGTGGGCTTCTCTAGGCCCTGGGTGTGGGGGCACCGATGTCCCAAGGGCTACTTGGTCGATTTTTTTTTTCTGTATTTCAAATTAAATAATTCAGTCATACAGAAAAATAACTCGTTCTTCCAACAAATGTGCACCTCCTGAGTGCCAGCAGTGTGCAAGCTGAAGACTCAGCAATGGGCAAAGTGACTCAGGTCCCTGCCCTTGGGAGTGAACCTGGGGGGAAGGGGGTACACTGGAGACATAAACAGATGAGTACAGAAATGGAGGAAGGGGTAAAGCCACAGAAGAGGGAAGGTGGTGGGGAAGGTTAAGTGTATATAGCATAAACTAACCCAACAAGCGCTTAGGAATCCATCCCCAGTTGGATCAAATCTGAACACGGACTATGTTTGTTTTGGATCTTCTGCATTTTAGATCTGTGACTAATGGGTTGAAGACCCTATGGGCTTGTCCTAGTTCCTTTTGCCAGCACCTCACTGAGATTGCTCCCTCCTGAATGTGGTGTTTTCTCTTTCTCATGTGTTTTTAAACTTTTGCTACTACATATTTTACTTTAACAAGTTTGATTTTGCTTATTTTCAGAAGTCACACAGACCCTGCACCATTAAAAAAAAAAAATCGTCCTGCATATTGTGTGTTGCTTTTGTTGCTTTTTGGTGTGTATGTGTGCATGTGTGTGTGCACGTGTGCTTACCAGTGAATCTTGAGATTTTTCTCATAGATAATCTTCAAATCTGATGCTGCAGGAATGTACATTTTGTTTACACTGTGGCTTTGCCACAAGATACTGTTAGCTGCTGTTTATTAAACTGTGTTCTAGAAGTTTATCTCTGCAACCCTTACAATAGTCTGATGTTTTAGATTTTACTGCCTCGGTTACAGGCAAAAATGGATTTTGAGAACGAGTGGCAGTGTTATGCCCCGCCCCCAGCCCCTCTCGCCGGTAAGACCAGATTCAAACCACATTCTCCAGAATGTAGTGTCAACATGGGTGCTCTGGTCATTGCGTGATGGGCGACAGAGTCCTGCACAGGATTCCTGCTGCCTCTCCTACATGGACACTGACCAGTGAATTGGAGCAAAACCCCAACTTCTTGCTTTGGCCCCCAGCCCAGCCCATACCCTGCCCAACTTTGATCCTTCACAACCACAGCTACCCCATTCCCTGTTCTCCCCACCAGGCCTGGCTTCTCCTCAAGCACACTAAGTTTGCTCCCACCTCAGGACTTTGGCACACGCCTATTCAAATCTTTTGCCCATTTTTAAGTTGGGTTGTTTTATTATTGAGTTGTAAGAGTTCTTTGTAAATGCTGGCTGTTAAATTCTCAGATATATGTTGAGCAATATCTTCTCCCAGTCTGTGCTTCCTCAGGTGACAATTATTATTGTTACTATTGAGGCATTATTGTTATTACTACTATTAGTAAGGGATATGGGCCCAACTCTAAAGGCCAGACCCGCCATGCTTTTAAGGAGCTACCAGGTTTAGAGCGCACAAGTAACTGATTCAAGGTGATACTGCAGAAGTTTTTTCTCTGAAGACAACAGGTCATAATCAAGAACAGCAACGGTCAGGATTTTTTATTGCAAGGACTTCTTGGGGCTCAGCGCAGACGAACTGAAATCTAAGAATTAACGCAAAGACGGCTCGATTCCCCCAACCCACGCCTGGCCCGGGAAACCCCCACATGGGCACGCACACGCACACAGACCACCCCCTCCTCCGGGCGGCGCCGGCTGCGCGCGCAGCCTCTAGGACAGCCCAACCGCCGGTTAACGGCCAACTCCTACCCGCTGCGCGAGCAAATTCTCAAAAAGAGGCGGACCCAGGAGCACGTGATGCAGCACGTGCGCGGGGGCCGTGCGAGCCGGAGGGCGGGGCCAGAGCGTGCGCAGAGTGCTCGAGGGAGAAGGCGGGAAAAGGCAGGATGGAGCGACAGGGAGTAAGCGGCGCTTGTTTTCCTTAGCGAGGCGGGTGGCGGGTGGCGGGCGGGCGGGCGGGGAACCGCCGCGATCTCGGGCTTCCCTGGTGGACCCTAACCCAGCCGCTTGTCTCCTGCCATCGGCGCCACCCATCGCCTGGCCGGGTCCCGATTTCCTGACTGACTGACCAGGCCCCGACTGACGGACGGGACTGTGTGACCGACACGCTGACAGCCCGGGCCAGAAGGACGGACTCCCACGCATGGCTCGTGGCAGGAGCAGGGTAGACAAAGGCTCCGACATCCATGCGCCGCACCCTTTTCCTATCTTCTTTTTCTCCTACCTCTTCTCCTTCCTCGGAGGACTCGAGCCGCCGCACACACCAGTTAGGAGCCCAGCACCCCTCCCGGCGCCTCTGCCCTCACCCCAGCCCCTCCAGGTCTCCCCGCCTCTGTACTCCAGCGCTCCAGGCGCAGGCCCTCCCACCGCACGTCCCCGACCTCGTGGTGCCCGTCCCTAGCCCCGCGCGCCTCTCCTGGGTGTCCCCGGCCTTTCGGAGCGGCACACGGAGGTGCGCGGGGCCAAAGGGGCGGTAGGAGGGGATCTGACCCCTTCTCGCCCTTACCCCTCTGGCCTCTCAAGCGCTGGCTGTGCTCACAGGTGGACATGCCCCACGTAGAATGCAAGGACCAGGAGCTGCAGCCGCTGGGGGAGAGCAAGGAACGGCAGCAGTGCGAGGAGAGCCGCGAAGACGAAGCTGGTCGGGGGTCGGCTAGGTGAGGAAGCACCCTGCAGGACGGGTCCACACAGACCCCTGGGTCCTTCTCGTTCACCCGGTTCTTCCACGAGACCCTGCCAGTGTCTGCTGTGGGTGCATTTGCTCCGCGTACTGGTCAGGCATCTGCCATGTGCGTGGCATGGTTCCAAGTACTAGGACACAGCAGTGAGCTGACACTCTAGAGGAGGAGACAGACTGTAAACCCGGGAATATATAGTAGTCAGGAGACACTAATGCAGTGTGGGGGCCAGTGGTGGGGGCCGGGGTGGAATAGGGAGAGAGTGCCAGTTTGGATCAGAGGGTTAGGGAAGCCTTCGTGGAGGAGGTGACGAGTGAACCATGAGGCAGAACTATGCTCTAGACAGAGGAACAGCACCTACAAAGTCTGGGAGGAGGACTGTGCTGGAGGAGCCAAAGAGGGTGATAGTAAGAGATACAGTCAGGCAGGTAGTGGGACTTTGGGTGTTAATTACCCATGAGAAGGTTTGGAATAGAGTGACATGGCAAGGACTATTGTTAATAAAGTTTTATTGGAATGTAGCTACGCTTGTCTGTGGCTGCTTCTGTAGAGTCAAGTTTTTGCAACTGAGACTACAGAACCCACAAAGCTGAAAAGATTTACTATCTGGCCCTTTATGGAAATTTGAAGTCCTCTGGACTAAGGTATTAAAAGCCTCCCTCTGGCTTCCATGTAGCGAATAGATTGTTGAGGGCAGGAGTTTAGAAGCTGGGAGACTAGTGAGGAGGCAATTGGAATCATCTAGGTGCAAGATGACTCCAATTTGGCCCATGGTGGATCTATTGAGGTGATGAGAAGTCAGATTCTGGGCATATTTAAGAAGGTAGAACTGATAGAAGTTGCTAAAAATGGATTAGTTGTTGGAGTTGAAAGAGCAGCATCAAGGATGACAAAAAAAGTTTTTGTCTCATACATTTATTTATTCACCATATATTTCTTGAGGGTCTGCTTTGGCCAGACAATGATGATGAGCATGCAGCAGTGAACAAATCAGAATTTCTGCTCTCTTGGAGCTTTCTTTCTTTCACTTAGCAGTATGCACTTAAGGTTCCTCTGTATCTTTTCATGGCTTGATAGCTCATTTCTTTTTAGTGCTGAATAATATTCCATTGTCTGGATGTCCCACAGTTTGTTTATCCACTCACCTACTGCAGGACGTCTTGGTTGCTTCCAGGTTTTGGCAATTCTGAATAAAGCTGCTATAAACATTCATGTGCAGGTCTTTGTGCAGACTCAAGTTTTCAGTTCCTTTGGATAAATACCGAGGAGCGCCATGGCTTGATCATATGATAAGAATATATGTAGTTTTGTAAGAAACTGCCAAACTGTCTTCCAAAGTGGCTGTGCCTGTCATCAATGAAAGAGAGTTCCTGTTGCTCCACATCCTTGTCAGCACTTGATGTTATCAGTGTTTTGGATTTTCACCATTTTAACAAGTGTGTAGTAGTATCTCGTTGTGTTGATTTGCTGTTTCCTGGAGAGATAAGAAGTTACACATCTTTTCATATGCCTATTTGTCATCTGTATGTCTTTTCTGGGGAGATGTCCAGATTTTTTGCCCCTTCTTTAATCAGGTTGTTTGTTTCCTTATTGTTTTTAAGAGTTCTTTGTATATTTTAAATACTTGTACTTTATCAGGCATGTGTTTCACAAAGATTTCCTCCCAGTTTGTGGCATATCTTTTCATTCTGTTGAGAGTGTTTTGCAGAGCAGAAGTTTTTAATTTTTTTTTTAAAGATTTTATTAACTTATTTATCTGAGACAGTGAGAATGAGAGAGAGAGAGAGCACATGAGAGAGGGGAGGGTCAGAGGGAGAAGCAGACTCCCTGCTGAGCAGTGAGCCTGATGTGGACTCGATCCCGGGACTCCAGGATCATGACCTGAGCCAAAGGCAGTTGCTTAGCCAACTGAGCCACCCAGGCGCCCAGAAGTTTTTAATTTTAATGAAGTCCAACTTACCAATGTTTTCTGTTGATATTACATCTAAGATGGTCCTCTAGATTTTTTTCCTATGATATCTTCCAGGAGTTTGATAGCTTTGTGTTTGACATTTAGGTCTGTGCTACATTTTGAGTTAGTTTGTGTGAAAGTATGAGGTCTGTGTCTCATTCTTCTGTCCATGGCTGTCCAGTTATTTCAGCACCATTTGTTGAAAAGACTCCTTTCTCCATTGAATTTCTTTGCTCTTTTGTCAAAGAACTGTTGACTATATACGTGTGGGCCTATTTCTGGGCTCTCTATTCTGTTCCATTGATCTGTTATCTATTCCTATACCAGTACCACACCATCTGGATCACTGCAGCTTTATAGTCAGTCTTGAGGTCAAGGAACATCAGTCCTCCAACTTTGTTCTTCTACTTCAATATTGTGTTGGCTATTCTGGGTCTATTGCCAAGCTGACTTTCTAAAAAAGAGAGATAGACAATAACAATAAAATAATGTGATTTCAACTGGTGGCAAGTGCTGTGAAGAAACAAAACAGTGTGGAGCAACTAGAATGATAGGGAGTTTAGAGTAGTTAGAGAAGAGCTCTAAGGAGGTTACATGACAAAGGGCAGCCAGGAAGTATCAGGGGGCCCAGATATGCCAGGCAGAGTAGAAGTCTCTGAGGTATGAATAAGCTTGGTGTGCTCACAAAACAGTCATAAGATCAGCATATCAGCATTGTGATTGGATGCAGAGGGATACCCTGAGTCCACGGGACACCCATACCCTCCCAGTGCTTCCATCTGACCGAGAGGCAGATACTAAGTACTGACACAGAAGAGATTGGGGTGCTGGGAAAACGTTTCCCCTGGGGGCAGCCAGCCCCCAAATGGGGAGCCAGAGACAGCGCCCTTGAAGAAGCAATGCTAAATCAAAAGGTAAGGGAGAATGGATGTTGAGTGGCCATGGGGGTGGGAGGAGGGGCTGAGAAGAGTTTATGGGAAGGCCCTCTGGCTCAGGGAGCTGAAGGCAGGCCCGTGTGGCTGGGTGTGGTTGTGAGTGCAAGAGGAGCACTGGACGGCTTGGCAGAGGCCAGGTCATGGGGCGTTTTGTCAGCTATGGACTTTATTAAGAGGACTTTTTTTGGTAATAGCTTGAGATATAATTCACATACTATACAATTCACCAACCTAAAATGTGTAATTCAACTATTTTTAGTACATTCAAAGAGCTGTGCAACCATCACCACAGTCAACTTTATAACATTTCATTGCTCCAAAAAGAAACCTTGCACCCCTAACCACCATCCCCCGTGTCTGCATGGTGTCTGCCTCTTCCCCAGCCCCTGGTAACCACTACTTTCTGTCTCCATGCATTTGCTTCTGCTGGACATTTCATATAAGCAGAATCATACACTTATGTGGTCCTTTGTGACTGGCTTCTTTCACTGAGCATAAGGTCTTCAGGATTTATCCACACTGTAACATGTATCAGAACTCCATTACTCTATATGGCTGAATAATATTCTATATTATGAACGCACCATGTTTTACTTAGCCATTCATTGGCTGATGGACATTTGAGTTGTTGCTGCGTTTTGGTTCTTGTGAGTAATGCTGCTGCAAATATCCTTGTATGAATTTTGGCAGAGACATACATTTTCATTTCTTTTGGGTAGATACCTAGGAGGGAAATCACTGTGTCAGAGAAGTGCCATGTTCTGGTTCCTGTTTTTAAAAGACACTGGCTGCTTTGTGGAGAATGGGTGGGAGCGGGCATGAGTGGATGTGGGAAGATCAGGTGGGAGGCTCCTGTGGGGGTAGCATCTAGCAGAGCAGACAGACAGAAACTCTCATGGGGGTGGGGATCATTTAGTGAGGCATGAGGAAGGGGATGAACCGAGGATCTCTCCCGGCTAGTGTGCTACCAAACAGGGAAAACGCCATCGTGTCAGGCATTGTGATTGGCAGCGGGGATACCCCTGCTGTGTTGTGCTGGAGCGGGCTCCTCCTAGCTCACAAGAGCCAGTTCTACACATCTCTTCCCAATATAGCATTTAGCCATTTTATGTTGGTAGCTTGAAATTGGCTAGAGTGGGAGTTTGCACCATGGAAATTGGCAAACACTACAAATTAGGCCTTTTTTCTCCCCCACGGAGAGCCACTTGCTAAATGTTTACTAGCACACCGCTTTATCCCCCCCTTTGGACTGGTTTCCAGCAAGTAATGGTTTCCGTGGCAGAGGCAAGAACATGAGTTCCATTTTGCCCTTATTGAGCTTGCGGTGACTGGGGACACGCACATGAACATGTCCAGCATATAGTTGGACTTGCTGACCTGGAACTCAGGGTGGGACAAGGGGCTGGAGATGGCACCATGGGAGCCACCGTTTCAGTGGCAGCTGTGGGGTGAATGCGCTCACCTGGGGAAGGAGTGAGACAAGGCCAGGCTCAGGACAGGGCCCTGAGGACTCAAGGTATAAAGCCAGCTTCCCCCGACCTCCAGATTCCTCAGTTGTAGAGCAGACTACAAGGTGGAATGGTTTCTAGGTGTGTACTATCAATTGGAGACCAGAAAAAAGAAGGAAATGACTGCAGTCATTTGTTTGATACCATCTTCCTGCAAATAGGGTGTTTAGACCTGGATATAAGTGGCAAAGAGACATAGACAATTGCATATTAAAGACTTCAAGGAGTTCTACTAGAGCTTTGGGCCGGAAAAAAACAGATGGATTAGAACCAGTGCAAGGGCCAATTAATAGATCCAGCAGCAGATACTC
This sequence comes from Eumetopias jubatus, assembly GCF_037043125.1. NCBI lineage: Eukaryota > Metazoa > Chordata > Mammalia > Carnivora > Otariidae > Eumetopias > Eumetopias jubatus. The sequence continues at coordinate 209,617,965 of NW_028274807.1, forward strand.
CGCGACATGATTAAAATATGAACGCATTTCGGGAAAGAAAAGCAGAGGGTGAGGAATGGGCTCAGTAGCTTTGATTCAAACCTTCCCCTTCCCCCTTCCTGGCTGTACTTCAGCAAAACCTCATTTCGCCCAAGCACCAGAGATTCTGTTGTGTTCCTCCTTGAATGTTTGATTAGCTTGTCTCCCCTCCTGGGACTGCTGCCTGCGGTGGTCATGAGTGGCTGGCGGCTTGTTTACTTGTCTATCTGTTAGAGGCCACGGAGGGAGGGCCCCATCAGCGGGCGGCTCTGGCTCATACGCCTGCCAATCACAGCTTTACCTGGAGTGAACAGATGGTCTCTTCACTTAGACCCATTTCCTCACCGTACCCGGGCCCCCTGCCAGCATGGGCCCTGCTCGGAAACTATGTCCTAATCCTCGCAGCTGAATTAGGGACTCCTTAGAAGGATAGACTATAATAGATGAGCATGGTGAAGTGTTCACAGCCCCCACCCTAAAGCCCCCCTGCCGGACCCCTCCGTGGGGCCATGCACACCCAGCCTGCTTTGTTGGGCCTACTTCCATTAGCTGGCCCCCATCCAGGGTTGGGCAACAGAAGCAGGCCTGGGAATGGAGGAAACCAGTGAAGAGGACATCGTGCATTTTGTTTATTAAAGTTAATTGGTGAATGCAGGCCCAGGGAAGCCTATGATTCATTAGCATCCTGATGAATATGCAGCTGCTGAGTATTAAGAGAAATGAAATGGAAAGAAAGAAATCCCCAAAGGAGAGGTTGGAAAAAATCAAGAAGCTCTCTGCAGACATCTGATGCAGGCTCTTGTACCACAACAAAATTTGAATGAGATGAATTCAAGTGATTTTTCACCATTTTCGTAGCTGCCATGAAAACCATTCCATCCTCATCCCTGGAGCCTGAGGAAGGAGCGACTTTGAACTGTTAGCAGCACAAGCAGGTTGTTAGCAATTGCATAAAAAAGAAGCACCTGTTTTTATCATTGATTTTAAATTCAGATCCTTGCACAGTTGGGACAAAGCAACTGTGGGTACAAGGAGGTTTGTGAGTGGAAATGTTATGCATGGCTCTGGAAGATGTTCATTCCTTTACATATTCAGTGAATATCTGTGCGCCTTTGGGATGCATAGAATGCCGTCCCCACCCTAAGCGTGCAGTGTCCTGGAAGGAACCAATGTGTGTAAACCGTGGCAGTGTTGTGATTAGTAAGTGGAGGTGCTGTGGGGGTGCACTAGCAGAAACTCCAAATGGTGAAGTTGCAGGAAGGGAAAGTCATTTCAGGCAATGGCTGATGAGTTTGGTGATGTGAAATGTTCCAAACTGCTCAGAGTGGAGGGTGGAAAGGGAAGGTGGCAGCCAGGGCCCTGGAAGGCCTTGTGTGCTGGGCGAGGGAATTTACTTGATCCTCTGGCAGGTGGGGCTCTCAGGCTGTCAAGCAGTAGGACATCAGATTGCAGTTTCGAAGGTCCCTAGAGACCAGGTGAGAAATGATAGGTGTGGAGTTGCAAATGATTAGGTAGAGAGGAGATGATAGGTTTGGGAGAGACTAAGGGGGTGGAAGGGAGGATTTTCTGACAGGATGTGGAGGACAGAGAGAAGCTGGACTCCAGGCTGACTGTTAAGTTTCTGGCATGGGGACCAGGTGGCTTTTGGTGTCATTCACAGAAGGGGAAGGAGTATGGCGATGTCGGTATGCCCATTTGGAGTTTGAGATGCCTCTGGGACAGCCAAGTGGAGAGGGCCTGGAGGCAGTCAGATACATTGTTGGGAGCTCAGGAGACAGGTGTGGGCAGAGGATGAACTTGGGGGTTGTGGAAGGTGGATGGTATTGAAAGTCCTTGCTAGTCATTCATTCATTTATTCCATGCCCCTTTATTACTCCTATCATGAGGCGTAGGTATTATGGACATGAAGATGAGTGACACATGGCCCAGTCCTCCCAGAGACTACATGGGGAGGCTGAGGTGCAGGCCTTTACGCTTTGTGAGGTGGTGGGTGGGGGTTTGCAGGAAAGGCCAGTAGGGAAGAGGTTTGGGGGTCCTGGCTTCAGAGCAAGGGTGTGAACGATGGGGTGAACAATGGTGTGAAGAGAAGAGAGCGAAGCCAAGCAACAGAGCCGACCTGTTGGGAACGGCAGGGAAGGGTGGTCAGTAGCACCAGCTGCAGCCAGAAGGTCAAGGGAATTACGGTCTGCCAGGTGCAACTGGGGACCTTGGCAGGAGACGCTTCATTTGAGAACTGGGGTAGGAACCAGTGGGCAGAGAGTGAGAGGTGAGAAAACGTGCTCAGAAAGTGCCAGCAGCTCTTTCTAGAAGAGCTACATGGCTGTGAAGGGGAGGAAAGAGGGAGGAGGCTGGCTGAGGGATACCTGGTGTTTGAGGGGAGGGGTGTCTATATGTGTGCTGTTTTGAAACGTAAGACCGGGGATGACATGTCCCGGAATGGGTCAGCCTAAGGGAGAGGTCAAAGGTACAAGAAGAGGGTGAGGTACAGAGGGGAATGGGATTGGGAGCCCCACAGAGGCATGGGACCCTTTTCCTGCCTGCCAAATAGGGAGTTTGGAAAGAGGAAGGGTGGTTGTGGATCCATTTGTTGGGGGGGGGGCAGTGGAGGAAGTTACTGGCTTGCACTATTTCTGTATCTCCTCAGGGTGAGGGGAGGCAAGTGTGCGGTCAGGGACAGAATTATGAAGGTTTGGAATGGCTGGTAAGAATGAGAGAAGGAGGTGACCAGAGCACAGACAGGATGCCCAGTGACCTTGAGGACCCCCCAGAGGCTAGAGAGCTAGACCCTGCAGTGACCCTGTTCACAGGATCATTATTTCCTCCAGTGTCGTTCACGTTCCTAAGTTTAAGAAAAGATATAACGCTTGGTTATGGAGAGCCAGGGTGGGGTTTTGGTGTGGGTGTGACACAGGGGTGAAGGGAAGCGGGCTGAGACCCCCAGCTGAAGACTGTAGTGATAGACCCACTGGTTTAGGCTGAACAGGAGGGCAGTCAGTGCTGAGGTCTCAAGGAAGTCAAACACCAGGTTTTCTTGAACCCATGTCCACAATTCCATTATCGTCATGCAAAGCATGGCTGTCTTTTCAAGAGCCATCCGCTTTGTGTTTTTTCACATGCATCCAAATGTTACAGAAGTCTGAATGTTAAACTGTCAATGTGTGGAGTGAGGGGGCCTGGCTGGCTCAGTCAGTAGAGCATGGGATTCTTGGTCTCGAGGTTGTGAGTTTGAGCCCCAAGTCAGGTGTAGAGATTACTTAAAAATAAAATCATAAAAAAAAGGAAAAAAAATAAAATACATGTCCCAGATCTGAATTAATCTCCTTCTGCCTCACTTCTCTGTAGGAAAGCAGTAATCGCAAGCTAGGAGGCCATAAACTCCTTAGTGAACCTCTGTCCTGAATGCTCAGGAAGGCTTTAGTTTGTCTATTGTTTTCTAGCTGACGTAAGTCTTTGCTATAGATTATCTGCCTCAGAGACACACTTTCCCGTCTTGATAAATGCATTGACCACACACACACACACACACACACACACATACACATGTATCTTGCCTTGGAGGCTGATGAACTTGCATGCTTTGTATGAGGCCAGAGGAGGGTGGAATAGATCAGATGGAAGGCATCCTTCTTCATTCATTCAACAAACAATGGAAGATTTACTATGTGGTGAGTGCTGGGAATTCAGAGATAAACAGGACACAGCCTTCTGGGGAGATAGGGATAGAAGCTGTGACAAGCACATGCAGTGATAGAGACAGGCACAGGGTCATGGACAGCTTCTCAAGGGAGGCATTGGTGTGGGCTTGGTCTCACAGGTCAAGTCAGAGAGCAAGCACAAAGCCACAGAGGCAGGAAGCGATCTGGCAAGGAGTACTCAAGGGCCAGGACACAGCTGAAGTCTTGGGCCTGAGAACTTTCATGCAGGCAAAAACTCTGGCCACCCAGGCTCTTGTGCTCAGGGATTTTACTGTGCTTGTATCCTGAGCCAAAAGGAAGAGCTTAGGCAGTCAGGAAACCACCAAGAAAAATAGTTTTATGGAGAAAGCATCCAAAAATCAAGATGTAATTTTCTAAGTAATCAGTGCCTGGCTTGTGGTCTTGGCCAACTTTATGGTTGCTTGTGAACTGGTATATACAGGAACTGTTCTGTTGGCACCTCTGAGTCGCAGCCATTAAGAGCTAGAAGGACCTCAGAGGGCAAAGAAACTGAGGACCCAGGGCAGCAGAACATGGGCTGGGGAGTCAGGCCAGCTGGGTGCCACACCCAGCTCTATCACACATTGGCCAGTGACCCTGGGAGAGTGACACACCAACTCTGCGTTCTCAGCTACGAGGTAGGTAAAGATGATTGAGTGGACCAACCCCAAAGCATGGTCATGAGGATGCAGCAAGACAAGGTGTGCAGCTTAGCACCGTGCCTGACAGACAGTGCTTACAGATCAAATAAAGCAGAGATACAGAACAAAAAAAAAAAAAAAAAGAAGGAAAGAAGGGAGGGAGGAAGGAAGATGTACCTTAAACATTTTATCTTAATTTAAAACACCAAGGGGTCTGCTAATAAGAGTACAACTTTTTTTTGCATAAGTTTCATTCACATTGCATTACCCACAATTTCCACTTCTTTGTTTTTAAATATTTTATTTAAAGTAGGCTCTACACTTAACGTAATCTTTGCCCCAATCTATAGTTGTTGATATACTATAAACAGTATAACTGACACTCATTTCAAAGCAACAAGTTGGTGTAATAACATGATAGTGGGCTTTGGAGTCCAGCAGATACCTCTGTTCTGGAACTTTAGGTGGATTTTGTTTGTACCTCTGGGTCCGTTTCCTCAGTTATAAAATGGAGATGCTGTCCCTGCCTTCTCAGGGCAGTGTGTGAATGAAATAAGCAAGCGTCGCCTACAGGAGACACACCACACTGGTTCCCCTCCCACCATAGAGCTAATTCAGATCAGCACTCTTGGGAGAGTTTGCTGTTGACCTCAGTTTCCTGTACTTTCAGAAGTCAGGTTTCTAGCCCCTCTATCGCCACCTCCAGTGCCAACCGCCAGCTGATGATGCTAGAAGGGAAGTCAGGATCCTACTTTTCCTCTCTCGAGTCAAGCATCGACAACCTGAAGAAGAGGGCCCAGGAGCTGATTGAAAACATCAACGAGAGCAGACAGAAGGACCACGCACTCATGACCAACTTCAGGGACAGCCTCAAGATCAAGGTGACAGATTGTCCCACACACTGCAAAGCCCCAGAGGTCAGGGGGAAGGAGTCCTATGTAAAGGGTGAAAAGGGGAGGGAATGAGCTGCTGCTGAGCGTCTTTGAGGCTCTAGGCCTGTTGCTCAGCAAGCTGCAAATAGTACCTCATTTCCCCCTTACAACAGTCCTGCCAAGAGATCAGACCCATTTTATAGATGGTAAAGTAAGGTTTGGAAATAATTTGCTCAAATGAAGGAGCCAGGATGAGGAACAAGGGTCCATCTGCACCCGCAGCCCACCCTCTTATTTCATGCCAGGGCTGATGGCCATGGGAGTAGGGGCTGAGGCATAGCCTGCATTGTCACACCCATTTGTCCTCCAGAAGTTGGTTTGTGGGGCACCCGGCTGACTCATTCAGTAGAGCATGCAACTCTTGATCTCAGGGTTGTGAGTTTGAGCCTCACGTGGGGTGTGGTAGTTACTTAAAAACAAAAATCTTTCCAAAAAAAAAAAAAAGTGGAATGGTTCGTGATGGGAGGGTAGGGTTTCCTTGACATGGCTGGGCCTTAAAGTGTCTACTAACAAAGCCAGATATTATGTTCAGGTCCAACATTAATGATGGTCCTGGATGTTTCTTCAGAATGCATAATGAATCCTATGAATGGGACAGCTTGTTGGTCACATATGGGACACATATTATGCATCTTTCAATGACAGGCTAACTTTTTTCCCTTCTCCCTCCTCCCATCCCTACCAGTACACACCCTGGTACCTCAGAGAAAACTTAGAAAGTAGAGGAGAGTATACATAGCAGAAAAAATAGAAAACATTCCTATGATCTCACTACCCAGAGGCTACTTTGTCACATGTTTTCTTCCGGTTTCCACTGCATATTTTCTTCCTAACCTGTCTGAGCCTGTACTATATACATACTTTTGCATCTTCCTTTAAAAAAAAAAAAAATCAAGTGGCGCCTGGGTGGCTCAGCCATTAGGGTCCTGGGGTCCTGCGATCGAGCCCCACATCGGGCTCCCTGCTCTGCGGGAAGCCTGCTTCTCCGTCTCCCACTCCCTCTGCTTGTGTTCCCTCTCTTGCTGTCTCTCTCTCTGTCAAATAAATAAATAAAATTAATATATAGGCAATTTCACTTCCAGTCACTGGAATTGTTTTTACCATTTTTTTTAAGGACTTTATTTATTCATTTGAGACACAGAGATAGAGAAGAGAAAGCATGAGCAGGGAGAGAGGCAGAGGGAGAGGGAGAAGCAGGCTCCCTGCTGAGCCAGGAGCCTGACGTGGGGCTCGATCCCAGGACCCTGGGATCATGACCTGAGCCGAAGGCAGACGCTTAACCATCTGAGCCACCCAGGCGCCCCTTTACCATTTTTATAAAATAAATTGCAGGGACGCCTGGGTGGCTCAGTCGTTAAGCGTCTGCCTTCGGCTCAGGTTATGATCCCAGGGTCCTGGGATCAAGCCCCACATCGGGCTCCCTGCTTGGTGGGGAGCCTGCTTCTCCCTCTCTCACTCCCCCTGCTTGTGTTCCCTCTCTCGCTGTGTTTCTGTCTGTCAAATAAATAAATAAAATCTTTAAAAATAAAATAAATTGCAGAAATCTTAGCAAGCCACTTAAAACAAATGTCTTGTGATGCTTCTTGTTTGATTTTCTAAAAGCACGCTTTATTTTTTAAAAGGTTTCAGACCTGACAGAAAAGCTAGAGGAGAGGATGTATCAGATTTATAATCACCATAACAAGATCATTCAGGACAAGCTCCAAGAGTTCACCCAGAAAATGACAAAGATCAGCAATTTGGAAACAGAGCTCAAACAAGTGTGCCACACCGTGGAGACCGTGTACAAAGACCTGTGCATCCAGCCTGAGGTATGACTAAACACATGCATGTGGGTGCCACCTGAGAAAGGCAAAGACGAAAGTAAATGTCAACACAAACCAAGGACGTTAGCACCGCGCCCAGCCCTAAACCCCACAGGGGCCACTATCACTGCAAAACCCTTGATGCTCTTGCCACCTCACCTGTGGCCCCTGGCTCCCTCTGAGGCAGTGTGTCTGAGCTAAGAAGCTAGACAGTTGTTATTTCCCACCACTGTGTGGTCAGCTCTGTGGTGACAGAAAGGACAGTGTCTACAGCCCTAAGCCCTGGTCAGTGCCTATCCAGGGTTATTACAGCAGAGCCAAAGACTCTGGCACAGGCCACACCACTTAAGGGGGAAATCCCTACCACATACCCAGTCACCTCACAGTCACCACATTTTTCCTGTGACTGAAATGACTTTGTGGGTGGTTACAATTAAAAGTGGCCCACACCTTGGGGTCAGATATGCAGACTTTATTATTCTCTCTTTCACTCTCATTCTGCTCCAACATCCAGCATAAGGCACTTACCCTCAAGATGGGAGGGTCAGAGGGCACACAGTGAACTCTTGGTGTGTGGGGGGATTTGCTCAGTCAGACACCAGAGGTTGCTTCCATGTCACTCTCCTTCCCTCTTCCTGCTCCCCTGTCAAGAGAAGCTTCTGTTCCAAGATAAGTGGAATCCATCTCCGTCCACGGTTAAAAGTGGGTTGAGAAACTTGGTACAGAGAGTCCCATCTTTTTAAGGAACACATTTGAATGACTTCAAAGGGAAAATTTTGATAATTAAGAATCAGTGTCTCTCACTTCCCACTATAAAAGTTGGCTCCATCTGCCACCTCCCTGAGTAAGCTCAGAGCACAGCGTTTCCCTGGGAAGGAGCTGGAGACCATCTGGGCTCCTGGGTGAAGTATGTTCACTTGCTGGCCGTGAACGCCTGGATCCCTGTGATTGCCCTTCCAAGGATCAGAGCATGAATGTCATGAGTGCCTGGACGAGATAAATACAGAGTTGGTTTGGAGTCTGAAGAGCTCGCAACCTCCCTTTAAAGTCAATCTTCATGTCCCTCCTCCCCCTAGGCTACTACTTTGGAAGAAGAACAGGCCCACAAAGATGGCGAATGCTGAGAGCTACCGGGAGAGAGTCCCCTCTTGGTGACAGCCACCAAGAGAAAGCTAAGAGGCCACCATTTGGGCCATGCCGAGAAAATTGTTTTTCACAGTTCTGTAATGCATCTTGGCAAAAAAAAAAAAAAAAAAATACCCCTAGAATCCTTGTGCTAGACCCAAAACTTCAAGTCCAGCCCTGGCAATGGGCCCAGCTTTGGTGCTCCCCACACTTGGCCGATTCACCCCACCCGACCCTGCACAGTTGGTTAAACGTTTGATTTTCAACCCGTTCACGCTTCTTTCCCACAGAGGCTGAGAAAGCTGATGAGCTCTGTGGAAATATGTCAGGCCCTTTCTTACCTACAGAAGGGATGGGAAAGCAAACATCAGATAAATTGCTTGTCCCAGCTGATCTCCCCCATCCTAAAGCCGCCACCCCACATCCCACACTCTCAAGTCTGGGTAACATTTTTACAAGCCTCAGTGCTCTCCTTTGCTCTTCCTCAGTTTAACGGGGTGGACGAGATTATTACCTCCCTTTTATGGAGCAAAATAATTATGTTTACTTCCCAAAGTGCACATCTGACCCCATCCCTCCCCTGCATAAAACTCCCTGAAGGCCCCCCCTCTGCTTGCCCTCAGGGTCATTCCCACACCAGTAGGATCCCCCCAACCCCAGCCCTCCCTCTTGCTGTTTCTGGAATGTCCCATCCAGAATAGCACACAGAAGCTATTTCACTGTCTCTGCCCAGGTTGCTACACTTCCCTTCAGGCCTAACATGGTCCCACTTTCTCCCCAAGATGAGCACTTGTACCCCTTTACATCGCTCCCTATTTCTGCCTGGCTCACACGAGATTGTACTTTTTTTTTTTTTAATTGTCTTTTTCCATGTTTGTTTTCCCATGAGGAAAGTGTTTTGGGCCCCATGCAAGTTACAACCAGTCGCCAGGTGCAGACACCACAGCCTGACAATGATTTATCTTTTTTCTCTTAACATAAATGGAGTCGTGATTCCTGTGTGTAGCTGCACTTTTGCTCCCTGGCACCCACCAGCTCACTAGGCATTGTGCCCCACTCTGGGGATGTCCGAGGAGATAGTAAAGCAATCTGGGGAGCACCCCTCCTCCCAATCACCATGGGGGAAAGGGCTGAGAGCATTTCACTTCCCCAGTCCCTGTGTGAGCCACTCCAGATGAAGAACACGGGTGGGACTTGCCCCAGGTCACACTGCTAGTGATGACAGCTGGGAGCAGGACTCAGGCGTGCTGTCCCCTCCCTTCTCTAGACAGCTGAGGCCACTGTGACACTCCTCCCCCCAGAGACCCAGCCCCTACCTTCATAGGTGTTCACAGCCTCCAGGTTCATGGCATGCCGGATTACGTGATACTCATCAGAAATCCCATTCCCCCCTAGTATGTCTCGGGCCTGGCGGGCGATATCCAGGGCCTTCCCACAGTTATTCCTCTTCAGCAGGGAGACCATTTCCGGAGTGGCCCTGGGAGTAGCAGAGAAACGTCACACAAGTATGGGATCACAACTGACCCGAGGCATCCCTAAGCCCTGGGCAAACCCAGCCAGGGGAAAAAATTCCCCAAGTTATAGTCACAGCAGCAGACACTGAGCTCCCAGTAAGGGATAGGCAGGCAGTCCTGTCCCATCAAGGCCAAGAGGGAAAGGGACGGGTCCCCAGGGGCCACCAGGCACGAAAGACCTTTCTCCCCAGGACCAGCCACCACCACGTCCAGGAGGGACACAGGGTCCCCTCCTTGCTGCCTACCCCCTGCTCCCCCAACACACAGCCCCTACTTGTCTTGATCCTTCAAGCGTCCAAGCTGCAGGCAAGCGTGAAGGCCCAGCGCGATCTCAGTGAGCATATCTGCCAGCTTCTTCTGAATCAGCTGGTTCCTGGCCAGTGGGGCGCCAAACTGGATCCTAAGTGGGCAAGTTCAGGGTAAGTGTGGACATGTTCACCCCCCCAAGTCCAGGAAGCCTTCCCAGGCTGCCTCAAGTCCTCACTGAGTTCACCCTGGCCCTGTCACTGCTCAGTATCACCAATGTCACCGAGCAGTCAACCCCTCACTGCTCTAGGACTTCCCAGGCCATTTCACTGAGTGGGGAACTTAAGTCTGGTAGGCAGGGGAGGAGGTAGGGTAAGGGATGGAGCCCGTGCCCCCCACACCTCCCAAGAGATCTCATGGCAGCCCCACACACCTATCCAGGGTGTACTGCCGGGCCGTGTGCAAACAGAATTCAGCAGCTCCGAGCACGCCCCAGGCAATGCCAAACCGGGCATTGTTCAGGCAGCCGAAGGGCCCCTGTAGGGTCAAGAAAGAGGCCTCAGCCCCACCCAGGAGCTGAGAAGCCCTGGGCAGAACTAACTTACGTAGGGGGAAGCCCCCTCCCCAGATGTGCAGTCACTATAAACCGAGGGATTCAGGGCAGCCATTTCAATCACACAAGGTCCTGGCACCAAAGCTCATGCACACACAATTCTACCCAGCCCGGGATCTGGGTTGGATGCTCAGATCTAGGGAATGATGTAAGGAGACAGAAAGATGCACGTGTATCAAAGGATTAAGCTGGTTCAGCCTGTATGTGTCCTTGGCAGAGCCAGTATAAGGAAAATAGTCACCCCAAAGGGGCAATTTCCAAACATCAGTGAGCCAGGCAGAAGCTCTCAGAATCACTTGTGTGTGGGCTCTGCAAGCACAGGGACTGTGTCTGGTCCACAGCTGGGTCCCCAGCATGGGGCCTGCCCAAGGAAGTTGAACCAGCAGGTGACCTGATACCAGTTCCCAAGGTGGCCGCTGCTCACCGCCAGACCAGATACATCAGGCAGCACATTCTCCTCCGGCACCTCCACATTGTCCATGACGATCATGCCTGTGGACGAGGCCCGCAGGGAGAACTTGCCCTCAATCTTGGGGGCTGAGAGGCCCCGCATCCCCTTCTCCAGCAGGAAGCCCCGAATGCAGCTGTCTTCACACCGAGCCCATACGACAAACAGGTCAGCCACAGGTGAATTGGTGATCCTGGGGGGAGGGATGGGCAGTGAGAGTCTGGCCGCCTCCCTCCTGCCCCTGCCCACCTGCCTGAGACACCCAGACCCCTCACCAGGTCTTGGTCCCATTGAGGGTGTAGCTCCTGTTGGATGGGTTGTGGCGGGCTCTGGTCTCCATGCTGCCAGGGTCACTCCCATGGTTGGGCTCTGTGAGCCCAAAGCAGCCCAGGAGCTCCCCCTTGGCTGCAGGGACAAGACAGGGTCACAGGTCTGCCTGTCCCCCACTCATCTCTTCAAATGGAAATTGTCAGCCTCCCCGTCAAGCCAGGCCAAAGGCAGACCCAACTCTGTCCCCATGGCACTCTCAGGTGGTGTTGGTGTGTGGGGGCACCCCTCCCCCCGGCCACAGTAACAATGCCATGATGGGGAGGGGCCCCACAGGAGTCAGGAAAGAGATAATCTGTCTTGAAGGCAGTGAAAAGGAGTTAAGCAGGAGGAGGAAGGGTGGAGAGGAGTGGTTCCTGTGAGGGTACAGATGTGCAAAGGCACAGTGGTACATTTGGAGAACGCCAAGTAGCTGAGTCTGGCTGAGAAGGAGCAGTCAAGAGAATAGCCAGAGATGAGGTGGAATGGTCAGAGGCCTGCCTACTCATGAGGGGCCTTGTGGACCCAGTCAAGAAATTAAGACTTTAAACTTTGGGCTGGGATGGGGGAAAACAGCAAATCAGGAGGGAGATGATAGTGGTAAGAAGTGGGCACAGTCAAGAGAGACCTGGGGAGGGGTCAGTCAGGATCAGATGTAGGGGTGAGGCCCATGGTCTGGCAGGGGATTTGGGTGGCCATTGGGGCTATCCTTGAGGTAGGGACAGAAGGCAGGCTCTGGGGACCGTCCCATTCCTAAGTTCTAGATCACTGAGGCGGTCTTCCTTCCACCAGGCTCTACAGGCAACTGCTCACCCAGCCGGGGCAGGTACTTCTGCTGCTGCTCCTTGCTGCCATAGGCGTAGATGGGGTGCATGACAAGGGAAGACTGGACACTCATTGCTGACCTGTAGCCACTATCCACCCGCTCCAGCTCTCGGGCTAGGAGCCCATAGGCCACAGACGAGACTCCAGCACAGCCATACCCTGGTCGGGGGGGAGGTGGAGGGAAGATAGGGCAATGGGAGAAAAGTCCTGCCCAGCTGGGACCAGTGTGATTACTGGGCCCCAAGAGACAGAGCTATATAGGGGTGCCCAAGGAGGGGGCACCAAGCTGGCCCTAGTTTGAAGGTTTATTCATTTTTCCTCACAGCTACTTTCAGATGGAGGGATAACTAACAGTCTCACTTTGCAGACTGGGAAACTCAGGCTCAGGGATAAGAAGGGGCTTTCCAGGACACAGTGGGGACTGCAGAGTGTGGAGATAAATCTGTCCCTACCTTTGACGGTGGGGCCCAGCACACCAAGCTCCCCCATTTCTGAGATGATCTCCCGGTGAAAAACTGGAAAAGACAGATGCCCAAACTCAGGCCCAGTCCTAGCCCACTGGAGCCCCCATCCCAGGGACAGAGGGGGCCCAGGACCCAGCTAAAGCAGGGAGAGCTGCTGTGCATAGTGGAGGGTGCCCACCCGCCCGCCGGAGCACCTTCGTTGCGATTGGCCAGCAGGATTCGGGGCATGAGGCGCTCCTGGCAATAGGTGCGGAAGGTGTCCCTGATGAGGATCTCATCCGCTGTCAGCTGCCCCTCCAGCACCAGCGGGTCTCTCCAGTCAAATTCAGGACGCGAGGCTGGGACAGAGAGCAGAGAGTGGGAGGGGGCTTGACTCGGCCCAGCCCACCCGACCACCGCACCCTCCTCTCCTGGAATCCTCAGCCCCACTCCGCGACTCCCAACTGGCTCCTGGTGGATGTGGGGAGTAAAAAGCACTGGCAAGACGGCATTTCTCGGGGAAACTCACTACCTCTGGCCCTGGCCACGCCCTGCCTCCCCTCCAGGGCAGCCCTCGGATTCTGGGACAGAGCCCACTCTGGGCAGACAGTTGGACAAGGGCCGCAGACGCCTGGCGCAAGGAGGGATCCTTACACTTAGTCGCTCCTTTCTGTGTCTTCCCGCCCTTTTCTGCAAACACAGGACGGAAAAGTCACTCCGGAAAAGTCCCCCGAGCCTCCAGTTCCACCCTCCCCACCCTGCCCCCGACCCGACACTGACCAGTTTGCGCCGCCGCCGAGCCCCACCCGCGCAGGAAGCTCAGACCTGGTCCACGGCTCAACAGCCGCTCCGAGACCCTTCTCAGGGCCATCTGGGCAGCGGGCGGGCAAGCGGAGCAACCACGGCCAACCTGGAGGAGGAGGGGCGTCACAGCGGAATGGCTCCCACCGGCGGGCCTGGGCCCTGGCGTCTCTCGGCCCTCTCGGCCCTCTCGGCCCTCTCGCCCCTCTCGCCCCTCTCGCCCCTCTCGCCCCTCTCGCCCCTCTCGCCCCTCTCGCGGGTGCTTAACTAGCGCCTCCCGGCTCACGGTACAGTCCACAGTAAGACTTTTGACCTCTGGAGGGGGTGGGAGGGGCGGATGCCGAACGGGGCTTCTCATTGGTGTGTGCTAAGACCCGGCTCCTCTGCGGCTCTGCTTTTTAAAAGGGCCACGGCAGCCTTGCCTGTGAAGACGTGAGAGCCCAGGCGAAGGCATATTAGAGGCTTTAAGAAGCAGAACAGGAAAGGGGCGGAAGGTGAGTGCGCCAAGCCAATTGGCCAGCTGTGCTCCTGCCCTGATTGGCCCTAGGAGGGGGCTTGGCCCACGCTTGATTGGTCAGTTGCAGGGGCCGTGTACGGAGGAATTTTGGAGTTAAATGAGGAAACTGAGGCACAAGAAAAATGAGTCCTGGGAGCCTGGAGGGCAGACCTTGATGCCGCCTCTAAAGGCTGCTGTGGGGAGCAGGGGTAGAGGCGGGCTCCAGTGGGCGATCTCAGCCCAACCTAGCTGCCAGCCCGTCCCAGGAAGCACACGTAGCCCTGGGCGACGGTGTGTGTGACTTGTAGTGATTACCGTGCGCTGTTGCTTCCTGCATCTAGGTCTGTGATTGTGCGGGACTGACTCTGTATCTGTATGTGGGTGTGCCTACGACGTTGTGGGGCGATTGTCTGTGGGCGGTTGTGTGCCATTGTCACTGGCTGTGGCTATGTGCCTGAATGTCTTTGTGGTTTCTTGTCTGTGTAGTTGTAAGCTTGTGTAATGGTATTCCGTGCGATCGTATGTCTGTATGAATGATTCTGTGTTGTGATGGTTTTCTCTCTAGGTGTGGCTATTATTTTTGTGACAACATGACTGGATATTTGTGTGTATGTCTGTGTGGTTGTCTACCTCCATGTCTCAGTGTGATTTGGTCTGTGTGCATTTGGACAGGACTGTGAGTGCGATATGAGTATATGCCTGAGTGAGTGGCTGTTCTCACCTAGTCACTTTGATGAGCATTTGTGTGATGTGCATTTGAATCTGGGTGCACTGTGCTTGACCATCGCTGTATCTAAAAGGCACATATCTAGCATGACATGGCCTTTTCCCAGGTGGGGAAAGTAAGGCCCAGAAAGCAGAATGATCTTGCTCAAGGTTACCATGGGCCAAATGCAGAGCCTGGTTCCCAGGCCAGGCCCCTCCCTGCCCACCAGGAACACATCTCCCCACGTCGACATTCTAGCTATTTGTGTGTATATCATGTTCTACCTCACATACCATCTCTGAATGAGTGTGCTGGGAGTAACGGTGGGATTGTGTTCTGAGTGTGATCCCTGGCCTGCCTGTCCCCAGGTGCCTGGAACCTGGGTGTCCCTAGACTCTCCCACTTTCTGGGCCCTTCTTGCCCTTAACATCCATATGAAACAGTTTGAGCCCTCCTCCTCACACAGTAGGGATTCCATCACCACCCTGAGATGTCCCTGATTCTGCATGGCTCTCATTCTTCTGGTCACCTCCCTTCTGCAGCCAGTGGCCTCTCTCCCCCACCCCCTTCCTTTCCCAGAGCTCCCTACCCTGAAGCTGGTGTGGGTGTCAGAGGGTGATGTCAGTATCCACACCAGGAAACCCAAACTAAGTTTCAGGCCTTGCCACACTGGGAAGTCATTATCCCTCCTGGCCACAGGCTCCTAGAGGACAAATGCTTCCAGCCAAATTCCCCCCCCCTTCTTGCCTCCCATTTTAGAGCCACACAGGCCTGTTTAGTGCCTCATCCCAAACCAAGGAGATCTCTCCCCAAGAGAGACTCTGCTTTCTTCTCCAGGAACCCACTAATTCCAGCCATTTTATTTTATTGAGGCAAAATTCACATAACACAAATGAACCATTTTTTTTAAAGATTTTATTTATTTATTTGACAGAGAGAGAGACAGCGAGAGAGGGAACACAAGCAGGGGGAATTGAGGAGGGAAAAGCAGGCCTGCCGCCAAGCAGGGAGTCCGATGTGGGGCTCGATCCCAGGACCCTGGGATCGTGACCCGAGCCAAAGGCAGACACTCAACAACTGAGCCACCCAGGCGCCCCCATAAATGAACGATTTTAAAGTGAACAATTCACTGGAATTTAGCACATTCACGATGTTGTGCAACCACCACCTCTATCTAATTCCAGAACATTTCCATCACTCCAAAAGGAGACCTTGTACCCATTAGCAGCCACTCCCCGTTCCTCCTCCCCCTGCCCCTGGCAGCCACTTATCTTTATGTCTGTTCTTTTTTTTTAAGATTTTATCTATTTATTTATCAGAGAGAGCACAAGCCAGGGGAGTGACAGGCAGAGGGAGAAGCAGGCTCCCCACTGAGCAAGGAGCCCGATGTGATGCGAGGCTTAATCCCAGGACCCAGAGATCATGACCCGAGGCAAAGGCAGATGCTTCACCAACTGAGCCACCCAGGCGTCCCTGACTACCTGTTTTCAATTCTTTGGGATATATACCTAGGAGAGGAATTGCTGGGTCATATGGTAACTCTTCTCCAACTTTTGGATTGTTTAACTTTTGGAAGAATCACCAGACTTTTCCACAGTAGCTGCATTTTCCATTCCCACCAGCAGTTTACGGGGTTCCAATTTCTCTCTACATGGCCATCTTAGTGGGTACATTGAGCTGGCTTTTATATTACTTGCTTCCCCCTCCCTTTGTGGCACATGATAATATTTTGCCTTTTTGTGCGATGCGTTTGTGATGCACCAACTCTGATTGTGGGTCTGTGGTAATGTGTCTACATCTGAGCAAGGTTGTGCGCTTTTCACTATCAGAGTGCTAGATTCTATGTTGGCAGGATTGTCTGTCTTTGACTGGCCGTGCCCCCTATGGTTGGGCATTGGTAGCTGTGCAATTGTGTGACCACTTACAAACTGTGACCGTGACAGGGGGCCTGAATATGTAAGGTGGTAGGTTTTATATGGTGCCATGCACGGATGTGTCTGATGTATAGCTGTGTGCATTACTACATCATCGTGTGTTTGTGAGTGGTTGTGTGTTCCTGTGTTTTTCTGGAACAGTGTGTGATTGTGGCGGTAACTGTCTATGGGATTATGAATTCTATGTCTGAGAGATTGTGTGACCATATCATTGTGTAACCAATGCAGCGTATAGCTGTGTTTTTGTGCCTGGGAATTGGGTGTCTGTTCATCGTCTACATGATATGCAGATGCACAATTCCATGTGCAGGGACTATATGGTCTGTGTGACTGAGGGACCAGGAATCTGTGTCACTATGTAACTGCCTATTGTGTGTGGATATGACCGTGGACTAGGTGTTTATGATGTGTCCGTAGCATCCACCCAGGTTCCCAGGGCACAACAGTGGAGGTCCCTGGTGTAGAAGCTTGGATCCCCACCCCACCGCCCCATGTGGGGCAGCAATCAAAGAGCAGCCAGTCCTAGAGCAGGGGTTGCTGAGGGTCTCCTGTACATCCTCAGGTACTTCCTGTGGCCTGATGATCCGACCGTCCCATTTCACCCCGCAGAGGGGGTCACTTCCCCCCCCCCCGCCGGCCCCATCACACCGGAGCAACTGTGGTCACAGCAGCCTCCCCCCCACAACACAGCCCAACTCCACACAGCACCCCGCAGAGGGTCCATGGTCGACAGCTGGCGGCTGATTGGGAGGGGGTCCTCCTGGCACTGGGCTCAGGCCCTGCGAACTCACAATCCAGGCAATTTCAAACCAACCCAACGAGAAGCCCCAGCCCCCAACCCTCCCACTCATCGGGAACAGAGCTTCGGCTGTTCTGGGCTCCCACCTGATAGCAGGCTCCAACATCTGGGGTGTCTGATAATGCTTGGCTTGGCAGGGACTTCAGGCCAAGTCCCGCCATCAGCACGGTCGCTGCTGTTTATTGGGGAGAGGGAGAGCTACAGGGCCCCGGTCACAGGAAAGGGTGTCTCAAAGCCCCTTCTCAGGATCCCCATTCTGTCTGTTACCCCTTCTACAGGAAGATAACTAAGAGTAGGGCACCAAGTCTCTCCTTTTGTGGGGACTCAGTGCCTCGCTTTACCAACACCTGAACCCTCAACCTCTGAGCCCCCAGCCCCTGAACCTCTGACTTGGCTTTTTATATGGGGTCAGTCCTTAAGGCCCAGCCCTTAAGCAGGCTGAGATGAGGTCTCTTCCCCAGAAACAGTGACCCCCGCCTTGCCTGCCTCTTATCAGGGGCTGCAGCCAATCAGCTGAGGGCAGAGAGGAGCCCTCCAAGGGGCCATTGGTGTCTCAGAGCCCACGAGGCCACGGAGGGAGAGGAGGCCTGAGGCCCAGGGTGGGCACCAGCCGGCCATGGCTGCAGCTGAGACCGCCTTGCCCTCCATCAGCACGCTGACCACCTTGGGCCCCTTCCCGGACACACAGGAGGACTTTCTCAAGGTGGGGCCAGGTGGGGTGTAAGTGGGCTGGCTGGGGTCCTGGGCTGTGGTTAGAGCTTGGGGGGGGGTGTCTAGTCTGCATCTTGCTCTGCATCTTACCCAAGGCTGGGGGTCCTCAGCCCAGGCCAGGCGTCTGAACTTGGTCTAAGGACCTATTCTTGTCATATAAGACTGAGGCTTGGAGGGGCACCTGGCTGGCTCAGTAGGTAGAACATGCAACTCTTGATCTTAGGGTCATGAGTTCAAGCCCCATGTTGGGCATAGAGCTTACTTTGAAAAAAGAAAAAAGGAAAGAAAGAAAAGAAAAAAGAACCTGAGGTTCAAAGCTGAACACTGCAGCAGTCCACAGTAAGACAACCCCAGATATCAGGGGGAAACAGCAAATGCAGGAATTTAATCTTGGGAATTAATTTTGGGGGGGGCAGGGAAGGAGAGGGAGAGCCTGGAGGAAACTGAGGCAAGGCTGCCCCCCACCCAGCCTTCCATGCCTAGCTCTTCCCCCCCTTCCCCCGTGCCTGAGTGTGGCTCCAGATAATGTCAGTCTTATCTTGGGTCTCCAGCCAGACCCATCGACCTCTGGTCCCCGGACTTGGAGGGGCTGGAGGGAGTGTGCAGTGTAAGGGAGGGGGACAGACTGATATGACAGACAAGCAACCAAGACCCCTTTCCAGAGCCTCTGGCCAGCCTGCCCCCATTAGGGCATCCAGCCCCTTCCGTCTCTGGGCAGGGTACCCTGGTGTCCACCGAAGCCTCACGCTACCGGCTCCCTCCCCAGTGGTGGCGCTCTGAGGAGGTGCAGGACTTGGGTCTCGGTCGCCCTGATCCCACCGGGCTGCCCCTCCACGTGAGGCCGGAGTTGCAGGACACGCCCAGGGAGGACGAAGACGGCGAGAGGGACTCGACCACTGCCTGGGATCTGGACCTCCTTCTCACCAATTTCTCGTGCTCAGAGCCGGGCGGCGCGCCCCAAACCTGCGCTGTGGCGCCAGGCGAGTGCTCCGGGGTGCAGTTCCCGCCGCCGCCCCTGCTGCCGCCGCCGCCACCCGAGACTCCCAGCCCGTATGTGGGCGGCCCGGGGCTGGCTGGGCTCTTGGGTCCCGAGGAGCACCCGGGCTGGGCACGCCCGGCCCCAAGAGCCCCGGCCCCGGACGCCTTCGCGGGCTCAGCCCTGGGCCCAGCCCCCGAGCCCAAGGCACTGCCGCTGCAGCCGGTGTACCCCGGGCCAGGTGCGGGCTCCTCCGGCAGCTACTTCTCGAGGACCGGGCTTTCAGTGCCCACGGCGCCAGGCGCCCCCTACGGGCTGCTGTCCGGGTACCCAGCGCTGTACCCAGTGCCGCAGTACCAAGGGCACTTCCAGCTCTTCCGCGGGCTCCCGGTGCCTGCGCCCGGCCCCACATCACCCCCCTCTTTCTTGAGTTGTCTGGGACCCGGGACGGCGGGTGCGGGACTCCGGGGAACCGCAGGAGACCCAGGAGGGATCGCGGACGCGGCGCCATCCAAACGCAGCCGGCGATCGTGGGCGCGCAAGAGGCAGGCGGCGCACACATGCACGCACCCGGGCTGTGGGAAGAGCTACACCAAGAGCTCACACCTAAAGGCTCATCTGCGCACGCACACAGGTGAGGGAGCGGGGCGCGCGGCTGGAGGATGGGCCTCAGGACCAGAGAATGGCTGGGGAGCTGGAAAACCCGAGCAAGTGGCGGAGCTAAAGCAGAATTTCGGAGCCACGGGCAGGGCAGAGGGAGCTGGGAGCCGGCCTGGGACCCCGGGAGCAGGGTAGGGGCACGGAGACAACCTGGGGAACCTGAGGAGCGTCTCAGGGAACAGACAGCTAAGACCTGGGCAGGAGAAGGGCCAAAGAGCAGAAAGCCTGGCAAGTGACAAAGGGGGCGGGCTAGAGGAGGGACTGCGGAGAGGGGACAAGCTTGGAATGCCAGGGGCGGGGTCAAAGACAGAGGGTTCAGGTGTGGGGCCAGCGGAGAGCGGGGGTTAGCGGCCAGGAGTATAAAGCTTGGGTTGCTTGCCGGGGAGGCGGAGCCAGACTGTAGGGGGCGTGGCCGCACTGAGGAGGAGAGGCAGGGCCAGAGTCAGTTTCCGGAGCCCAGAAGCCGAGGCAGGTCCAGGACCGTAGAGGGACTAGAAAGGAGGGTGGGCATCGGAGGAGAAAGCCGGGTCCCAGGGATCCTAAGACGGGGCGGGGCTGTGGAATAGAGGCTGGGGAGAGGAGGAAGGGTGAAGCCTAAATTTAGTAGGAGTCCCCACAGGGCCACGTGTACCTTCCTGTGCAGAGACGCATGGGGGGAGAGGCCAGGAGTAGCCTGGGGAGAGAACAATCACCGGGGACAGGGCCTGGATTTCGAGGCCCAAGGGTCAAGGCCGGGGGAGGGGCGGGGGGGGCGGGCAGAATTAGGCGGCTGCTGGAGGGTCCCCAGGGAGGGGCTGGAACACAGGGAGCCAAGCCAAAGGATGAAGGTGGGGATGGCTTTAGGACTCCGGGGCAGGGTAATAGGGAACAGGAAATGAAGCCAGTGGGGTAGGGGACACGACTTGGGTCCAGGAAATGAGAACGGGTTTGGTGCCAAATGCAGGTACAGAGGGGTCGAGGTCGCAGAGGCAGGACGTGGGTGCAGAATCAGGACCTTCCCCTGAGAGTGAGCGCCTCCCTACATTTTGCGTGCTGGGGCGCCTCACTTGCCTCACCCCAGTACGGACCAAGGGTGAGCAAAGGAGTGCGACCAGATAGATGCAGAGGCAGACGGGGGAGGGGTGGGGCGGACAGTGGCGCTCAAGGCTTCCTCGTCCCCCACCCATCCCCCAGGGGAGAAGCCCTACGCCTGCACGTGGGACGGCTGTGGCTGGAGGTTCGCGCGCTCGGACGAACTGACCCGCCACTACCGGAAGCACACTGGACAGCGCCCCTTCCGCTGCCAGCTCTGCCCGCGCGCTTTTTCACGCTCCGATCACCTGGCCTTGCACATGAAGCGTCATCTTTGAGCCCTGCCCCAACACTTGGACCCTTCCAGGGGATTGGGGATGGAACAACAGCAGATCCACACAGGGTGGTTTTCCCTCGGACGGACCCTCTCCTGGATTCGCGGCCCCACAGATCCACCCAAAGATCAAGGACTGGCCCATAGACAGACTGGGGGAACCTCCAACCCAAGCTCCCACGCGTCCTCAGCCACAGAGCTACACAGATACAGCAAGAGAGAGAGACCTCCAAATAAACGGACTCTGTGGGACACTCAGACATTTCGGACAGAGAGACAGACCCTCAGAGAGCTGGACCCTCAGACCAGCTTACAAGAGGCCTTGGGCAGTGGGAGTGGTTGTGGGGTGAGGCTTCCCAAAGACCCTGGGCCTAGAAGGGGGGTTTCACACCTTGACTAATGAAGCTCTGCATAGTGGCTGGATCTGCTGTGAATGGTTATAACGGGTCCTGTACTAATGCCCCTCCCAGATAAAGGTTCAGCGTTGGCCTGACTTTGTGGGTTTTGGGTGCTGGAAGATGGGAGGAAGCTTTACTCTCGGGGTGAGATTGGGGGGCCATACACACCTTCACACCCTCATGTAAACTTCAGCGACCCCTCTCGGCACTGAAGGCTTTGCCGCCCCTCCCGGTCACACCCCCAGTTTAGCCTAAATTGTCCTTGTCTCCTGCCTTGAACCCCAGGTACATTCACTGGGACCGTCTCCCTGGGTCCCCAGCCCTCAGCCTGGCCCCATCACCCTCCACCGTGACCCGATCCAAAATATTCCCTTGAATAGCTATCTCAGGAGGCCCCAGGAAAACATGTGGAATAAAAAGGGGGAGGATCAGGAGCACAAGCGCCCCTTAAAAGAGCAAAGTTCACAAGAGTTAGACTTCAGGTTGTAAGACAGGAAAGGAAAAAAATCCAAATCTGCGTTTGACCCAGGAGCCGGAGCAGCGGGGTGCTAGCGGAAGAGAGCAGTTTTGAGACTAGCCACAGAAAGAGACGGAGGCGGGGCCTAGCGGAGGGATGTGAGCTATGATTGGCCAGGAAAGGAGTCGGAGGCGGGAGAGGGTCATAGGAGGCGTGGCCTGAGCCGGACGGGCGGGTGGAGTATATCAAGAGTTGAGTCCGCCGGAAGCGCGAGGTGGTGCCCGAGGGGAGTGACCGTCAGAAAGGAAGCCCCGCCCCCGGAGGGCCTCGAACTGACTTTCAAATCTCAGCTTCTCTGTCTCGCGGGCAGTCTCCATCCTCGTGAGGTTCCGGCTGGGGTTCCCACGCCTGTCTGGGGAAGTGAAAGTCGACTAGGGACCGGCCCGGCCCAGCTTGTGACCTGGCGTCCCGGGCCCCAACACAGATTCCTGGACCCAAGCGCCATGGCCACGCTGAACCCGATGCTCCTGGCCGCGCTGCTGTGGGTCCCTGTAAGGACCCTGACCTGCTACGGGGACTCGGGGCAGCCTGTGGACTGGTGAGTGCGCAGGCGCCGACCATCCCCCGGGGTCGGCCTGGGGGGGTGCACGGCAACTGGGTGAAGCCAGGGTTCCCTCTCTTCCCCTCCCTCCATTTCTCCCATTCCTCAACTTCGAGGTTCGTGGTCTACAAGCTGCCAGCCCAGAGCGGGCCCGGGAAAGCGGCGCAGAGCGGACTGCGATACAAGTACATGGATAAAGACTCAGGGGGCTGGCGCGACGGCGCGGGGTCCATCAACAGCTCGGCGGGGGCAGTGGGCCGCAGCCTGCTGCCGCTGTACCAGAATGCCAGCCAGGTGAAGGGGGGCCTGGGCTGAACCTGGGATGAGACGCTAGGGCCCAGCCTGGAGGGAAATTTAAAGTTGCCCCATCCATCTCCCCCCAGCTCGCCTTCCTGCTATACAATGACCAGCCACCTAAACCCAGTGGGGCTCAGGACTTGTCCAGTCGGGGGCACACAAAGGGTGAGTCCCGGATTGGGGCTGGGGAAGGGCTCTGGTTTTCCTATGCATTTTCCCCAGCTAACCCCTGCCCTGCCCAGGGATGGGGTGGTGTGTGGGGGGGTGCTCTGTCAGACTCTGGACATCTGCTTCCTCATTATATTAATATTGTTTTTGTTTTTGACTATGAGAATTGACAGCTGCAGAAACTGAGCTCAGCAGTGGTGTCGACACTGCCCACACCTTCTCCAGGCCCCCGGCAAATGGAGGGTGTTCCTGGTGGCATACGTGCTTGTTGGGATGCCTTGAGCAGTCCTTCTGATCCCTGTCTTCTGGTTCAGGCGTGCTGCTCCTGGACCAAGAAGGGGGCTTCTGGCTGGTCCACAGTGTTCCACGGTTCCCTCCACCCACCTCCTCTGCTGCATACAGCTGGCCTTTTAACGCCCAAACCTATGGGCAGACCCTGCTCTGTGTGTCTTTTCCCCTCACGCAGTTCTGGAAGATTGGTGAGTGTGGACAGGGAGGCAAAGTGAATCCCTGATTCCCAGGCCAGAATGTGGAACAGTCCTTCATTTTCTCCACCCTTGCTCTCCAGGCAGACAGCTGACTTACACCTACCCCCTAGTGTATGACCACAAGCTAGATGTGGCCTTCGCTCAGAAAGTCCCCTACCTGGAGGATGTGGTCAAGGGCCACCATGTTCTCCACGGCCCCTGGAACAGCAGTGTAACACTCACATCCAAGGCAGGGGACACATTCCAGAGCTTTGCCAAATTTGGAAAATTTGGAGATGGTGAGTCCTGAGACTAAGGGTTGCAAAGCTTTCTTTCGGCAGAGGGGGTGCCTGGTGTGTCCATGGCTAAGGGCAGGTCAGGAATAAGGACTAGGACTCTTTGAGAGCCACAAGCAAATGAGAGGTGGATAACTGACTTGGGTTCACATACTGGTTTCTGGCTATGTGATGTGTGGTTCAACCAGAGCCTCAGTTTAACCCGTCTGAGAAATGGGGACACCAATTATCTACTTTAAAGGATTGCTATGAATGAAATGATGCATGTAAAGCATTTGGTAAGGGCTATTAGTTTTAATGTTTGTCATTCCCTATGTTTCCAGGAATTGACAACTGAGGAAACTGAGCTCAGAAAGGGAAAGGGGCCCCAGCAGTGACCCTGACCCTGTCCATGCCCTTTTTCCATCCTCCACAGACCTGTACTCTGGCTGGTTGGCAGAAGCCCTTGGCAGTAACTTGCAGGTCCAATTCTGGCAAAACTCTCATGGCATCCTACCCTCCAACTGCTCCAGGGACCAGCATGTGCTGGACGTGACCCAGATAGCTTTCCCTGAGCCAGCTGGACCAGCCTTCAGTGCCACAGAAGACCACTCCAAGTGGTGTGTAGCCCCAGAAGGGCCCTGGGTCTGTGTGGGTGACATGAATCGGAACCTCAGAGAGGAGCAGCGGGGTGGGGGCACATTATGTGCCCAGCTACCAGCCCTCTGGAAGGCCTTCCAGCCTCTGGTGAAGGCCTGGAAGCCCTGTGGGGAGAACAGAACCTTCTTTCCATGAAGCCCAGCAGAGCATGTAAGAGCTAAGGCTCAGAAGCCAGTTGGGACTTCAGCTTGAACCCCAGTTTAATGCCTAATTGTGTGACCTTAATGATGTGCCTTAACTTGTGACTCAGTCTACTCATCTGCAAAATGAGAATCACAATACCTGATTCAGGACTGTTGAGAAATAAAAGGAAATTGGTGGATGATGGGGCTGCTAACCTTTTTTCTTCAAGTGGACACTGGGACTCCAGACAACATTACAGCCCTTCTTCTCTCCCTGACGGTCTGGGGACAGCTGGTGTATAAATGAGACCCAAAGTGGGACCACAAGGAAGGGTCCACCCAAGACTCACCTCCCTTCTGGTTGGTAATCAGACCTCAAGACGCACACAGGCAAGGGGGCAGAAACACAATGTCTTGCCCCGCCAGGGGAGGTGGGGTGAGCCCCAGAAAGCTCACACAGCACAGACACACTTTATTTATATGTGTACATATGTATACAGGTGGCTGTACAGAGCAGGACCAGCGGCCCCATCGGCTACGGGCCTGGAGGCGTGGGGCAGGGTGCACCTTTTTTGGTCAGGCCCGCTGGGGGTACAGCTTCAGCAGGGCACCGGGAGGGCAGCCCCACCTCAGGCTTGGTGGCTGGGACCAAGAGGGAAGTGGGTAGGACTGGGGGCCCTGCACTGCTGGGTGCATTCTTTGTGGGGGCTGGGGAGGGGGTTTGGGGTTCTGGAGAGAGTTTGGGGGAGGTGGGTTTGGAGCGAGGCCCGCTCAGCGTGGTCCGCTCCTCCACCACCTCTAGCACCCAGCACTCCCGACCCCGGGGGACCTCAGGTGCGGGAGGCGCCAGGGATGTGGATTCCTGCAACCCTTTGGAGTCTGCACCAGGAAGCTGGGGCGCGCCGGCCTTGGCCCCAGGACGCACAGGCTCTACGACAATTGGCACCGGGGGTGTGCCTGCCTCACCCGAGCTGCTGCGCCTGCCGGTCTCGTGTTCCTGCACTGGGCTCAGTGCGGCCTTTGCCACAGCCCTGGCCACCCCACCTGCTCCATCCTCTGTCTGCACGCTCTGGTGCCGTGTGCCGCTGGCGTCCAGCGTCCGGCCCCCGGGGGTCGTCACACGGGGTGGGGTGCAGGCCTCGGCACCACCCGGAGACTCCTTCTCCTTACTGGACGCCGGCGGCCTGGGGGTGCCCTCGGGCAGCAGCGGGTCCGCGCCCAAGCTCAGGGGCGACTCTTGGCGGCCCAGGCGACGGACGGCGACCTGCCTAGGTGTGCCAGGACCCTCGATGGGGGGCGTCTCGCCGTCAGACTCGGCGAGGCTATGCAGCGCCAGCTCGCCGTGGAAGTCCTTGCGGAAATCTGGGTGGCCCACCTCGAGGCTGTGTTTGCGCAGCGCGCCCTTCTTGTCGGCGCCCAGCGAGGCTCCCAGCTTCTCTGCAGACTGCACGCGTTTGAGGAGCGGCGAGCGCGGGGGCTCGGCACTCTTGGGGCGCGGGCGCACCACCGGCGGGGACGAGTGCAGCTTCGCAGGGAAGCTCTGCGTCGTGTGGGAGCTGCCCACCGTGTGGCCCGGCAGCGGCGGCGGCGACGCCTGTGTCGGGGACGGCGTGTGTGCCAGTGGCGACAGCGGGATGTTGCCGGCCGACTTGCAGCGCGCAGAGCGGTACTGGCGGTGCAATTTCGGCGACAGGCCGTGCAGCGTGCTGGGCCGGATGTGGTGCGACGCCGACGACGCTGGCGAGTTGGGCGTGCTCGAGGCCGGCGAGCTGCTCTGGGAGGAGGCGCCTGCGGGTGGGCGAGAGGGGCTGTTGCGCGCTGGGAGCACAGCCAGGGCACAGCCCCGCCACCCTGCGCCGCTCGGCCCGCCGCGCGCAGGCGCAGAGCGTACCTAGGTAGGCGGAGTCGGGCGTGGAGCGGTAGCTGTGGGTAGGCGAGCGTGCGGGCAGCCCGTGCGTGGGCGAGCCCGGGAGGCTGTCGCTGGACGACAGCGACCGGTTCAGCGACGACAGCGAGCGGCTAGTGTGCAGCAGGTTTGACTGCTTTGTGATCTTGCGGAAGAGGGAGCTGCGCTTCTTGCTGGGGGACAAAGAGGGGGCCACCTACCCTTCACCAAGTTCCAGAACGCCTGGCTTCTTCCACTTTAGGGCCGCACTTCCGCCCCTGGGGACCGCTCACCCCTCCTGGCCCCTCCCTCTCCAGCTGCCACCTACCTATCAAAACCGAAAGAACTTTTCCTAACTCCGGTCCTATTTGGCTCCTCCCCATCTCAGGCCCCCATTCCTCTCTGGCGGCTCCCAGCCCAAGCGAGAACACCCATCCACACCGAACCAACTTTTCCCGGCCCCGCCCGCCTCTCTAGCCCCTCCCTCTCCAGTTGCCACCCATCTAACAGGGCGGGAAGAAATTCACCTAACTCAGTTTTGTCTGGCTCCTCTCATTCAGAGCCCCTACTCAACGACTTGTCCAGGCCAAAACGCCAAAACCGTCTGATCTAAACACAACAGTCTCCTCTCCCCACCCACCTCTCCTAGCTCCTCCTACCTCTAAGGGAAGAAATTATTTCAGTTGGCCCAGTCTTGCCTAGCGGGCTCATTTCACATAGAAATCCCTTCTCCTAGCCCTCCCAGCCGTCTAAATATATCCAACAGGTCAGGACCAGCTCCCGGACAGCACCCTCTCTAATGGACAAGTGCTGGCCCCGCCCACCTCCCAAGACACCTCCCACAAGGTTTTTCTCCCAGCCTAGAAACCTGGCACAGCTTCCTTGCCTGGCTTCTCGCACTCTCCCAGCCCTTCTCACTCTGTCCTCTTGTTTTTGTTCCATGGCCTGGCCGGCCACTTTTCCTGGGCACGTCCCTTCTCAGGTCCTCACCACTTCCCGCCTCAGCCCCGCGCATTGCTCAAACAACAACAACACAAAACCACAAGCGTTCCCTCAGCCTGCCGTTTATAGGCCTGCCAACTGCACTTGGCCCCACTCACCTCTCCTGACCCTCCTTGGCAGAGGGCCGCTTGTTCCTCCTCGCCATTTTGGCTTTGTAGCTGCTGCGCCGTGCGGGGCCAATGCGAATGGAGGTATTTTCGAAGGGCGTTGTAGTCACCGCTACCTTATTGCCACTCTAGGGGAAGAAAGGGGAGCAATGCCCTGCTGGAGGCTGCTCAGGCAGCTCCAGTTCCCCAGGATCTCTCAACCCTCCCTGGCCCTCCCCGCACGGGGCTCCTTCCCTTGCACTCACCTTAAGGATCAGCTCAACGACCTCAGGATGCACCATGCCATGCACAGGCTCCCCGTTCACGTGGGTGATGAGGTCACCAGCACAAAGCCCGGCCTCCTGGGCTGGGCCTCCCTCTTCCACGTGCTGGGGACAAGACACCCCACAGGGGTAGAGTCACAGGATTGGTAACAAAGAAAGCTCCCTGAGCTTCTGTGCCAGACGCCTAACTCTGCATGCACAGCAATCCTCATAACACCTAATAAAACAGTAATCATTCTCCCCATTTTACAAATGAAGAAACTGAGGCTCAGAAAGGGAAGTGAGAGCACAGGTCACACAGGACTCTTATCCAGGTCCTGGTTCTACAGTTTGAGCTGTCCCTCATCCCTGGAGGGCCTTCTTTCCCCTCCACCCACGCCCCACCTCCGGACATAGACGCCAAGCACGTGTGCTCACCCAGACAATGTGATGGACACTGTAGACATCCGAGTCACCCATGTAGACCCGAATGGCACGCAGTGTGAAGCCGTACTTCTTGCCAGAGCGTTGGATGGTGATAGGGGAGCGGAGCCCACTGACAGCCGGTGAGTAGTCCCGGCTGGGTGAGGAGTCCCGTGAGGATGGGTTAGAGGAGAGAGATCTTGGGGACATGGGACTGGCCAGCGGTGAGCTTCCATGGGGGTCCACTGCAGACAAAGAATCACAATCAGAGATTGGGACCAACAAGATACATCTCTCCCTGTAGCTGCTCCTCATTCCTCCCAAGTCAAAGTCCCAGGGTTCTCATTGGTCCATCCCAGAGCCAATCATTGTGGACAGGGAAAATACAGTGTTCTCATTGGCCTATCCGGGCACACATGGAGACAGCCCCTCCCCCGCTACATGGAGCCCGGCGTCACCTGCAGGAATCATGACAGACAAAGCAGTGGCGGAAGCTGACTTGATGACTTTGCCCCCAGTTCGAGAAGGTCTCTTCTCTACTGCGGGGTCTCCTGACAGTTGTTGGTGCCGCGCCCGGCGCAGAACCAGGTCATTAGTGGCCCTCGGGCCGGATGAGTCCCCATCCTTCGAGGCTGGACAGAGGTCACCTGGGCGTGGGCGGTCAGCTGCAACAGAGCAAGTGGGTTAGGGGTCAGTCCAAGGCCACGGGCTTGCTGTATCCTGTTCCCTCTGCCTGAAATGCTCTTCCTGCTTCTCTCTCTTACTTGTGAGTTTCACGAAAGCAGGTAACATATCCATCTAGCACAGCTCCTGATACAGAGGAGTGCTCAAATACATTTGTTGACTGAGCATGGAATATGGGGTGTTCCCCATGTTGATGAGAATCCCCAGGCTGCAGTGTGAAGAGTGGCTGAGCTCTTGCATAAACTGAGCACCACGCTCACTGAAATGTTCACTATATGGCCACTGCGTAATTGGGGGAGGCGGCAGGAGGGGGCACTCACTGGCCTCGGGGTCCCCAGCGCTGGGGGTGCCATCCCCTTGAGCTGCCTCTTTCAGGGCCCGCGCATCCAGCGAGCCCGGGGGGTCAGAGCTGGGTCGGGGAGGCCTGCGCAACCGGCCCTCATCCTCGTCCTCTTGGGGGGCGCTGAAGCGGCTGGGCTCCAGCAGCGCAGAGAAACGGCGGCGCGCGCCCAGCGGGGGACTGGCCTCCCCCTCCAGGAAGCTGGCCTCCGAAGCCGAGAAACGTTTGCTGCACGAAGGGGTAGTGGTCAGAAGAGACACGCCCCCCCGGACCCCGCCCCCAAACCCAGTCCTGTCCCTGCTCACATCTCCGGGGAGCCCCCTCTCCAGGTCTTCTCGCGCAGGGTCAGTCCTCCCAGGCCCTCCCGCTTGCCGGCCGCCTTCTCCTCTGGGCCCTTGGCGCTCGGCTCCCGCTTGCTGGCCCCCGCTGCCGCTACCGGGGTCTTGGGGTCGTGCTGCGACAGTTGCTCCATGCTGCTATACACCTGAACGGGCGGGCGGGTGGTGTGGGAGGCAAGCCCGGCCTCAGTTCCCGCCTTCACTCCCGAACCAATCCGCTTCCCGCTACTGGACCAGCCCACACTACGCTCCACCCCCCAAGGCCGGGTCCCGCCTAATTCTGAGAGGTACCCCAACCACCTACAATTCTTCAACTCAGGCCCCACTCCACAAAGTTAGGCCCTGCCCCGCCCATGCCCTCAAGAATATGCTCTCCTTCGTGCCCCACCTCCCCAGGCTTCACCCAATTATGTCTACTCTCGCCTCGGCTAGGCCCTGAACCCCCTTACACGCCGTTCCTCAAAGCGAGATCTTGCTCGGCCTTGCCCCGGGCCCCCCCGCGCTGCTCTTTCCGTCCAGCCCCAGGTCCCGACCCCGCCCCGTCCAGAACTAGCCCCGCCCCACCGTGGGCCTGCTTTCCACATCTGTCCAGGTTCCCGTCAGATTCCACTCAGTGCCACAGGCCAGTCCCAAGACCCGCAGGCTGCCTCCCCCGCAGGCCTTATCACCCCCAGATCTCTTACCCCTTCAGTAATTCCCCGGCCTGAGACCTCGGGCCTGGGACCCTGCTCTCCTGTCTCCTCAGCCCTGCCCCACTGCGGACCCACAACCCTTCGCCTCCTCAACCGGTCGTTTGGGGGAAGCAAAGACCCGCCTCCACCCAGGCCCCGCGCCCCCGGGTCTCACCCCACCCCTAGCCCAGCCTTGGCCCACCTTGCTGAAGCGCGGCGAGCAAGAGGAGAACTGGCGTATTTCCACAGGCTCCTCTTCGGTGGTGTCATCCTCGTCGTAGGAGTTCACGTGATGATACCTGTCTGAGCGGGCTGAGGATTGGGGGGTGGGCCATAACCGCAGGCAAGGGTCCACGCCTCAGATCAAACCCCCACCGGAACCGGATCTTCGTTCCAGCCGGGCCCCGCAGGCTCGGCCACGCCCCTGCCAGGCCCCTGCCCTATTCTCGGGTCAGATTCAGGCCCCTCCCCCAGGCTGGGTCCCCACCCCACTCTCGGAGGCTCCAGAAAAGCCACACCTCCAGATCCCACCTAGGGCACTCGATGCCAGGCCACGCCTCCGAGCAATCCACGCCCCCACCACAACCTCGGCCCTCTCATCCGGCTAGGGCTGGGAGGTCTCCTGCTCAGCTCCCGTCCCAGCCTAGGCCTAACCGAGGGCCCGATCTCACCGGATCCCGCCCCCTGTCCCTGCTCACTGTCGAAGTAGCTGGTGTCATCCTCGGACTCCAGGTGGGGGATGAACTCGGCCTTCTGCCTCAGCAGTCCTGTCCAGTCCAGGTCTCGAAAGAAACTGTGCTGCTTCACTTCAAAGGCACCACCTGGGGAGGGAGTGGTGGAGGGAGGAGGGGAGGGGGTTCCAGGGACCGCTGAAGGCCAGCCCCGCAGATAGCCCCGGACCACTTGGACTTGGAGTCCTACTCTCTGGCAATGGCCCCCAGTCCTTAGTTTCTCTGAAAAGCAGACCCCTTACCTGCCCCTAGGCGGACCAGGGGGTTGGTCTGCAGGAGGCTGGATATCAGGAGCTGGGCGTCGGTGGGCAGGGCCTCATCCCCCTCCGGCCACAGGATGTCATCTACAGAAAAGGCAGGGCTGGGGGTCGCTTTTGGGGCCTACAAAACCTTGGGTGGGCCCATGTCCCCGTGCCCCCACCTGCCCCCCCACAGAGGCACGCACCGCTGATGACCTGTCCAAACAGTTCTTCGGGCGTATCACCAAAGAAGGGTACGCAGCCCACCAGGAACTCATAGAGAATGATGCCCATGGCCCACCAGTCCACCGGCTTGCCGTATCCCTGGCGCAGGATGACCTCGGGTGCGATGTACTCTGGGGTCCCACACACCTGGGGGCAGGCCGTCAGCCTGCGCCCGGGGCCGCAGGAGGGGCCTCGAGGGAGAGCCAAGTCCCCCACCAGGCCCTGGGCCCCACAGTTCTGTCGGGTCACTCCACCCACGGTGACCCCCACGACCGCACACACACCTGTTTGTCCAGGAATTCCCGGGCGTCCTTCTCAATGTGGCCTTCATACAGGTTGGTGGTGAGGCTCATAAGCCCCATCTTGGAGAGGCCAAAATCCGTGAGCTTGATGTGCCCCATAGAGGTGATGAGTAGGCTGCAATGAGTGTGTGTGTTGGGGGGCGGGGGTCTCAGAAGTGAGGCCCGCGTCCACTTCACTCCTGGTCCTTTCAGGCCAGGGCTGCCTGAGGGGCAGGAATGAAGTGATAGGAGAGGCTCACTTGTCAGGCTTGAGGTCCCGGTGCACAATGCCATAGTTGTGCAGATACTCCAGTGCCAGCACTGTCTCTGCGAAGTACATGCGGGCCATCTCCACGGGCAGTGCCCCGATGTTCTTCAGCAGGGTGGCGCAGTCCCCCCCTGTGGGGGAAGGAGTTGGCCCACGTGAAGAGGGAAGCACCCTCGGCCCAGAGCTGAGCACTCACCAGCCACCAAGTCCTCACCTCACACGGCTCCCATTGTACAGCCAAGGACAACTGAGGCTCGGAGAGGGGCCTCCCCTCCCCAGGTCCCATGGAGAGTGCCCTCTACCAGTCTTCTCTCCTTTAAGCCATCCTCCCAAGTGAGTCTAATCAGCCAGTGTCACACAGGAGGGGATTGAGACTCAGAGGCTGGGTCATGCAGGGAGTTGATGGTGGAGATGAGATCTGGTCAGGATTAAAGCCTGGGAGCGTGGCCCTTGATCTCCCGGAGTCTGAATCTTGAGGGTCTGGGGCCTTAAAATGTAGATTCCTGGCCCCTACCAGGTTTGCTGCAGAGGGCATTCGTATTTTGGTCTCCTAAGATCCACTCCTAAACTCTCTTTCAAGGGCCAGATTTTCTTCCAGGTGCAGCGGCTGGGTCAGCATGTAACCCAGTCGCTTCAGTGAATCAGCCCTCAGACTTCCCCTTCTATTTTCACAAAGATTGCTGAACTCATAGGATGTAAACTGATCAGCTGGATGACAGGGCCTGTCTAGAGGGAAGTCCACACATGCAAGAGCAGAGTCAAGAGATGAAGAGATTCCTAGTGACATAGTTTGAGCACCCAGACACAACCATTCCTGAAGGCGACATTATTTTTTTAATCACAACTTCTTTCTTTCTTTCCTTTTCTTTTCTTTCTTTCTTTCTTTCTTTCTTTCTTTCTTTCTTTCTTTCTTTCTTTCTTTCTTTCTTTCTTTCTTTCTTTCTTTCTTTCTTTCTTTCTTTCTTTCTTTCTTTCTTTCTTTCTTTCTTTCTTTTCTTTCTCTCTCTCTTCCTTCCTTCCTTCCTTCCTTTCCTTTCTTCTTGAGCCAAATTTAGCTCAGCGTCAGAAACTCACAAATCAGACTGACTCCCTGAGAGTGGGGCTCAGGAATCTGCATTTGGCCACCACCCTAGGTAATCCTGACACAAACTTATGATGAGAAGCAAGCTGGATTGTCTTCCAAATGAGACTCTGGGGCTGGGCCACACTCAGAAGGCACATGACCTTAAACGTGTGCTGTCACCTCCATCTTGGTCTCCTTGCTTCTGCCCTCACTGCAGCAGCTAAATGGATATTCTCAAAATATAAATCAGATCCTATCAGCTCTGCTTAAAACCTTCCTTATAGCTGATGTCTGTTGCACTGGAGTGAAACCCAATGCCATTCGGGGCTCTGCTAAGCTCTGCGTGCTCAGCCCCAGCACCTCTCCATCCTCATCTCCCCCCACTCTCCCTCTGGCTTGCTCACTTTGCTCCAGCTTTATTGGCCTCCTCACTGCTCCTCCAAATCCAGACACCTTCTCACTTAAGAGATGTTGTACTTGGGATTCCTCTCCCTTACGGTCCTTGATGCCATCCTCATATATGAAATCACCTGCTCTCCTTTGGCTTGTTTATTGTCTGGCTACACAGACCAGAATGTAACCTCCACAAGGCAGAGGTGTGTCCATCTGGGTCCCAGCTGTGCCATCAGCGGCAATGTGGCATGAGGAAAACCATGAGGGGACATCTGTTGAGTGAATGGGTGGTTGACTAAAGGTTTGGGGGCAGCATAGGGTGGCTCCATGAGACCATGTGTGTCCTAATAACCACAGTATGTGTGTTTGGGGCAATAGATGAATTAATATTTGGGTGAATATAAGCATCGATGGGTGGATAAACCGATGGAAAAAAAGTACATTGGTGGCTGGATGGACGGATATTAAGTAGATGGATGTATAAACTGATGGACAAATTGTGGACGAACGGAAGGAGATAGGCAGATAGGATGAGAGGCTGCTAGAATGGAGTTGTGGATGGAGGAATAAAAATATGATAGTAAATAGATGGGTGGATGATGGATTAATAAATAGATACATAGGTATTGATGGATGGATGAGTGGTGAGTAGGTAGGTGAATAAATGGTTGGGTGACTAAACGGCTAGATATATAAAAAGATGGATAGATGAAAATAAATGTGCAAGGCAAAGAGTGAACCCTACTATAGGGACTTCAGTTAATAATCATGTATCCATATTGGTTCAATTATAACAAATGTGCCACACAAACACAACATGTAAAGAGTAGAGGCAACTGTGAGGAAAGGGGGTATGTGGGAACTCAATGTACTTTCCAGTCAATTTTTCAGTAAATCTAAAATACTTTAAAAAATAAACTCTATTAATTTTTAAAAATAGATGTATAATGGATAACAGATAATACGAATGGACAAAGGGATGATAATCAAATGATTGGATGAATGGATGGGATGGATAGATGGGTGGATGGATGGGTGGATGGGTGGATGGATGGGTGGATGGATGGATTAATGGATGGATAGGACAGATGGATGAATGGGATGGATTGATGGATGGGATGGATTGATGGATGGATGGATAGATGGATAGACGGGTGGATGGATGGATGGATGGGGTGGGTGGAAGGATGAATGGATAAAGAGATGGTACATGGATGGATGGATGGAAAAACTGATGGATTAGCAAATGAATAGATGGAGGATGGATGGGTAATTGGATGGATGTTCTATATTGAATGAAATGAAAACAGATAAACCAATAGATGGCTAGGTTATAAACAGATGAGATGCATAATCAATGACTGAATAGTTAAATAGGTAGATAAACATACAGGTGGATAGTCAATATGGTGACTAGGGCTCGGACAGGCCGCTGAGCAACCATGAGCAGCATGCATCCCCCCATCTTCCCTGCGATCCTGCAAGCAGCCACACCTTCCACGTATTCCATGACCATGCAGAGGTGGCGCCGGGTCTCGAAGGAGCAGAACATGCCAACCACAAAGGGGTTCTCGGCAAAGGTGAGTATATCACGCTCCACGAAGGCCTGCTGGATCTGGTTGCGCAAGATCAGGTTCTGTTTGTTGATCTTCTTCATTGCAAAGCGCTGTCTCGTTTCGCGGTGCCGCACAAGGTAGACAGCGCTGCAGGGGGAGAGAGCGAGGACCGGCCATCACCTCCGAGACACCCGGCCTCCGCCACCCTCCCCCCGCCAGAGCCCCGGGTGGCTCACCCGTAGGCACCATTGCTTATGAGCTTGATGGTCTCGAAGTCATTCTCTCCAGGTGGTTTCTTAGCCTTGGTGGTGCTGCTGCGGCCCTGCAGGGGATAAATGGGGACAACCACCACCATCATCATAAAATTGGAACTCTTATTATTCCATTGACATACAAGGAATCTGAGGGGGTGGGTGGATCCTTCACCCAAGTGCCACAGTAAGGGAGTAACAAAGTCAGGACTTGAACCATACTGTCTGACTCTGAAGCCATATTCCTAACTTTTTTCCATTAGGAAAGAAGCCTACAAAATAATCACCTTAATATACAAAGAACTTCCAGAAATCAATAACAAAAAGCCTAACAATTGAAGAGAAAATATAGGCAAGATAGTCCATAGTTCATGTATCTTGCTTATATTTTCTCTTCAATTGTTCATGTATTGCCTATGAAGAGATGCTGAACCTCATATATAGTGGCAGAAGAGCAAATGAAAACTACCCCAAGATATAATTTTTCACCTAGCAGATGGGCAAAAAAATCCAAAAGGCTGACACACTCTGAGTAAAGCTGTGGAGGAACAGGTACTTTTATATCTTGCTATTGGGAGTGTGAATTGGTACAACCCCCATGGAAGGTACTTTGGCATATAAAAGAATTCCAAATGCATGTTCCCTTTGATCCAGTAATTTCATTTTTGAATTAATGCTACAGATTTGCATGTGAAAAATGACAAATGTATTATCTTGCCCATTGCAACACTGG
The DNA here is from genome assembly GCF_037043125.1 of Eumetopias jubatus. NCBI lineage: Eukaryota > Metazoa > Chordata > Mammalia > Carnivora > Otariidae > Eumetopias > Eumetopias jubatus. The sequence goes on from NW_028274807.1 coordinate 209,653,881, forward strand.
AAACAGCTCATATGTTCATCTATAGGAAATTGGTTAAATAAACACATGAGGAGTATCTGTGTAAAGGAATATTGTGCCACTGTTAAAAAGAGTGAGGAATCTCTCAGTACATTTATTCAGAAGGCCCTCCAAAGTACTTTATTAAGTGGGAGGGGGAAGCAAGGAATAATATGTACTGTATGTTTTTGTGGCAAAATAGAGTTATCTAATCATATTGGGGGGTGCTCAGTAGCATATATACTAATAATATTTGGGGGGATATAGGTCAGTGGGGGACAAGGGTAGGTATAGGATATTTCACTGTATACCTTTTTTGAAAATTATGTTTATTTTTCTTTAGGATGAAGAGATTCATTCCATAAACATTACACAAGAATGTGTGATATAAAAATATTAAATGTGTATGCTCCTCAGAATGTAGCCTAAAAACATCTGACACAAAAAAAATGATACAATTACAGGAAGAAATTGCTCAAAACTGGGATTTAACTCATATTTCTCAGAAACTATTAATCAGGAAAAAAAGGAATAGGGAGATGGAAGATTTGAATCACTCAACAAGTTTGATTGAATGGAATAGGTAGAATCCTACAAACAACAATTAAAGATAAATACCTTTTTAGAGTTTTAGAGTTTTGAGTGATGTCATTCCATTACCTATTCAAAAAATTAAACAAATGGCATGGGTAGTGAGATTCTGTTAAATATATATATAAAGGAAAGTTGTGTTTGTATATGTGTGAGAATTCATAGAGTTTGAAACAAAGGGTGTTACAAGTTCAAATGCCTTCAGGGGCCAGGCAGGATAGGTGGGGGCCATGGGTGACTGGGAGGCAGGTACCCCTTATCACAAGCCAGCCCCCACTTAGTGCCAACTGGCTCCACAACCATGTTATTAGAACCTGATTTTTCAAAAGAAGGTCCACACTCAGATTTTGAGTCAAAATCGTCTCCTTTCTGGGTGCCTGGGTGGCTCAGTTGGTTAAGCGTCTGCCTTCGGCTCAGGTCATGATCCCAGGGTCCTGGGATCGAGCCCCACATCAGGCTCCTTGCTCAGCAGAGAGCCTGCTTCTCCCTCTCCCTCTGCCTGCCTGCCACTTCCCCTGCTTGTGCTCTCTATCTCTATCTCTTTCTCTGTGTCAAATAAATAAATAAATCTTAAAAAAAATCATCTCCTTCTATATTTTGCTTCAAATTTTTAAAAAAACACTGCACAGTTCAGCAAAAACACATGTGTGGCCAGTATGTGACATGGGGACATCTGTCAAAGTGTGGCTGGCTCAGAGGTGGGATTATGGCAATTTTCACTATGCTGAGCTGTTAACACAGAGAGACATCCAACCTACTCAAAACCCCATGCAGGGCTCCCCACAGTTACCATATGACCAGCAATTCTGCTCCTGGGTATATACTCAAAAGAGCTGAAACAGTTGTCCAAACACTTGTACACAAATGTTCATAGCAGCACTATTCATACAACCAAAAGATAGAAACAACCCAAATGTCCATCCATGGACAATGGACAAACAAATATGGAGGATCCCTATGATGGAATATTATTCAGCCATAAAAAGGAATGAAGCACTGATTTCATGTTACAATATGGATGAACCTTGAAAATGTTATGCCAGATGCAAAAGGCCACAGAGTGAAAGCGAATTTATATGAAATGTATAGGAAATATACATTTCTGTGAAATATGAAATTTACATGAAATATCCAGAATAGGCAAATCTATAGAGTCAGAATGCAGATTAGTGGTTGCCAGGGGCTGGTGGGAGGAGGGGGAATGGGGGAGAAACTGCTTAATGGGGACATGGTTTCCTTTTGGGGGTAATGAAAATGTTCTAGAACTAGATAGAGGTGATGGCCACACAACATTGTGAATGTACTAAAACCCCATGAATTGCTTATTTTAAAATGGTTAAAATGGGGGTGCCTGGGTGGCTCAGTCTGTTAGGCATCCAACTCTTGGTTTCAGCTCAGGTCATGATCTCAGGGTGGTGAGATCAAGCCCGATGTGGGGCTCCCATACTCAGTGCCAAGCCTGCTTGTCGCTCTCCCTCTGCTTCTATCCCCACCTCTCTTGCACTCTCGAATAAATAAATAAATAATCTTTTTAAAACTGTTTTAAAATGGTTAAAATGGCACATTTTATGTACCATGTGTACATGGGTGTGTATTATGTGTATTTTAGCATGGAAAGAAAAAAGCCCATGAAGGAACAGCTGTTATTATTAGCCCATTTCTCAGATGGGGAAACTGAGGCTCGGAGCGGGAACCAAGAGCCCCGGCCAGAACCAGAGTGCTGACCAATGGCCCTCCTGGCCTTACCTCAGACAGGTCGTCCTGCTCGGGTGTGTTGGAGCCACCGCTGTCCTGTTCCTCCAGGTGCACCACATCTAGGAAGGGACTGAGAGTGAGTAGAGGCAGGGGTCCAGGCAGGTCCACCCACAGCCTCCTGCGCCCACCAGCTGGCACCTGGAAAGGGGTCACGGGTGAGGCCCAGCTGGCGAATGATGTAGCGGGGGATGTCAGTCTTGACAAGGTGACCCTCCTTGGCGTGGCCCTCCGCCGCCTCCAGCAGGTGGTAGAACTCCTCAGGGTTGAATTCCTGAGGCAGGGCAGGGATGGGCTGGCAGCGGGTCCAAGACCGCCTCCCAACCCTCCCCCTTGCCCATGCCCAGCCCCCTCACCAGACACTCCAGCAGCCTCGCGGGGCGCGAGATGATAATGAGCAGCTTCTTGACCAGCTGAGTGACGAAGGCTACTTCCATGCTCTCAGAGCGTTCATAGGCCTGGGGTGGTGGGCACAGTGGTGGGGGCGGGTTCACAGGTGCCCTGCTTCAGCCAGGCCCCTCTCCCACCCCCACACACTGCTGCTGTGTCCCATTTTATGAGTGAGAAAACTAAGGCCAAGGCCACACGGTAAAAAATTATGATGATGGGGGCTCCTGGGTGGCCCAGTTGGCTGAGCATCGGACTCTTGGTTTGGGCTCAGGTCCTGTTCTCATGAGTCTTGAGATCGAGTCCCATGATGGGCTCCAGGCCCAGGGCAGAGTCAGCTTGAGGATTCTCTCCCTCTGCCCCTTCCCCCACTCATGTGTGTGTGCGCGCGCGCTCTCTCCCTCTCCCTCTCTCAAATACATAAATAAATCTTTTTTTTTAAGACTTTATTTATTTGGGGCGCCTGGGTGGCTCAGTCATTAAGCGTCTGCCTTCGGCTCAGGTCATGATCCCAGGGTCCTGGGATCGAGCCCTGCATCAAGCCCCGCATCGGGCTCCCTGCTCAGCGGGAAACCTGTCTCTCCCTCTCCCTCTCCCCCTGCTTGTGTTCCCTCTCTCGCTGTGTCTCTCTCTGTCAAATAAATAAATAAAATCTTAAAAAAAAAAAACCTTTATTTGTCAGAGGGAGAGAGAGAGTGCACAAGCAGGGGGAGCAGCAGGCAGAGGGAGAAGCAGGCTCCCCACTGAGCAAATAGCCCAAAGTGGGAATTGATCCCAGGACCCCAGGACCATGACCCGAGTCAAAGGCAGACACTTAACTGACTGAGCCACCCAGGCATCCCTAAATAAATAAATCTTAAAAACAAAATGATGATGATGATGATAGGCAGCGCTGTCTTAAAACCTTCACTCATTCAATTCATCTTCAAAACAACCCTATATTCCAGGCCAAGTTAGAATCCCTCTGCTTGGCATTCTCTCCTCTCCAGACCCTGGGCAGCTCCCTACTTCTGCTCCGTCGGTCTCTGCTCCATCGTCACCTCCTCGCAGAGGCCTCCCCTGACCCCACCACCCCACTCTAAAAATCACACCCACACCCCACCTCCTGACTGCATCCTCAATCACTATGATCGTACTCCACTTCCCCTGTTTTCTACCCCATGAAGCCCCTTCTAAAAAGCCATATATAAATTTCTCTATCATGCCTCTCAGGGCCAAGACCAGGGTGAGCCAATGAGACATTCACCTTGATGCCAAAAATCTCAGTCTTCAATATAACTGATATTTTAATGCAGTATTTGGAAAAAATAATGCAAAAGAGCATGGAAAAAATAAAGCAAAATAACAAAATTTAAATAAGGATAGGATCCAGTGGGGTTGTGCCAAGCCATACTGGAGCTTGAAGCACTTGAAAACAAAATAGTGTGTGGCAATCTATACATGGTTTTTCAACGATTTTTTTAAAGTTGGATTTATTTATTTGAGGGGGAGAGAGGGGAGAGGGAGAGGGAGAGAGAATCTCAAGTAGACTCTGCACTGAATATGGAGCCCTGTGCCGGGCTCCATCTCATGACCCTGAGATCATGACCTGAGCTGAAGGCAGACGCTTAACGACTGAGCCACCCAAGCGCCCCGATTAACAGTTTTAATGAAAATATTATTGATGAGTTTGTTTCCATTAAAAGCAGGAAAGTAAAATTCTAACAAATTCCGGTTTGATTATAAATAAAATACTTGGGCGCCTGGGTGGCTCAGTTGGTTGAGCGACTGCCTTCGGCTCAGGTCATGATCCTGGAGTCCCGGGATCGAGTCCCGCATCGGGCTCCCTGCTCGGCGGGGAGTCTGCTTCTCCCTCTGACCCTCCCCCCTCTCATGCGCTGAGAGAGAGAATGAGAGAGAGCGCGCGCATGAGAGGGGGGAGGGCCAGAGGGAGAAGCAGACTCCCCGCCGAGCAGGGAGCCCGATGCGGGACTCGATCCCAGGCGCCTGGGATCATGACCTGAGCCGAAGGCCGTCGCTTAACCAACTGAGCCACCCAGGCGCCCAATAAATAAAAATTTTTAAAAATATATATATAAATAAAATACTTGGGGCACCTGGGTGGCTCAGGTTGTTAAGCGTCTACTTTCAGCTCAGGGTCCTGGGATCGAGCCCTGCAATGGGCTCCCTGCTCAGCAGGAGCCTGCTTCTCCCTCTCCCTCTGCTGCTCCCCTTACTTTTGCTCTCTCTGTGTCTGTCTCTCTCTGTCAAATAAATAAATAAATAATCTTTTTAAAAATTTTTAAAAATACTTAAAATAATGTTAAGTTTTAATACACCTACTTTTTAATTTTTTCAATAATTAATGGGTTTTTTGGGGGGGAAAATCACTTGCCTCACCCTAGTCCCAGTCCTGATGCCTATTATTTATCTTCTGACTCTTCCTATTAGAATGTCAGCTTCCTGAGGGCAGGGACTTTTGTTCGTTTTATTTCCAGGTAATTCTCCAGCTTCTAGGGCAGTGGGAGGCCCAAAGAAGTGCTTGATGAATATTTGTGGAGTTAATGAATGAGCAAATTCCCTTCTTATGGCAGAAGGACTGGGGCGTAGAGAGGTTAAGTAACTTGGCAAAGGCTGCACAGTAAGTGATGAGCTAGATATGAATCTAGGCCATTTGTGGAGTCTGTGCCCTCAACTCCTATGAACCTAGTGGCAGAATCTAGACTCAAACCAGATCTGATGCTAAAACCCATAATGACACCGATGTACTGCCCTTCAGGTGTGAGTGGGGGCCTACAGCCCAAAGCTCTGTATTCTGGCCCTTGTGCCCTTATCCAACTTCATTTCACTTGGCTTCTGTGCTCCTGGAATTTCCCAGACTCCATTCTCACGTCAGGCTGTTCACCCTGCTCAGCACACATTTCCCCCAGCATTTCTCGTAACTGTCATTTCCTCATTATTCTTGCCCCAATTTCAATGTTACCTCCTCCGGGGAGGCCTCCTGGACATTACAAGGCAGCCCCTGACACTCTGTCTGGTTGCCCTGTTCTATTTGCTTCATAGCCCTAAGCATCAGGTGAAATCATGGAATTCCTTGATTTGTCTGTTTCCATGTTTCCCATCCACCTCCCACATCAGAATATCAGCCCCAAGGGGGCGCCTGGATGGTTTAGTCAGTTAAGTGTTGGACTCTTGATTTCATTTCGGTTCAGGTCATGATCTCTGAGCCATGAGATCAAACCCCGCGGCCAGCTCCCCGCTCAGTGGGGAGTCAGCTTGTCCCTCTCCGTCTGCTCCTCCCCCTGCTCTCTCTAAAATGGATAAATAAATACAATTAAAAACAAAAAAAAAAAAGAGGGCGCCTGGGTGGCTCAGTCGTTGGGCGTCTGCCCTTCAGCTCGGGTCATGATCCCGGGGTCCTGGGATCCAGCCCCGCATCGGGCTCCCTGCTCCTTGGGAGGCCTGCTTCTCCCTCTCCCACTCCCCCTGCTTGTGTTCCCTCTCTCGCTGCGTCTCTCTCTATCAAATAAATAAAATCTTAAAAAAAAAAAAAAAAGAGGGGCACCTGAGTGGTTCAGTTGGTTAAGTGTCGGACTCTTGATTTCAGCTCAGGTCATGATCTCAGGTCATGATCCCTGCTCAGCAGGGAATCGGCTTGAGATTCTCTCTCTCCCTCCCCTCTACCCCTCCCCTCCTCTCTCTCGCTTGCGCTCTCCCTCTCTTTCTCAAATAAATACACAAAAATCTTAAAAAAAAAAAAAAAAGAATATCAGCCCCAAGAGGGCAGGAATATTTCTCTGGTTTGTTCACTGCTGGGTTCCCAGTGCCCCAGCACACAGTAGTTGCTTCATAATTTCAGTAAGTGAGACAAGAAATAAGACCAATAAAAATATACATCATGCTGGATGGTGCTAAGTGCTAAGGAGAAAACTAAAGAGACAGTGGGAGGTGAGTTTGAGCAGAGGTTTACATTTTAAATAAGGGGGTCTAGAGGCCACCTGAGAGTAAAGATCTGAAGGAGGTGAGGGAGGTTAAATTCTTGCCGCCCCCATCAGACCTAGCCGCAGACCACGGCCTTCTCTTGGGGAGCACGTCTTTCTTGTCCACCCCTGGAATCTCAGCTCCACGCCAGCGCCTGGCACGCGGTAGGCGCCCTCTGAATGGAAGTGGGGTGAAGGAAGGCATCGGGCACGAATGAGGCCAGCCTCCGTGCACTCACGTCCTGCAGCAGCTTCTCCAGATTCTCCTGCAATTCGTAGAAGTAGACGGTGGTGATGAGGCCGTCGCGGGACTTGGTCAGGCAGTCCCGGGCCAACTCGATGATCTGGTGGTGGATGAAGCTGAGCACGCCGTCGGCCAGCGGCAGCACGCTGTCAGGTTCGTAGGCGCGGGCGAAGTCGCGCAGCTTCTCCTCCATCTGCGCGGTGGCCTGCGGGAGGGACAGAGGCGGGGCGGGGGTGCCGGCGCGGGGCTGCGCCTGGAGGCAGTGGCCACCAGGAGCCTGTGCTGCGCGCGCCGGCCACCAGGGGGCGCGCGGAGCTAAGGCGAGCGAGGGCTCCCGCCGCCCGGCCTCCCAGCGGCCGCCCCCCGCCCCGCCTCACCTTCGGGAACCTCTCCTTGTAGACATGGTTCATCATCACGATCTCATTGTCGTAGGAAGAGGGGGAGCGCCCGGGGCTGCGGGGAGAGAAGCCCATCCTGTCCAGCCCCCTGCCTCCGAAAACAGCCAGGCATCAGATTCCTCCCCACCCCCGCAACCCCGGTAAAACTTCACCCATCGTGTTGCAACCCGTTTAATCACGCGGACAGGGGTCTCGCAGTACACAGACCCCCAGTCATCAGCTTGGGTGGGTGTGGGGGGGTGTCTGCCCACCTGAGGCTCCGCGAGCGAGGCCGCACGGCAGGAGAGCGGCGGCCACCATCCTCGTCAGTGATGCTCTCGGTGCTGCCAAAGTGTTTGGAGAGGAAGTGGAGCTCATCCACGGTGGGCTGGTAGGGCAGCTGGTGCAGGCGCTCCTGGGAGGAGCAGGAAGACTGCGGGGAGGAGCGGGGCCGGGGTCAGAGCCACCGCGGTCCCCCCACATCTCGCGACCCTGGGCTGGGACTCCTGGGGCTGATGGGCCACTGGGCAGGGTCGGGATCAGGACCTGGTTTATGATCCTTGGATCCCAGGGTCCAGGTTGGGACTCCTGGAGACAGACAGGGGGACAGGGACAGACACGGATGAGAACTGTGACGCTCACACAGATGTGGCCAGTGGGAGCCTGTTTAAAACTTGAGTCAAGTCACATCCCTCCTCTGTTCAGAACCCTCCATGGCTCCCACCTTAATCAGGGTGGACCCTGAAGTCCTTCCCAAGACCCACAACATCCTGCAAGATTGGGTCCTATATCTCTGCCGTCACCTCCTCCCACTCTCCCCAGCATTTTACTCTGCTCCAGCTGCAGAGTCCTCCTTGATGGTCTTTGAACAAGCCACACACACCCCTGCCTCGGGGCCTTTGCACTGACTGCTCCCTCTGCCTGGAGCATATCTACTACTGATCATTCCTCCTTCACACCTTTGCTTAAATGTCACCCCTCTGGGTGACATTCATCCCTCTGAATACACATCCATCACTCCCTATCCCTGCCCTATCTTGTTTCTTCTTGCTATATTTATCTCCTGACTTAGTATATCTTTACTACTAATTTTTATTGCTGTCTGCTCCTTGATGGGAAGGTCTTGGTTCTGCTTGGTCCCCTAGTCAGGACCTAGCATGCACAAACACAGACCCACAGATATCAGTGGAGAAAAACAAGGATATCCACTTGGTTCTGCAGGCAGAAGGATCTTTTGAAACATTACATCACTCACTCCCCATCCCATCAGAGTCTATTAAAATAATTTTTTCAGGGCGCCTGGGTGGCTCAGTTCTTAAGCGTCTGCCTTTAGCTCTGGTCATGATTCCGGGGTCCTGGGATTGAGCCCTGCACTGGGCTCTCTGCTGGGCGGGAAGCCCGCTTCTCCCTCTCCCACTCCCCCTGCTTGTGTTCCCTCTCTCGCTGTGTCTCTCTCTGTCAAATAAATAAATAAAATCTTTTAAAAAAATAAAAAATAATTTTTCAATGCACATAACCTATGATCTACAGAACCACGATTTCAAATAGTTCAGGCTGAATTTTTAGTATAATTTAATATAAAGCAAAAAAGCCTTTGTATGGCTTCCCGCCACATTTAGAATAAGATCTACGTCCCTGCCCTGGCTGAGAAGCCCCAGTATGACAAGGGTGCTGCCTGCTTCACCCCCGTCTGTCCACTTCCAACCCAAAGCTCCAGCCACTCAAAGCTATCTTCAGCTTTCCAAAGGCAACAAGTTGTCTGTTGCCTCTGGGAGTTTGCACATGCTGTTCCCTCGTCCCCTTCCTGAAACACCCTTCCTTTCCTTCTTCCACCTGCCAAACTCCTGCTGCTCCTTTGTCTTGGCTTCAATTCCACGTCTCCCAGGAAGCCTTCTTTGACCCTCCCCCCAGCTGAATCAGGTCCCCCCTATATTGCTATCACCTCGCCTGGTGCTACTCCCATAACAGCTCCAACCACCCTGTGTTGCAAATGTCTTCTTATTGCTCTGTCTCCCCTCATGAGGGCTTCATCAGTCCTTGGATCCTGGCCCAGCTTATAGCACCCACCCACCATATGACAGTCACATAAACGTCTACTGAACATCATACCAATGGATGGATGAGTGAACCGGAGACATGGGTAGTAAAGGGGGGTGGATGGAGAGAGAGAGAGACTTTGAGTATTGCAATGGTGGGGCAAATGTGTTCTGGGTGAAGGGTGTGCTGACCTTGGCCAGCTGAGCCCCTTGGGCAAGCGGCTCAACACATGAGCCTTAATATCTTTATCTGTAAAATAAGCCGGTGATGAGTAGGACCCCCAAGAAGATATGTTGAGGGTGGAGAATAGGGCTTTTGAGGGGACCTGTAACTTGCCAATAGATGGATGGGTGACATCTTGGAAAACAAGAAGAACCCCAAACTCTCCTTAAGGTCAGCCTGACCACTGGCCTGGATGTGGGCCTTCAGGTTGCAGGACTTCCCTGAAGCTCCCACCCACTCGCCCACCTGCCAACTCACCGAGACGGTGGAGCTGGGTGTGTTGGTGCCATAGCCAGACGAAGGAAGCGAAGCCAGAGACCAACGGCGTCCGTCCGCCCTGGAACCCAGCCGAGATATTCAGAGGCTGCAAGGCCCCACTGGTTCCCCCCACTCCTCAGGGTGTGATAGAAGCCATTGGCCACCACCAGGGTAAGGGGTGCGGGGATATATCAGTGCTCTGCCTGAAATTCCAAAAGGCCCTCAGAGCCAAGGGGCTAAAAAGGAAGTCTTCCAGCCAGGCACCAGGGACCTGGAGCAAAGATCAGTCTCCTCTGCTACTTATGATGATCCTCCTTTCCTGTCATCCTCACTCCAAACAAGCCTCCCCAAAGCAAACCCCGAGGAGGACCAGAAAAAGCCCACTCAGGGAAATCAATCCAGAGGAGTCCCAAGAGTTGCCCCCAATGAGAAAGCGCTCAGAGTGAGACCACTTGAGTCTTTTCAGAGAAGAAAGGCCCCTCCCTCACACACACACACACACACACACACACACACACACACACGTGATCACTCATGTCCACACCCACAAGTGTTGTTGCAACTAGTGTGGTCAAGTTCACAAACTGACAGTCACACATATTCATTCACACGTGACTCCTCAACACACTCACACACAATCACTGTCCCATACGTGGATCCAAATATCACACTTTCCTACACTAACACCCACACACATGCAAAACCACATATACACTCACATATAAACACATACACTCAGAGACCCAGTACTCACACTCTGACACAAAGACACACACTCCCCCACACACTTTCTACCCTTCCACATTCACACAGACACATTTAAGAACCCTCACGCACTCAGTCACACATTCCAACTCCCACACAGCCACACATTCATTCACACTCCCACCAGATTGCACACTCACCTGGAGACATTCATGGAAGGGCATGCTCCCTCACATATTCACACACGTTTACAAATGTACAGGTACACACTCACACATGTTCACATTCGCACACTGATGCACACCCCTACGGACACATGCGTAGGCACAGGCTGCCTCACATTTTCATAGTCTTACAAACTCATACTCACACATCCACCTCAGCACACAGATCGCCCATCACAGGGACACACACTCTTGTGCACGAGACTCGTCCCTCATTCCTCCCTCCAGGCAGTGCCCTCCCAGCCCAGGCAACTGCATCAAGCCCAATCTTAGAGCCATTTTCTGGCTCCCTGTTGCTCTCAGCTGAATTCCACAGCCAAGGCGGTCTTCCCCACCCACCCCAGGGAGCCGTCCTCTCTCCCCACAGTCCCATGTGAGTCCCACACGACAGCCTTCACCAGACTTTGCGGTGATCCAGGTTTTCTGATATGCCACCCCAACTTAACTCCGAAGATAGAGACGGGGTGTCATTCACCTGTTATGCTCAATTCCCAGATCACAGCACGTGTTCAGACAACGTTTTAAGAATGAATAAAGTTTAAAGAAAAAGAGACCCGCCCAAACATCCTGGTGACTCCCAGAAGTTTCTCCAAAACACATTGGAGGAATCTTTTTGACTCCCCCAATTTCAACAAAAGCCCGAAGAAATTCACTAGTGACACTCCAGAAACCCCCAAAGACCCCAGTAGGGACACCTGAAATTCCTCCTCCTGGGCCCTCGAGAAATAGCCCCAGGTGCCCTTCCTCTTGTTAGAGACCAAGAGTCCCTCGGTGGGCATCATGAAGTCTGCGCTTGCGCACCTCATCTCCGCTCCCTGTCCTGTTGCTATGGAAACGCCCGGCCAGGAACTAGAGGCTAGGGAGATTGAGACCCTGGGCTCAGGGCGCAGGCGCTTTCGCTCCAAGGCAAAGGAAGTCCCACTCCTCCTCTGATTCCTGATAGGAGGTTGGCCCCGCCTTCTCATCGACCCCGCCCCTAAGGCCAGGCGCTTATTCCCGCTGGGACGTTGGGGCACTCTGCGGGTCCCTCGGGCCCTGGCTCAGGTGCAATTAGGAGGGGAACAGATGGTGGCCCAGACGGTGGATCGGGAGGGTCCGGCCAGGGTTCTAGGGCCCTGGGGAGAGGGACTCACCTTCGGGAAGAGGCAAACGAGAAGTGGGCGGGGGTGTTGGGGGAGAAGTTGCGGGGGCTGTCCAAGGGACTGCTACCTGTGGCGGAAAGAGGGTGATTTTAAGGCTTGGTGTGGGAGGCAATCCCACCAGGCCTTCTAATCCTTAAAGAGGGTTGCAAACACCAGCTCCTCCCCTCTTTAGCCTAGTCTCACCCACGTATGAGTGGACCACGCCCCCTTAGCTGTGGCCCCGCCTCTCTAAGTTACCGAGTCAGCCCAGCCCCCCTCCAGGCCGGTTCTGTCTTCATCAGAGATGGCCCCGTTCCTCAGGTATGGTTCCTCCCTTCAGCCCCATCCTCTTTTCAGTCTAGCTCCGTCTGGACCTCTGCCCACCAATGCCTGTCCCTCAGCCGACTGACCAAGGCCACACAAGGGTGGTCCCGCCCTTTGCCCAATCCGGCTCCTCCTCTGTCCAGACTCGGCCCAGTCCTGCGGCATGAATACACCCTTCGCCTGTGCCCTCACCCACCAGGCTGTGGCCACGCCCCTAAGAGGTGGCCACACCTCTTCTCGTCTGATCCATACCCACCACCTGTCTCACCCAGGTGTCCAGGCAGTGGGGAGTGGGGTCGCGGCAGCGTGGGCGAAGTGCTGGTCAAGATGAGGCTTTTCCGGTTACTGGTGCGGCAGCTGCGCGGAAGGCGAGGCAAGGGGACCGGGCCAGGCCACAGCCCAGTGAGTTTGTGAACCCAACCATCCACCTTCCCATCTCAGATCCCCACCTGTCTCCTATCTGTGGGTGCTTGGAGGTGCCCCCAGAGGATTGCTCAGTGGAGGAGGTGACAGAGGTCTCAGCATGTGTGACCATGTTAGCACAGTGTCAGTCATGGAAAAATAGACATGTTGTCCATGTGACACCATTGGAGTCACTGAGTGCATGTGTGTCTTTGGGGCTGTGCATGACATTCTCTGTATGTAAGCACATGTGGCGCCCAGGGTGTGAGCTCAGCACTGGGTTGGGTTTATCTTATGTGACACAACCTGTACCTTTGTGTGTCTGTGTGACACAGCGTGTAATGCCACTTGTCCATGGCGAGATGTGCCATTGTGTGCTGTACCATATGTGTGTATGATTTCTGCTACATGTGTCTATGTCTTCGTGCGGCATTCTAAGTCTACGTGATATCCTGCCCTTGTGTATGTGACATTCACCACATGTATCCACGTGTGGCATCTATTGTGTCTGATACTGTGATACTGGGCATGTTTGAACCTGCCACCATGTGTGACATTCCCTAGATGAGTCTTCCATGTGTGATACTGTGTCTCTCTATCTCTGCAAGATTCCCTGTGTCATTTATTCTGCATCCATGTAACACTGCATGTGACATGCTTAGGTGATATGATGTGCTGTGACATTGTTGGGTGCATGGATGTCATTGCCATACATGTGTCTGTGTGCATCTTAGATGCCAGAATCGTGTGTGTGTGTGAGTGTGTGTGTGTTACCATGCATGTGACATCTTCCTGGGTGTACACAACATTGTACCTGTGAGCTTACTCGTCTGTGTGTGATGCTGGGGGGTCCCTGTGTGTCTGGGCATGACTCGGACCTATGGCCACTGTATGCGTGATGGCTCCAGGGTGTATCTGGGCCACTGGGACTGTAGTGTGTGTATGTGTGTGACATCATGTCCTACGTGACGCTGTGTGTCACTATTTTCCGTATGAGGCTGTGTTCTTGGTGGGGGGTAGTTTGGGCTATGATAAAGCCCCCCTTTCCCTCTGCCCCTCAGGATCCCAGCTTCTGAAGAGGGAGCCCCCAGCCCCTCCATTCCCCTCACCCCCCGCCACAGTGACTGAGCATATTAGCGAGACCAGGAACACGCGGCATGGGGGTGGGGGGGAGGCCAGGCTGCGGCTATTGTTCCGAGGGTGCCAAGTCCCCCACCCTCCCCTTCTTCCCCTACCCCCACTGGGTTGCCCGAGCCCTCAGCGCCAGCAGACAAAGGCGCCTCAAACCCCCACCCGGCGCAGCCTCCTCCCCCCCCGCCCCGTGGCGGTCCTCTCCGGCATACAGTCCCCCCAGTCTCGGCCCACACAGTCCCCAATTCAGCCCTATCCCCCCGCAGGAAGGGGCCGCACGGACACCTCTGGCGCAGCTGGACCGGGTGCAGCATCCCGGGCCCCGCCCTGCGGCAGCGGCCAGAGGGGCGGCTTTGGTGGGGAGGGCCGGGTCAGGGTCTGAGGGATGGGGTTCTACCTCTTGGTGCGGCGGAACATACTGCCGCCAGGGAAGGAGGGCATCGAGAAATTGGAAAGCGCAGTCCAGAGAGAGTCAGACATGACCCGGCGGCGGCGACATGGTGGCAGGTGCGGCAGTGGCGGCGGCAGCGCGGGGAGCGAGCGCGCGGGGCGGAGGCTGAAGCCGCAGCGGGCAGGGGAGGGCGGGGGAAGGGAGGGCCGTGCCACTGCCGCCCGCCGGGAGGGGGCGCTGCTGTTCCCCAGCGCGCCAGGCCCCGCCCGCGCGCGCCCCTGGCGCCCCCACCCGGGCTGGAGAAGGGACGGCCAGCCCTGCGCATCTTTACCCAAGGCTCACCTGCTGCTTTTCCGGGGCAGAGGCAAATCCTTCTGGAAGGCAAAGGGGCAAAAGGGCAGAGGTCAGCGTGGACCAGCAGCTGCTATCTGCAAGCCCTGTCACCCCCTGGAGGAGCAAATGTTGGGTTGGACGAGTCCCTCAGCAGCAGCCTCACCTGCACCCTTCATTATGCCTGGAGGGCTGGGCTCTTTGAGGGAGAAGGTACCAGAGTGATTTCTCTCCCGACCGCAGAGACCAACACAGAGCCCCATATTGGACTCCTGAGTTGACATCTCAATGTGCGTTTGTGCAAATGAAACAAGAGCCTATTTGAAAAATATTTCTTGAACACCTCTTATATGCCAGGCCCTGTCCTAGGCACTGGGGACACAGCAACGAATGAGAGAAAAATTCCTGCCCTTTTGGAGCTAGCATTTAGAGAAGGGAAGCAGACAATAAACAAGATTAATATAGAAGTAAATATGATAAGCTTAAGCATTCCTAAGTGTCATGAATAAAATTAGGGTGATGTGAGGGAAAATGGTGAGAAGGACATGATGGTCAGAGGGCTGCTCTGGAGAAGTGACTTATTTTTAAACAGATGTTTTATTTTTTATAAAGGTTGTGTTGGGGCGCCTGGGTGGCTCAGTCATTAAGCGTCTGCCTTCGGCTCAGGTCATGATCCCAGGGTCCTGGGATCGAGGCCCGCAGAAGCCTGCTTCTCCCTCTCCCACTCCCCCTGCTTGTGTTCCCTCTCTCGCTGTGTCTCTCTCTGTCAATTAAATAAATAAAATCTTGAAAAAAAAGATTTTGTAAAAAAAAAAGATTTTGTTTATTTGACAGAGGGAGGGAGCACAAGCAGGGGGAGTGGCAGAGGGAGAGGGAGAAGCAGGCTCCTTGCTGAGCAGGGAGCACGATGCAGGGCTCGATCCCAGGACCCTGGGATCATGACCTGAACCAAAGGTAGACACTTGACTGACTGAGCCACCCAGGCGCCCCTGTGGGGAAATGACTTTTAAGATAGTTGTTGAAAAAATAAGAGCCAACCATGAAGGATCTGTGGAGAGAGCATTCCATATAGAGGGAACTGCAAAGGGCCCAAAGGAGACAGGAATGGACTTGGCATGCTCAAGCATGGAAGGCTGAATGAATGAATGAATGAATGACTCCACACCCCAAGGGTTCTATCCCACCCCCAGCCAGATTCAGTGTTGAGGGTGGGGTAGTTAGGATGGCTCAAAACTAAAATCGGAAGTGGGAATCAGATGATGGCCAAGTGGTCTTTTTGATCATGATGATGATAATAATTGCTAAATATTAACATTATGTGTCCACACCAGAAGAAAGTTGTGTTTTGTTTGTCAAGCACTCAGGAAGCCACTACAGGGATCAAAAGTTATGGAAGTCAGTGCCTTTTCCCAGGAGAGCAGTGGGAAGAGGGAGTGCCACCTTCCAGTCAGTTCTGTGTCCACAGGCCAAAGTGAATAAAGGAGGTTGGGTGGAGCTACAGATGGAAAGATTCTAGTGGAGGTTTCAAAAACCTATTGGTGGGGACTCCAACAAGGGGAAAATGAGGAACCTTCTAGATCCTTTCTAGGATCTCTGAAAGCAGAAAGCCCTGGGTTCAAATCCCAGCTTTGCCTCTTATAACCTTGGCAAATGACCTCCCAACAGTCCCATTTCTCCTAGAGGATTCTGTGTGATGATTCAGGTTTCTAACACCTTAGCATGATGCCTAGCACATAGTAAGCACTCAATAAATATTAGGTCATAGAAACAGGACTTATTATGAATGGACATGCTGTATGAAAGAGGATGGGCCAAAGGGACCTCCCACTCCCATGTACAGAGGACACACATATGGTTAGGGTCAAAGAGAACACCGTCCAGATCAGCAGCCCTGCCCTCCCGAGCCACGGGTGACCAGAAATCCATTCCAGGTTTTCCCTCTGTTTTTGCAGGATCAGTTTGAATGAGCTTCGGCGGGGACCAGCCAACTGGGCTGGACGACTGCAATGGCCCAAGCAAAATCTAGACCTGGATTTTCCGGCCACGGAGCCCAGGATTCCAGATCCGGGTACACTGGGCCTTCGAGGGTGAGCCCCCGGGGGACCTTTTTTTTTTTAAGATTTTTTTTTAATTTATTTATTCAGGAGAGACAGAGAGAGAGAAGCAGAGGGAGAAGCAGGCTCCCAAGGAGCAGGGAGCCCGATGCGGGACTCGATCCCAGGACTCCGGGATCATGACCCGAGGCGAAGGCAGACGCTTAACCATCTGAGCCACCCAGGCGCCCCCCCCCGCCCCGGGGGACCTTTAAACACCTCCCGGAGAAGTCCTCGAACCTAGCTCCAATTGCTAGCGCCCCTAAACATTCTAGAGTCTAAGAAAAGGGCAAACTGGGGCTGTAGAGGATTTGGATCCTCAGTGTCAAAGTAAAGAGACACCACCTCCATCACTAGCTGCAGAGCCGCTCTGCCAAGTGGATTCTGCTTCTCCCTGGGATTGATGGACGGCTCTGTGGATAGGGCTTTCGAACTCAGGATTTTGTTCATATATACAATCCCAGCTGCACACAGTTGGAGGCCCTCGGGCGCTCCGCGGTTGTGGGACAGCTCCTAAGGGATTGCATCAATGTGTGAGGATGTGCCCAAGGCAGTGAAGTGGTTAATCCTGCCATAAGGAAAGAGGTAGGGGCAGGACTCCGGCGGGGTAGCCTGGCCCAGAGGATGCCCCAGGAAGGAAGGGTGGGGGAGTGGGAGGATCCCAGGCTGGGGGCGGGGTCTTGAGCAAGAGATGGAAGGCCCGCGTGGCGCTGAGCCAATGGGAGTCGGCGCCGGCCCGGAGGGCGGGAACACACCCCCTTACAGGCCCCGCCCCTTCCCGCCCTTTTCCTGGGGACCCGACGGCGCGGACCCAGACTGGCTGCTTCAGCACCTGCTCTGGCTTTGCCGCTGCTCCCTCCCTTTTCTCAGAACCCCTTCTCCCACCCCAGCACTAAGATGGGGTGGGAATCCAGGGGAGATTTCGAGAGCCCAAGTCTCTTAGATGGAGCCATCTGGGTTCTGTTTGAAAGCAAATTAGCTTTCCAGCCCAGGTCTGGCTCCAGCATCATCCTGACTACGCGGGAAGTCCTTCCTATCATCTGACTCAGATTTTTCCTGCTGCAACGACCGATCAGCTAACCTTGGTCTCCAACCTCAGGGATAGTGTGGGTTAGAGGAGTCCTGAAATGGACGAAACCCTGGGTGAAGGTTTGAATCCTCCCCTTCTTTTTCCAAGCACCAGGCTAGGTATGTACCTTGAGTCTGGGGCCACCTAGGCTTTATCTAAACTCCAGATTATTTAGCGTGGGTCCAGGAAGCCTCACAAGGACCAGACCCCAGGCAGGCCTTGGGGTGAAGCTTTGATCAGTTTCCTCGCTGGGGTCAGTTTAAGAGCAACATCGAACCTTCCTATTAACCCTTAGAAGCTCACGAGAAAGATAGTAGAAAAGGACCCTTCTGAGCTTCAGAATCCCCACCCATCTTTAAGGTAGGAGTTCCTGACGCGTGGATTTCCCCACACTCCACATTCCTCAGTGTCCCACTCTGTGCAGTGGACTCACTCCCGCGCCTGCGCAGCCTGGAGACCAGTATCTTCTAAGGCTGCAAGGAGCTAAAAATCGCTCCCGCCCACCCACAAGCTGGGCTGGACTTGAGGATCTCGCGGGGGGGGGGGGCGGGGGGCGGGTAGTGAAAGGAGGGGGAATGAAGAGTGAGGAGGGAGGCTGTCTAGGGTGTCTGTCCAATTAGGGCAGTAGGAAGAATCCTGGTGGCCCGGCAGATGCATGGAGGTCGAAGGGGTTCCCCAAGCCTCAGAAGGGGGTTCCTGGGGTAGTGAGGGGCTAGGCTGCGGCATAAACATGTTTGCGGCCTCTGCGGCGCGCCGGTGGCCCCGAGGGGCGCGAGCCCTGGGGCAATAACTTTGCTCTGCACCCCATCACCCCCAACCTGGCGTTGCGCCCTGGCGATGACTTCGGTCCCAGCCCCCTCCTCCTCCAGCGGGCCAGGTGCCCCTCAGGCTATCCTCGAGGGGGAGCGCTAGGCTGCACCCCCTCCGTCAGCTCCCTGGATCCCCGGGCGGCGCCTGAGGGGCGGGGTCGCCAGCGCGGCGGGACGCGCGGCTACCGCGTTCCCCTCTGGTAGCGTCCCGAGGCGGTGGGAGGGGGCGCCCCGGCCGGCCCCCGCGCAAGTTCTCCCGCCCCCTACCGGGCCCCGCCTCAGGGCGCCGACCCCTTCCCCGCCACCCGGGACCGAGGCCGCCGCGTACCTGCAGCCTCCGGCGGCGGATCAGGCCCGAATCGTCCATGGCGGCGGCGGCTTCGGCCCCGGGGAGGGAGGAGGGAGGTGGCGGCAGCGGCGGCTGCGGGAGGAGGGAAGAGGGAGGGAGTGAGAAGCCGCGGGGACCGCGGCGGCGGCGGCGGCGGGTGGGGGGTGGGGTGGGGGTGGCGGGGGCGGAGCAAAGTGGGGCGGACCCGGCGCCGTCACTGCGTCTGGGCGCCCGAGCCGGGCCTCGGCCAAGGCTGCCCGCGCGGCGGGGTGGGAGGGGGCAAGAGGGGGAGGAGCTTCCCTATGTCCCCAAGGGAGCCAAGCTACGGGGAGACCCCTATAAGCAAAGATACACCAGGGGAGAGACATGCCCATGGGTAGACCTCCAACCCAAGAAACACCCAAGGGAGACATTCTCACTAAGATTATTCCTTATGCGGATACCCACCCCTCCCCGCAGCGACCCCCTCAGGGAGACACATTTCCACGGGTTGATAGTCTCCACCGGGAGGCCCGTTCCAATCAGAAACTACCCCCTCACCCTGAAAATCATTCCTAAGACAGGTGATCTCTGAGAGGTAGCGTTTCCTCTCAAAAGCCCCCTGCCGCCCCCAAGAAAAGACACTTCCGCAGAGAAAAATCCCCACGGGTGACATTTCCCGTGGAAAGCCTGGTGAAGATACCCCCAAAGAAAGACCCCCCTAAAAGCCATATTCTCTGTGGGAAATTGTTCCCACCCACGAGACCCCCACATCCTGAGGAGATACATTCTTACAGAGTGACATTCGCATTGAGGACACCCATCCTCACGGGAGATGTTCCCACAGAAAAACATTTTGCATGTATATACCGCCCCCCTCCCCAATCAGAGCTTCCTCGGGGAACCCTGCAGCCCCTCTAACGACCCCCTCCCTCACCGTCAGGATTAAGTAGCCAGGCCAGGCTGGACTGTATTTATAGGAGCGATTAGCTGGTAGTTTGGGAGGGGGGCAGCTGAAGCGATTTTCACACACACACACACCCCGCGAAGTGTTCCTACAGCTGAGACCAAGCCGACCATGCTTCCCAGAGTTGGTGTGGAAAGTATCAGTGACCTCTCCACTCCAAGCATTGGGGGACAGGGTGCGGAAGGGGCTTCCCAAGAGTCCCTCCCCCTAACTGACCAGGAAAGCCCTGGAGGGCGCGGTCACTGGGCGGGAGCGACCCCTGCCGGCCAATGAATGAGACGGCAAGGTCTAGGTCCAGGTGTTCCCCAAACACTTTTTTCCTCATCTCTGCGACTTTGCCTGAGTTATCTCAGTGTTGCTCTCTGTCTCTGTTTGTCGGCATGTTTGTTTGCCATCCTGCTAAATCTCTTCTTCGAACTTCGCTGTCAAAGGCCCAGACTCCGCTCTTGTCGCCCCTTCTAAAGAAGGCTGTCGCGGGAGCTCTCCATGGTGCTGATCTCACGCGCTCCTGTCCGCGGTGCTGAATTCCGAGGGCAGGGTTGGGGGCTGAGGTCAGGGGAGGGAAGGGTTGGCGGGAGGCACAGCCCAAAGACTGGACAGATCTGACAGACGAGCACCCTGGACTACCCCAAAATGGACCAGGGGAAGGCTAGGTCCACTAGGTCTTGGTTGCTGAAGCCTATAGGACATCAATGGGTGGGTACCCCTGGAGGGGCCAGGAGACAGGGCCTCCTGATTCGTTAATTTACTCAACACGTACTGAGCACCTACTGTGTACAAAGTAGTGTTTGATATCTGGGAGTTCCGCAGTGAAAGAGACAAACAAAAACTCTGCATTAGCCTGAGAAGGGAGGGAGATTTGTGGCAGTGGGCATTGCTCCCAAAAACGCATATGCACACACTACCAGCACAGGCACACACACACACTGCAAACATACACACAGACACGAACGTACCAACACATGCTCAGGAAACAGACTCACATACACATAGTCACACACTCTGCAAATATGTACTCCTCAAAAATACACACACATACACATTCTCAGCAAACACAGACTCACACACAAACACATATATATATTTGCAAATATGCACTTAGAAAACACAGACACACTGAATCTTATGCAAACACAAAAACACAGAATACAAACACAAAATCAGCAAACACAAGCACAGACAAACACATATACACATAAACTCACACTCTGCAAAGACACACATATGCAAACACATACTGAGAAAACACAGACATACACACACTCAGCAAATGCAGACACACACAAGCAACATGTACACTCAACAGACACAAGCACACACACATAATACCAAAACCAAAAGAAGCTCAGCTTCACACAAACTCTTACCCAACACACAGACACAGTATCCTCCCCACACAACACATGGACACACATACGCACTCACATACTTGCTGCAGGGCTGTTCTTCTCACAAGACTTTCCCACTAGAATATAAGTTCTGTGAAGTTGAGATTTTTTTTATAGATTTTATGTATTTGTCAGAGAGAGAGAGAGAGGGAGAGAGGGAGTGTGCTCAAGCAGGGGAGTGGCAGGCAGAGGGAGAAGCAGGCTCCCTGATGAGCAAGAAGCCCTATTTGAGACTCAGTCCCAGAATCCTGAGATCATGACCTGAGCCGAAGGCAGATACCTAACCCACTGAGCCACCCAGGCATCTCGAGGTTGAGATTTTCATTTCTTCCTGCATCCCCAGAACCTGACACACAAGAGGTGCTCCATAAACATAAACATTTGTTGAATGAATGGATGAATTGAGGGAATGTTTGTAAGAAACTCACATTCATAGAAACTGCAGAGGCACACACACACACACACACGTTTCAGATACAGACACACACCCTCTCCACACATGTCAACACCTCCTTTTTCACTAATGGTCACCATTCATGGTCAACAACCTTTATCCACTGACTTATCCACAATATTCTCACAGGACAGGCATCCTGACCCTACACCCCCCTCCTTCACATTTATTATATCTTACTCAATTGGACACACTTGGCTTGGGATACATACAGGCTTCCTCACCCAGATTTTGAACACATACACACACCCATACAACCACTCAACCAAGAGACACACATACTATACCCTCACACAACAAACATACACTCTATACACACACAGTCATACAAACACACTCATCCAACACACATACACATAGATAGAGTTTAAGCCACAATTTCAACACAAAGGCCAACACAAGGATATATACACAGCAGTCCCAGGTTCACTGGCCTTTGGTCAGCTGGAGCAGGGGGTGGGGCAATGGGAAACTCCTCCTCTGCATCAAACCACACCTCCTTTGGCTGCCACTCTTTCTTGCACTTGACCCTGAGGTGTCTCAGCTGCGCCCTAGACCCCCATCCAGTTAACAGGTGAGGAGTGGCCAGAGGGGGCAGAGGAGGGGAGGGAATTGTCTTGTCTCCACAGACCCTCAGGTTCCCCTACCTTGTGGCTTTTGGACCCCAGCAGCAAAACTCGAGTTCTGCCACAGCCAACCTTGGCTCCAAAGGCCCAGCCCTGGTGGCAGCCCCTAAGCCGATTGTGGGCCGAGAGAAGGTGACCATGAGAAGAGCCAGTGGGGATCAAGCGGGAGGGAGGAGACTGGGCAGAAGAGAGGGAGGAATTACTGGACAGAAGAGGGAGATTGCAAGAGCTGGGGAGTCCCTTTAGTTCTGAAGACAGAGGGGATCACCTGAGGGCCAATAGGGTGGGAGATCCTGCTGGGTGTGAGGGGGAGGGGCACCATGGTCAAACTAGAGGAGGGGGCACTTGGGCCTAAAGGGATGGAGGGGACATGAGTCTGATGGGGGAGAAGGGACTCCTGGGTCAGAGGCAGGACTTCAAGGCCCCATGAGATTTGAAGATCCTTGGTCATTGCCTCCCCATCAACTCTCTTTCTCTGCTCTCTCTGCCACTGTCTCTTGGGTAGGCATCAAGAGGGTACTACCCTGACCTCCTGGAAAGGGACAGCCAAACCTCACCACATACCCCAGCTGACTCTTGTCTCAAGTGGACATGGCCTGCAGGGGCCACACTCGACCCAAGGGACTGACCTGGACCCTAGGACTGACCCTCGCATGGATCCTGCTGGGAGCCTGTGGAGGAAGCCGCCCACTCCCAGCTATGTCCCGGAGACATCATAGGCTGGCGGCCGATCTTGGCACAGGTCAGCTGCACCTTGCAGGTGAGCACTCCAGACCCTGCCTAACCTCCAACACCCAAGAAATCCCACTTCACCATAGCAATACCAGAATTTCCTTATGAGAGGAGCTTAGGGTGACACATGGGTGGGGGAAAATGGGGAGTCAGGGCTTGTGCTGAAGAATGGTAGTTAAAGGGGCACCTGGATGGCGCCGTCAGTTAAGTGTCTGCCTTCAGCTTAGGTCATGATCCCAGGGTCCTGCTTCTCCCTCTCCCTCTGCCTGCCACTCCCCGCTGCTTGCGTGCTCTCTCTCTCTTTCTGTGTCTGTCAAATAAATAAATAAAATCTTTAAAAAAAAAAAGAATGGTAGTTAAAGTGCTTAGATTCTGGAGTCAGACTGCCTGGATTCAAATCCCACTCCCAATTCTGCCACTTCATAACTGTGTGACTCTGAGCAAGTCACTTAACCTCTCTGGACTTCATGCAGACCATTAAAGAGGGAGAAAAATAATAGACCTACCTCATAGAGGTATTGTAAAGGATATATGTAAGTATATGAAAACTTACACCACTATCACAGACATAATAAAAAATAAGCTGATTATGATAAACTATTATTATTATTATTCTCATTTGAAATTGCATTTGTGTCCCAAGAGAACTGTCTTTATTTAAGTTTAACGTTTGGGCGGCATTGACATAACTGGGGTTATGTTCAGGGGACCCCCGGGCCTTGGTTCCCCAATCCTACCTGAGGATCCAAGACTCCAGCTCACAGGAGTTCCCTTCTCCATGGTCCTGTTGTCCCTCAGAGATGGACACGCCAGAGGCATCGGACCCTGGGATGGTCCCAGAACGCTGTGGGGACCCGAGCCCCGGGTGAGTACAGTACTCGCCAGCGTTTCCTTGTGTTCTTTCCTCCAGTTGCCCCTGTCAGGGGCCACAGCCCCTGTGCATCCTGACCCAAACGAGCCTGTCTTTCCCGATGTTCAGGTGCGAATCCTTTCTGGGACACCTCCAAGTTGCCCTCCACAGTCGCTTCCGCCTGCTGTTACTGGGGATACGCCAAGCGCAGCCGCTCTGCTCCGAGCTCTGCGATGTCTGGTATGGGAGGCGGGGCATAAGGGGCGTGTCCTATGGTTTGGGCAGGACCAAAGGCAGGATCTGCAGTTTGTTAGTCCTAGAGTTTGAAAGGGCGTGGCCTGTCTCCCAACAAGGCCAAGGTCTAAAGATGAGGCCTAGTGTTTAGAGGCCAGGTAGAAAGGAGCGGGGCCTCTAAAGGACCCGGCTTTTTTAAGATTGGCAGTACGGAGGCGTGGCCTTCCATGGACCTGGGCTTTTTAAGGGGCGGGGCCTCCTGATAGAAAAGAGAAGCTAAAATGGTGGGGAGTGTAAGGGGCTGGCCTAAATTAGATGGTCTGAAGTCTGCAGGGATGAGGCCAGTTGTGCCAGGGCCCTGGGTATGTGTGGAGAATATAGGGCATGGTGAAATCTGGAGGATGGCGTCCCTGGGGACGTGATCCTAAGAGGCGGGACCTGGATCTGGGGGCGGGACATACACGGAGCGAAGACTTAGAGGGCAGGAAACCCACTAGGATGCGACTGCGGAGACTTTACCCACCTTCTCTCTACACACCATCCACAGGTTTGCCACCTGCGAAAACGATATCACCTGCGGCCCGACTTGGCTCTCACTTCTAGAAAAGAGGGACTGTGAGCCTGGCTGCACTACCTATGACCAGGTGAGCTTGAGACAGAAGATGCGGGTGAGAGACTGGGACCTCCCCTTATTATGTCCAGTCTTAACCCGCCTATGCCCCAGGATCCAGACTGACACTCCCAAGGCCCCTGCTCCCACCCTTCCCCCTTCCGCAGCCCAGCCTCCATAGTAGGATACGTCTGTACGCTCCTTAGGGCCCACTGAGTCTGGATTTGGCCTCCCCAAGGGACTGTCTCTGCTCTAGGCCCATCCACAGTTCCCCCTGGAAGACCCAGAAGCCCAAATCACCTTCCCTAAGGTCCCAGCCTTAATCTGGCCCTCCCCCACCTCAACCCGGGGACCCAGTAAAAATAACTCGCCCGCCCAGGACTCCACTCCTGTTATGTCCCCGCCCCCACACTCCTGAGAGGACCCAAAGCGGGTAATTGCCCACCCCTAGACCGCGCTTCTACACTGGCCCCTTCTTGCAAAGTCCGGGATTTTCCCTTTCCAAGGCCACGCCCCTCAGCTCTCCCTCCCCCTCAGCCCGAAGGCCACGCCCCCGAGTATCAGGACTCCGCCCACGCGGGCCCTAACTCCACCCCCTCCCCCAGACCTTCGCTGACGGGGCGGACCTTTGCCGTTCGGTTCTGGGCTACGCGCTGCCGGTGGCAGCTCCTGGCGCCGGTCACTGCCTCAACATTTCCATCTCGGTACTGCCGGGTTCCAGACAGGAACGGAAGGCCGGGGAAATCACCTTCCCGCGTTTCCGCCGTTCACGCATCTCGATCCTGGATGCTGCGGGCAGCGGGAGTGGCAGTGGAGGCGGCAGCGGCCCCTAGGGGGGCGCGGGGCCTTGGATGGGAGATGAGCCCCTTCCCCTGTTCCGGCCCCTCAAGACACCCAGAGCTCCACCTCTCTCCCGCTCTGCCTTCTAGTTTCGAGTCCTGTCCCGCCTCCCTGGAGTCCCAGAGACTCGCCCTTCTCCAGGTGATCAAAGAAATAATCCAACTCTAGCTCATCTTCCCCTCTCCCCCCGAATAAAGTCGCCAACTAGAGCACTGTGATGTGGCTGCTTCTTGGGGAAATCGGTGGCAAGAATAGCTGCCAGAAAGTGATCAGTGTCTCACTTCAAATCCTCAGGTCCCAGAGTTAGCAAGTGATGCACACTAGTATGTAAATGACAGCCTATATTCTGAGCACTTTCACAACTTGGAATATCCAGGTGTCAGAAATGGAGAGGGGTCCAGAAGAGGGGCTGACAAGGGCAAAAGGTATGCTCCCCCACTGTGAGCCACCAGGTCCATGAGGAGGCTCCTTGACTTGTATAGACCTCAAGACCTTTATGGCCCTTCCCTCTGAGTAAGCCGACCCAACAGTGGCTAGCCTGATGCCTCTTTCATTCCTTCCTCCCTTTCTTCCAAATCCCAGTCCGCTACCTAAGACAAAGGACTTGACTCAGATTTAAAATTTGGGATGTAAGTGCTACTCCTGATCCTCCTCCTATCCAAGAGCCTTAGGACAGCCCGTTTCCTCACCAGTAAAACAGGGACAAAGTGCCTTTTAGTTCTGTTCAAAAGAACAAGACTGATGATGTCTCCTGTGCCCAGACACTGCTGTGATAGATCAGGCCCATTCTCTGCCCTCAGGGAAGATGGAAAGGCATAAGAGAAGAGACTCCTGCGAGAGTAGCAGATAGACCTCTTTCAGCCGCAAGAGACAAACAGCTCAAATTACCTTTCGCCAACAGTGATGAGCTTCAGGAATCGCTGTATCTAGGTCCTTAAATGATGTTAGGAATCTGTCTGCATCTTTTTCTTGGCTATACTTTCGGACAAGATCTCCTCACAACAGCAAAGATGGACCAGCAACTACATGATTCCAGTGGTTAAAATGGGCCTATTGCTCTGTAAAGCCAGCAAAGTTTCCAGTGCTGGCACTCAATGATCCTGCCTCATCGTGAGCCCATCACCAAACCAATCACTGTGCCCAGAGGGATGCTGTACTCTCACTGGCCTGATATGGGTTATGGGCTTGTGCCTGAAGGCAAGGTGGGGTCAGTTCCATCTGAACCATATGGACTGAGGATGGTGGAGAGGTGGTCCCAAAGGAAAATCAGGTGCTGGAACCAGAAGGTTAAGGAGTGCTGGGGAGGGAATCAAGATATATTGGCCATAGAGACATGGCTACGACCCTGACTCTGGAGTATGTCCACCTGGGTTGAACATCCCAGTTCTACCATTTACTCACGCTGTAACTTTGCGAATGTTGCCCAGCCATTCTGAGTCTGTTTCTTTATCTATCAAATGGGGATGATAATCATTCCTCTCCTAGGGTTGTTGGGAGTATTAATGAGTGAATGCAAGTTGTTCTGGTTATACATCGCTGTGTAGCAACTCAAAACTCAGCGGTAAAAAACAACAATCATTATTCTTTCTGTTTTCTGGTGGTGGTTCTTGTTCGCTTAAACACTGGCTGGGGTTAGAGTCATCTTAAAGGCGTCTTCATTCACACATCTGTTGGTTGGCACTGGCTCTTGCCTTGAACCCCAGCTGGGGCTGCTGACCAGAATCGCTACACGTGGCCAGTCCCTGTGGCTTGGGCTTCCTCACAGTATGGCATCTGGACTCCAAGGGCAAGAGTTTCCAAGACAGTCTGGTTGAAGGGGTCTCCTCTCTGACTCCCTAGCCTTGGAAATCAGTGTCGTCTCCACTCTATTCACTGATGTTGTGTCACTAGAGCCAGCTCGTATTCAAGGGGAAGCATCTAGACTCCATCTCCTCATGGGACGGAGGTCACATAAAATACTTAGAAAGTGCCGGGCACATAATTAACAATAAGTGTAGACGTCATCCATTATCATTGTTGCAGTTATATACTGCATTATTGTGACGAGGATAAGTTGACATTCAAGGAAGAAAGTAGATAAGCCTTTGAAGGATCTCCAGGCAGATGACCAAGCGATAGGCATGGGCATTTCAAGTAGAAGGCCTGGGTATTTCAGGTTCTGGGAATTCCCAGTTGCTCAGTGAGCCTGGAGCACAGCATGGGAGAGGGGTCAGATCACAGAAGGCCTTGAACACCAGGCAAAGGGCCTTGGCCCTGATGATAAGGGGTGTGAAAGCCATGGAAGGTTTACACAGAGAAAGGTCCATCAGACTTACACTTTTTTTTTTAAGATCTTATTTATTTATTTATTTGAAAGAGAGAGCAGGAGTAGGGGGGAAGGGACAGAGGCAGAGGGAGAAGCAGATTCCCTGCTGAGCAAGGAGCCCAATGTGGGGCTCAATCCCAGGACCCTGGGATCCTGACCTGAGCCGAAGGCAGACGCTTAACCGACTGAGCCCCCTGGGCGCCCCCGGACTGACACTCTCGCCTGCCTGGATGAGGAACACCAGTGAGGACCTCGGGACAGGAAGCAGGTGGGCAGAGATGGGTGAAAGAGAACCAGAGGAATAACCCCCATGGTGGTCCTAAGGAGAGCAGGCTCGTGTGCAACCTTCTAGAAACAGGTTGTGGTTAACTTCATTTTTTTTAAAATTTTTTAAAGAAGAATTGATTGATTGATTGACTGTGAGAGTAGGGAGGAGCAGAATCCCAAGCAGGCTCCACACTCAGGGTGGAGCCCAACATAGGGCTTGATTTCCCCATCCTGAGATAAAGACCTGAGCCGAAATCAAGAGTCAGACGCAACCGACTGAGACAGCCAGGTGCCCCCAGACTCCACATTTCTAACGGATGAGCTTGATGCTGCTGATCTGGGGATCCCTAGTTGAATATCCGGGGATTCAAAGACATTTGTTAGAAGTGACATTTGCGGGCACCTGGGTGGCTCAGTCCGTTAAGTGTCTGCCTTCAGTTCAGGTCATGATCCCAGGGTCCTGGGATCAGCTCCACGGTGGGCTCCCTGCTGTGCGGGGAGCCTGCTTCTCCCTCTTTCTCTGCTGCTCCCCCTGCTTGTGCTCTCTAGCTCTCTGTCAAAGTAAATAAAAAATCTTAAAAAAAAAAAAAAAAAGAAGTAACATTTGCAAATTACATCTTTAGGGTGCCCACTGGCTTCTGGTTATGGCCAGCTGTGAAAAAGGGATAGTTTATCTTGTCCAGGCAAATTCCATCAGCAGTCAGAAGAGCCTATAAATTCAAGATAAACTGTAATTCTTTTTTTTTTTAAGATTTTATTTATCTATTCATGAAAGACAGAGAGAGAGAGAGAGAGAGAGAGGCAGAGGGAGAAGCAGTCTCCCAAGGAGCAGGGAGCCCAATGCGGGACTCGATCCCAGGACCCCGGGACCATGACCTGAACCGAAGGCAGACGCTCAACCATCTGAGCCACCCAGGCGCCCGATAAACTGTAATTCTATTAATTCTGAGGAAAAAAATGTAAATCCAAACTTGAGAGCATAAATTTACAAATTTACAGCACAGAAAAGGACAGGGCAGAATTATTAATGGAATCTGGATGGGTAAACATTTTGCAACTACAATGATAACCAGAGGCTGTGGCTTGAATAGAAGGTGCCGCTAGGGTGGGGAAAGGGGGAGGCCACAGTTCCTCCCCAAGGTCTGCCTTCACTATCCCTGCCCTCAGGCCTTCACAAAGCAGGTCTTCTCATCTCCAGGTATTTGCGCTTACTGTTCCCACTGCCTGGAGCCCTCTTCACCCTCCTGATCCACCACTCACCCTTCCGATCTTGGCCATTCAGCTCCTCAGGCTCTCTGGGCCCCAGAGCAGAGCTGCCAACCCCATCATGCACTCCTGAGCTCCCCTGGACTTCAGTGGGTACTCAGAGACCTTTTGTAGCTGGCTCAGCGCTGGCTTCCTGGTACCCACCATGGGACCTATATGGAGTGGAGAGGTATTCAGTTATGGGCTGAATTGTATCCCACTCCCCAAATTCATGTTGCAGTCCTAACCCAGTACCTCAGAATGTGACTATATTTGGACAGGGTCTTTAAAGAGGTAATTGAAGTAAACTGTCATATGGGGGGCCATAATCCAATGACTGGAGTCCTTAAAAGAAGAGATTAGAGGCAGCTGGGTGGCTTAGTCGGTTAAGCATCTGCCTTCGGCTCAGGTCATGATCCCAGGGTCCTAGGATTTTTTTTTTTTTAAGATTTTATTTATTTATTCATGAGAGAGAGAGAGAGAGGCAGAGGGAGAAGCAGGCTCCCAAGGAGCAGGGAGCCCGATGCGGGACTTGATCCCAGGACTCTGGGATCATGACCTGAGCCAAAGGCAGATGCTTAACCATCTGAGCCACCCAGGCGCCCCCAGGGTCCTAGGATTGAGTCCCGCACTGGGCTCCTTGCTCAGCAGGGAGTCTGCTTCTCCCTCTCCCTCTGGCCCTCTCTGCAGCTCGTGCTCTCTCTCTGTCAAATAAATAAATAAATCTTTAAAAAAACTTAAAAAAAACAAAGGAAATAAATCAACCCTGCCAACACCTTCATCTTGAACTTCTAGCCTCCAGAACCGTGAGAAAATAAGTTTGTTGTTAAAGCCACCCAGTCTGTGGCACTTTGTTATGCAGCCCTAACCAACTAATACATGCTCCATAAATAATATTCCCACAATGCCCTGGGCTTCTAGCATCAGAACATTTACTAACAAGTGAAGAGCCATCCCCTTTCTTCCTTCTATGACATTGCCACTGCTTGAGTCAAGGAGGGGTCAAGGGTGAGGGAAAGAGGTGGGGGGTGGAGTACTGGGTCTCTCCCACCCCCAGGTACCAGTTCTTAACTTTTTACCCGATATTCCCTTCCCCCTGACAGGGATTGCTTTGGGCATAGATATGTCCTACTTTCAGCCAGGAAGTGACAGGGCAGTTGCTTGGGGATGAGGCCTTTGGAGGTTGAGATGTGATATCTGGAACTGTGGCAGCCATAGTGGGACGATGAGAGGCAAAAAAACCATCAAAAATGGCAAAAGAGAAGATGAATTTAAAAAATAGTGTCCTTGAGGGGTGCCTGGGTGCCTCAGTTGGTTAAGCATCCGATTTTTTTTTTTTTTAAGATTCTACTCATTTATTTGACAGAGAGAGACAGCGAGAGAGGGAACACAAGCAGGGAGAGTGCGAGAGGGAGAAGCAGGCCTCCCGCCAAGCAGGGAGCCCGATGTGGGGCTCGATCCCAGGACCCTGAGATCATGACCCAAGCCGAGGGCAGTCGCTTAACCAACTGAGCCACCCAGGTGCCCCAAGCATCCGACTCTTGATTTTGGCTCACGTCATGATCTTGGGGTCATGGGATCAAGTCCCGAGTCAGGCACTGTGCTCAGTGCAGAGTCTGCTTGAGATTTCCTCTCCTTCTCCCTCTGCCCCTCCCCTCCTCCCATGCTTGCTCTCTCTAAAATAAAAAAATAATAATCTTTTTTTTTTTTTAAATGGTGTCCTTGAGTGCCTGGGTGGCTCAGATGGTTGAGCGTCTGCCTTTGGCTCAGGTCATGATCCCAGGGTCCTGGGATCGAGTTCCGCATAGGGCTTCCCACTCAGCGGGGAGCCTGCTTCTCCCTCTGCCTCTCTCTCTCTGTCTCTTATGAATAAATAAATTAAAAAAAAAATCTTAAAAAAAATGGTGTCCTTGATGTTGAGCCACCTGACTTCCAAACTTCTCAGAGTGAGATAAACCTATCTTGCTACTGGCAAGGCTGTGCGGGAAGTAAGTGCTTACTTACATTGCTGGTGGGAGTGCAAGTCTTCACAGAGAGGAATTGGAAATATCTCTCCAAATTACAAACCACATAGACCCTCTAACCCAGCAAGCCCACCTCTGGGAACTTTCCTACAGACAAAACTGCATGAGAAATGATGGCCCATTCTCCAATGTATATGTGTAACAGCAAGCTGGGCGACAACTCAATGTCTCTTAAAAAGCATTAAATAAACCACAGGACAGTCACACCGAGGACTCTGTAGCTAGAAAGGGAACAAGGAAGGTCTTTAGGCACCCATTTGGAATTACCTCCAAGATGCGGTGAAGAGTAATGAATGTGCACTATCTAGGCTAGAGTTTGTTTCCATTCCTAAAACAAAAACAAACTTCAGGAAAGTATCCGCACATATATTTTGTAACATGCCAGGCTATCTCCAGAAAGATGTAAAAGGTACCTGCTGTAGCCTAAATGTCTGTGTTTCCCCAAGGTTCACGTTGATATCCTAATTCCCACAGATAGTATTAAGAGGTGATTAGGTCAAGAAAGGGATTAGTGCTCTTATAAAACAGACCTAGAGAAGGTTCCCTGCCCCTTCCACCATGTGAGCACACAGTGAGACGCTGGCAGTCTACAACCTGGAAAAGGGTCCTCACCAGCACTTGACCATGCAGGCAACTGTGATCTTGGACTTCCAGCCCCTAGAACTGTAATAAATATCTGTTGTTTATAAACCACCCGGACTGTGATATTTTGTCATAGCAGCCTGAAGAGACTGAGACACCTTGGTAAGCCCACTAGTAATCTGGGGGCACAGTGGGAGGGAGGCTTCTCAATGTCCCCCCTCCTAATTCTGTATCCTACAAATATATTATGCATTGAAAAAATTAAATAAGGGCACCTGGGTGGCACAGTCGATTAAAGGTCCGACTCTTGGTTTCGGCTCAGGTTGTGATCTCAGTGTCAGGCTTCAGGCTCAGCATGGAAGTCTGCCTGAGATTCTCTATCCCCCTCTGCCTCTCCCTGCCCCTGCTCCGTACACACATGTGCTCTCTCTAAAATAAATAAATCTTTAAAAAATAAAATCAAATAAAAATATAAAATCAAATCAAATCGGCCAGGGCCCATCCTGTTTCGGTTGGGAAAGTCTGTAGCTGGGTCCAGCTGCAGAGCACCCTCCCAACCTGCTTCCACCGCAAAGTACAACCAAATGCTTAGCTTTCCGTAAACAACTTTTAATCACAAAAGGGGGGCGGGGGGGGGGGGAGGTGAGGAAGGCACATAAAGGGAGAACAGGCTGGATCCTAGAAAGTGGTGGCTGACTCCAGGCCTCGCTCCTGGAAGTACCGGTGCGGGAGGCGGGGGTGGGTTCGGGGGCCTTTGCTGAAGTAGGACATGATCCTCCCAGATCCCTCCTGATCCCCAGTGGGCGAGTCCTCCCTGTGGGAGAGGTGGTGATACTGGCCGCTTCAGGGTGTTGGGGGTGGGGGGGATTCCCAGGGAGGCTGAACCCTGGCCTCCTGCCCTCTTTCCTCACAGCACCTCCAGGACACCCACCACAGAACGCCTTCTGCCTCCTTCTCCAGGATGCTCTGGGCCGTGCGCCAGCTGAACCGGACAAACTGGGGGAAGCCGAACACAGGCTCCACGTGCTTCCTCAACCACGCTTTTGTCTTGGGATCTGAGGGACGGGAAGGGTGGGGTGGGCAGTGGTGATGGCCCCTGAGCCCTGACACAATGTCCGAGTTCCTCAGCCTGGCACCTGACGTCCTACTACCTCATCTCCAGCCACCGAAGTACCGGAGGCCCCGCCCACTGTTCGAGGCCCATTCCTGCCTCAGAACCTTTGCCCAGGCAGCTCCCCACTCCCACTACCAACGGGTGCTCAAGGTAGTTTAGGGGAGACTGCCTCTGAAACATCCTTTCATCCCCTCAAGGACAACGGTCATTAAATGAGCATCTGTGGACGATGGTGTTACTGCCCATCATCCCCCCCAAAACTAGGAGCTTCAGTGGGGACAGGGAGGTCCCTGTTGATCTTGCTCATGGCTATATCCCCAGGCCCTCAGTAAGCACTAAATGCGACCCAAACTGTCTTTGGCCTGGACTTGGTTTCCTTACTATGGCCTCACCTAAGTTCCAATCACAGACTTGCTGTGTCTCCCCACCCAACTGCCCGTCCCTCCCTGGGCCTCAGAAGGACCAGAGGGTTCCTTGAACCCAGCCACTGACTCTTGAAATCTACTCATGGTGGGGGGTGGGCACATGATCACCTGCCACACAGACAAGGAGTGAGCCTCGTAACTGGGAAGAAAACAATAGATTTAAGCTGGCGCTACTGGACATCAGCTGGCACCCCTCGCCCCTGTCCCTTTCCCCTTAACAAACAGATGCCCACCAACAGTGTCAGGCCCTCACTGGGGCTCCAGGGAGACAGGAGAAAGGGAGAGAGAAGGGAGGAGAGAGCCTGCCCGCTGGAATCCAGCTCTGCCGCAGGCTAGCCAGAAGCAAGTGCTCCCCCTGTCTGAGCCTTACGCTCTTCCACTGCAGAGCAGGATGAGTGCAATGCAGAAAACTGTAGAAGCGCGCTCAGGCCTGCCTTGTCAGTGTTATTGCCAATACCACTGTCTCAAGGCGGCTCCAATGGGCTCACCATTGGGGTAACCAGAGCCATAATCAGCATCCAGGTCCTGCAGTTTTTCCACAAAGTGCCAGTTCTTTACAGCCTGGTCACGGGCCACCTGTGGGCAAGATACAAACTTGGAATCTCCCTCCCCGGAAGCAGGCACGCCTGCCTCCTGCCCAGAGGGATGCTAGGAGCTGGCCACGGCCAGCAGGAGACTAACCTTGGCACAGATACTGGCAGCACTGACCACAGGGTAGAGGGCATCTGCCTTGGCCTTGACTGTCACCTCAATGCCAGGAAACCGCTCCTGCAGCCGCTCCTGGTAAGTCTCTGGTGGCCCCACAGTGTCCACAAACACCTGTGTGGTGACAGAAATGTATTCATTCAACAGACATCTGGAAAAACAACTGTGTTAAGTGATCCAGCCTCCCAGCATTTACACATGCTGTTCCTGTACCTAGAATATTCTTCTCTCAACTCATCCCTAGGGTGCAGCTTTCTTGGACATCTCTGTCAAAAGTCCTCTCCAGGGGCACCTGGCTGGCTCAACTGGCAGAGCGCCAACTCTTGATCTTGAGGTCATGAACTTGAGCCCCACATTGGGTGTAGAGATTACTAAAGAAAAAAAAAAAGTCCCCTCCAAAAGAGGCGGTCCCTGATCAAGTCGAATCCATTCTACACTCACTGAGCACCTAAGCACACCATGGCTACACCAGATGCCAGGAATATGGCAGTAAACACACCAGACAAAAATCTCTGTCTTCATGGAGTGGACACCCTGGTGAGGGCCACAGACAAGAAACAGGGTAAATAATAAAGGACAGGGGAAAGTCGGGAGGGATTATCATTTTATTTCTTCTCTACTTGTTTTAAGTAAGCTCTGTGCCCCACGCAGGGCTTGAACTCACGACCCTGAGATCAAGAGTCCCATGCTCTACGACTGAGGCAGCCAGGTGCCCTGGGAGGGGTTATCATTTTAAACAGTGGTGGGAGGGATTCGGAGAGGTCACTCTGAGGTGGTGACATCTGAATAAAGGCCTGAAAGAGATGAGGGAATGAGTCATGGGGAGATCTCAGAAAGAGGATTCTTGACAGAAGGAAGAGCCAGTGCAAAGGCCCGGAGGCGGGACCATGCCGAGTATGCTATACAGCAGCAGGGAGGCCTTGTGGCTGGAGTAGAGAGAGGAGATTGGTGATATCCACTGCCGTTATCCTCAGAAATCACCTTTATCATCTGCTTACCAGCTGACCATCTCTGTCCCCTGACTTGGCCATGAACCCCAGAGGGCAGAGCTCTTGTCTGTCTGCTCCAGTACTGCACCGTCAGTGCCACGTTCCAGTCCAGGACCTCAGCCATCTCCTCAGCAAGGTCTGCCTTGTTCCGTTCCCTATCTCAAGTGTATTTATCCTTGCTATTCTCTAACAACAGCCTGTTCTTTGCCGCAGAGTACTAGATGCAATGCCAACTTACATTTCCCTCTGGTAATTTAATCTCATTCTCTCTCTTCCACTTGACACTGAACTCCCCAGGTTTAATTTTTACTGAAATCAAAAAATTAAGTGTTGAGATCTATATCTCAGATGACTATCTGCTGCATGAGGAGCAAACTATAAAAAACAGGCCTCAAAGTGGGGGGAGGAATCCAGGAGAGGAGGGTGCTCTGGGCTAGGACAGAGGCTCTGGGCAGGTGGACAGATGCGGATTTGTTCTGGACTCTGAGCCTTTAGAATACAGAGATAAATTAAATGAGAGTGGAGCTGGGGGCTCCTCCTTGGTCCAGGGTGGGGTACACATTTAGGGTAGAAGAAGTAGTAAAATATCAAAGGCAGCAACATATACTCCTGAGGTAATCCAGGTATGTCTGACCTTGAATCACCCACCGCACTTGTATACCTCCATTTTATCCTGAGGTGATCAAATGTGCGCAACCCAACAGTCAGCTCACCTGGGCAACTTTCACACCCTGATCCAAGGCATATTGCACCAGCCCAGTGGCTGTATCATGGGATAGGGAATTCAGGTTGTACTTGACCCTGCAGTGGGAGACAACCCAGTCAACCCTGATCCAGATACGGATCCCTTCCAGCCCATGCTGGCTGCCCCTCCACCCTGGCCCCTCCGGGAGGCCCCTCACCGCCCAAGCATGCTGGTAGAGATGAGGTTTGGAGACAGCACGTCCAATGCCCAGCCCACAAAGTCCCCGTCCTCCTCCATTTTCACAAAGAGTCTGTCCCGCTCGCTCTCCGATAGGGTCTTTGAGTCTGGGAGGAGGGTTGGGAGAGAAGGGGAGCGACTAGTTCTCCCAGCTCCTGTTCTCCCCCTCCAGTTTGCACCCGCCCCTGCACACGCCCAGGAACCCCCTCCCGAGACTCACAACTCCAGCTCACCTGCCACTTTCAGGGCCTCCAGATGTGCCAGGTGTGAGAGGGGGCAATAACAGATGGCGTAGACCATGGGGCCTGGAGAAGCGGGGGTCCAACCAGTGAGCCCGTGAAAACCGCTATCCCTATTCCATCATCACCGCTTTCTTCGGTGTCATCGCCACTATGACCCCCCCCTCCCCGGGTAGGGCACAATCCCAGCTCCCGTTCCAGTGCAACCTCCGTTCCCCTTATCACGCCCCTCCCCCAGCCCAGTCCCGGAGGCGCACCCAGCACCGGGCCCCGGCCCGCTTCATCGACGCCCAGGACGCAGGGCTCCTTGCGGCACACCGCGGGCACAGGCGAGTTCAGGCGACAGCGGCTCGTACTGTCTCTGTCCAGTTCGCCGAGATCCATGCCGCCTCTGCAGCCGCCACCAGCAGCAAGAACGAGGTCTGCGGGGTCTGGTCTAGGCGCGCGTTTTCCGCGGGCCCCGAAACCGCTCTCGCTCCCGACCAATCGGTGCCCAGGACCCTCCCCCGACGCTCCTGCCGCCGTTGACGTTTGCGCAGGCGCCACCGAAGCTCCTGCCGTACGGCTTCCTGGGAATTGTAGTTCCCAAGGCCGACCGCCGAGCTCTTCTTTGGGGGAACGGGGTGGGCGGAGTCGCTTTCCAAGCTCCGCCCCCGAGTCCCTGACGCCCCGTCTGTCAGGGCTGGTAGGAGGATAGGGAAATAAACGGGAAACTGACGCAGGCCTTGGAGAACTTGGCCCAGTCAGGACCTTGAAGGTCAAATACCACTATATTGCCAGAATACTGCCAGCGTCCAGTGTCCACATCACTGGGACCCTGTCCATCTGGATGTTGGCTATTTGTATTCCCTGTCCCTGCCACTCCACACAATCTAAGCCCTCTGGAATAGGTATTCCTACTTCCACTGAGCTCAGGCCTTCAGATTTGGGGTCCAACTCTCTCTCCCTCTCGGTACCTCACCCGGGCCCTCGCCCCTCCCCCCCACTCTGCTTCCTAACCTCTAACTGGGGCTAAGCCTCCCCCACCCACCCCCTCCCAACTGTGATCCCAGATCTCAACAGACCTCTGCTAAAAGTATGCGCCCACCAGGCGGGGCCATTCCCCCCAGTTCAGGGTTCATGTCCCTCAATTCTCGAATCTCATCGGGGCTCACGTCCTCAGCCTGTAGGTGTCTGACCCGCATCAGGCTCATTACCCCTTCCTCAGGGTCACAGTTCCTCCATCTCTGATTCCCCCTCCCTGCCCCTCACCATCTTTCTTCCTTTCACCCCGGATATCAGCGGGGGCTCACGGGTCCTGACTCAGCTCTCCCCTCTCCACCATCTTATAGCCTCCGCCCTAAAGGCCCTCCTCGCACCCGCCCCCACCCGCGGCCCTTCCCCTCTCCCCGCCCACCCTGGGGACTCTCAACCCGGACTTGACAGCCCGCCCTGGGCCCGCCTCCTCTGAGTTTGTCTCTCACCCGGGTTCAGGGCCTCCAGTCGCAATCCGTTGGTTTGCAGGATGAACAATCCCGTTGCCTGCAGGGCCGCACCTGCACCAGATTCTCGCGGTCCACGAACACCGGGCCCGGCGCTGTGCCCAGGACCTCGCGGCTGCGCTCCTGCTTGCCCAGGTCGCAGAAACAGCCCCACTTTCCCCACGGGCCAAGGATCGAGTCCTCCACGTCTAGGGATGGAGGGCCAGCTAGGGGGGACCCTACCCCCTGTGCCCTCCTCTAGGAAGGGAGGAGGATAAAGACACTAACAACAACATCTCCTGTTTGCTGGGCTCTGCCTCTGTGCCAGGCACCACACCCCCATAGATTATCTCATGTAATTTCCCCATCATTCCCAGGTGGGGAAACTGAGACCTATAGAAAGCAAGTTACCCTTTGAGCTCATACATCTGGTGTGTGACCCAGAGGAACTGCAAACTGACACTTCCCACTGGCGCTAGCCTGTCCGGTTGGGCGTGTGATACAACACGCCAGGTGCTCACTATCTGAAGCTGACTCCTGTCTTCAGGGGTGTGATAATGGGCCTGTTCAGTAGGCATAGTGCCACCTAACCAGCAGGGCTGCAGGTGGTAAATTAAGTGACGTAATTGGGGTAATATAACGAAGGTACTGAAAGCCTCTGGCGATATACTGGCATGTACTACAAAAACAATTATTATGGCCACTTTTCAAGCAGCTACAACCTTCTGAGTGCTTATCAGGGGCTCTTTACAATGCTTTTTTACAGACTCCTCCCTATGCCGCCAGGAAACAGGTCTTACCCCAACTCTGCAGCTCACAAAGTCCTAACACTTCATGCCTTACCAAGTCTCTGCCAGACAACACTGGCTTCTTTCTTTTCCTCCGTCCAGCCCTTTTGCTTTGGCACTGGCTGTTCCCATTCCCTGGCACACTCTTCTCCCTAAATCTTTGCATTTGGGGCTTTTGCTGGATTCCTGCTGCATTGGTTATCCATCCTCTTCAGCCCGGCCTTCTCTGACTTCAGACGTTTACCGCGCCCTCCTTTCTCTATCTTCTAGCACACACCCATGAGTTTATGGATGTGTCTGCTTGGGGG
Source organism: Eumetopias jubatus (assembly GCF_037043125.1). NCBI lineage: Eukaryota > Metazoa > Chordata > Mammalia > Carnivora > Otariidae > Eumetopias > Eumetopias jubatus. The sequence goes on from NW_028274807.1 coordinate 209,692,685, forward strand.
TTTATTGCCGACCCATGTCCACTCTTCCCCTGGGAGAGGCTTAAAGTCGGTCTCTATTTCAATTTACAGATAAGAAAACTGAGCCTCAGAGAAAAGTAAGCGGCCCACGGGGGCCACGCCAGGGCGCAGATGGGGAGAGGTCTGAAGTCCCTGGAGGAGGGTGTGTTTGCAGCCAGCTGGCGAAGTGGGGTAATGGGGCACCTTTCCGCACCATCACACCCGCGGCGTGCGGTTACCTTTCTCCTGATGCTGCAGCCGCAGCTCCTCCCAGGTGTCGCCTCCGCTCTTCTCGCCAAAGTAATGGTAGTCGCGGGAGACCTGGGCAGGGGTCCCCAGCAGCAGGAGCATCAGAGGCAGCAGCAGTAAGTTTGCCGGGCTCCCGGCCATGCCGGACTCCAACCGACCCGGGCGCGCTCCGAGGAGGAGCTCCTCGCGGGGTATGTGGTGCCCGCACTACCCCCACCAGCGGTGGCAGTGGTCGGGGCCCCCGACTCCGCGACTCCTCCCGCCGCTTGCAGGCGCGTGGACCGGGCCTGCTTCGTTCCCCATCCCCCCCCTGCGGTTGCAGTGGACCCGACCGCTCCACTCGTCCGCCCACCCCCCCGCCCTATGCGTCATGGTTCGTGCCGCGCATAAAAGACACCCAGGCCCAGGGCGCGCTTGGTGCTGAGAACGCGTGTTCGCGCGTCTGCTGGTCTGTGTGTGCCGCCCTTGCCCACGCAGGTATGGACACCTGGAGGGCACCGGGCTCTGGGGAGCCCCCTTGGAGCAGCTCCGGCCGGGTCCAGACCTCAGCGCTGCAGCCTTTGTTTTCCGCCCGCCGTAGTGGCCGCCTTTGTCCTTGCAGGGGGAAATCGAGGCCTTGGCCTTGCATGCAGTACAGGCCGCATCGCCGAGCTCCCCGCCCCCTGCTCGCGGGGGTCTCCTCCTGGAGCGGTGGGCTTGCGCCAGGGCCCTCAGGCCGACACGCTAATGGGGGGTCCCTGGCGGCTGCAGCCGGGCCGCTTTTGCTGGTCGGGGGGACGGGTCTCCTGCAGTCTCAAGGCCGCGCAGACCGGGTACCCGGGAGGGTGTGGGGTAGTGCTGCGCCCTCTGTCTCTCTTCCCTGGTCACCGGGCCCAGCGTCACGCAGCGTGACCTTGGGAAGGGAGGACAAAGGGTGTTCCCGGGCGCACTGACCGGGCTGGGGGTCTCAGCTTTCAGTCATGGCCTCTGGCAAGGCGCACATCGGAAAGCCCGCCCCGCCCTTCCAGGCCACCGCCGTGGTGGACGGCGCCTTCAAGGAGGTGAAGTTTTGCGACTACAAAGGTGAGGGCGGCCGAGAGTGGGCCCAGGTGGGGGTGGGGCCCAGACATTAGAGGCCTAACTCCTTGTCTATCCCCGCTCCCTCCCGCAGGGAAATACTTGGTCCTCTTTTTCTACCCGCTGGACTTCACCTTTGTCTGCCCCACGGAGATCATCGCTTTCAGCGAGCGTGCCGAGGACTTCCGCAAGCTGGGCTGTGAGGTGCTGGGGGTCTCTGTCGACTCTCAGTTCACCCACCTGGCTTGGTATGAGCAAGGACTAGCAGGGAGGGAGGATGCAGCCAAGCCCACATCCTCCATAGGATCCGAGCTATATGTTCTTGCGGCTGTTGCTCAACATCTGGGCCTCCCTTTCCCCATCTTGAAAATAATAAAATTAAGGATGCCCAAGTCCTTAATGATGATGGCAGTAATTAGCATTTGAAAACTAGTTGCTGGGCCCAGAGAGTTGGAGATGCCTTACCTCACTTAGGGCAACACAACCTCCTTTCCAATAACTATTTCAAGAAGGTGGAAACCCCAGTTCTAGACAGTGAAGTGCTGGGCCCCAACACAGAGCTCGAGAGAGGAGGATGGGGACTCTGAGGCAGGCTTTCTCTGCCCCAAGATGTGGGAGGTCACCGGCATATGTGAACACCCTTTGCTGGACCTGGAGCCTCGGCTTAGTCTTCCCAGCTGCGGGAAAGAGCCCCTGTACCCTCTTCAGGGTGGGGTGGGTGGGGATCCTAGAGCCTTGCTGTAAAGCTCCTTATCTCTCAGCTCCAGCACCCCCTCTTCAGCCTTTATCACACCCAGGCCCCCAGGGTGAGGACCCTGCTGTATCAGGCATCTTGGGTCCCAGACTTGTCTCTTCCACTCCTAGGATCAACACTCCCAGGAAGGAAGGAGGCTTGGGCCCCCTGAACATCCCCTTGCTGGCCGATGTAACCAGAAGTTTGTCTGAAGATTATGGTGTGCTGAAGGAAGATGAGGGCATTGCCTACAGGTACTGTGGGGCCCTCAGGGAGCCCCCAATCCTCAGGATGAGGAGACAATGCTTGGGCACTGTCTTCCCTGCCCCCAGCCCTGTGGCCAGTAGGGAGTTGATACTCCCTCCCCCGGCCCTGGCAATGGCAACTCCCAGCTCCTCACCATGAACTCTGATATCTTCAGGGGCCTCTTTATCATCGATGGCAAGGGTGTCCTTCGCCAGATCACTGTCAATGATTTGCCTGTGGGGCGCTCTGTGGACGAAGTTCTGCGGCTGGTCCAGGCCTTCCAGTACACGGATGAGCATGGGGAAGGTGAGCAGACACAGACATTCACCTGGGTTCAGCTGTGGGTACATACTCAGCCCTCGTGCACACATTGACTGCCTGCTCTATCAGTTGTGTGGGATGGATGTGAGGGCCCCAAAAAAGATTCAGTTCAGGGCCTCGTCTGCAGGGACTTTTCTAGTCTGGTAGGGGAGATACCCCCATATGAGGGTGGGGAGCTGGGAGGTAACAGATCTATAGAAGATATTTGAGAAGGCATGTACCAAGTCAAGCTCAAATAATATTTGTTGGATCAGAGTACCTTCTCCTGTGGAGGACACAGCCTGATCACAGACCCTCAATGTCCAGTGGGTCTATGGTTGACGGAGAAGCAGGATTAAAGGGGTCAAAAAGAGAGGTGCTAGGATGGCTCAGTCGGTTAAGCGTCTGACTCTTGGTTTCAGCTCAGGTCATGATCTCAGGGTTGTGAGGTTGGGCTCTGTGCTTAGCAAGGAGTCTGCTGGAGATTCTCCCCCTCTGCCTCTTCCCCCACTCCCCACCCCCCCGCAGGAAGAAACTAATCTTTTTAAAAGGGGGGTGGGTGCCTGGGTGGCTCAGTCAATTAAGCATCGGACTCTTGGTTTTGGCTCAGGTCATGGTCTCTGGGTCCTGGGATCCAGCCCCTTGTCAGGCTCCATACTCAGTGGGAAGCGTACTGGAGGATTTTCTGTCCCTCTCCCTCTGCCCCCCCCACTTCCACACTCTTGTGCGCATGCTCTCTCTCTCTCAAATAAATAAATATTTTTAAAGATTTTATTTATTTATTTGACCGAGAGAGACACAGTGAGAGAGGGAACACAGGCAGGGGGAGCGGGAGAGGGAGAAGCAGGCTTCCTGCGGAGCAGGGAGCCCGATGCGGGGCTCGATCCCAGGACCCCGAGATCATAACCTGAGCTGAAGGCAGACGCTTAACGACTGAGCCACCCAGGCGCCCCTCAAATAAATAAATAAATCTTTAAAAAATGGTGTGGGGGTGGTCAAAAATAAATAAAAGTGTCAGCCAGAACATCCTGTAGCTGGGCTTGAAGGGCTTTTCCCAACGTACTATATGGCCTTGGGGCTGTACCACTTGGCTCTGGGCTTTTTCTTCTGCCACTCTGGCTCCTACTTTGCCTCTGTTCATCCCCTCATAACTGCCCTACCTTGAAGATATGGCTCTAGCCTCAAATGTGCATCCCTGTGTCTTCCCACAGTCTGTCCTGCTGGCTGGAAGCCAGGCAGTGACACAATCAAGCCTAACGTGGACGACAGCAAGGAATACTTCTCCAAACACAACTAGACTGCAGATAGGTGGGACGCTTGGGCGATTGGCCTCCACCGACACCTCTACCTGGATACCCCATGGTGACCCAGGAAAGGCCAGACTTGCCCCTTTAAACTCCATAGTCTGTGACCCTGGAGGGCTTGGGCAAGGCCTTCTCATTCTCCCACCTGGGAGCTGGTAAATGGTGAGCCCCTCCCTGGACCCATCTAGCTGGGCACAGGCCTAGTGGTGACCAATAAAATATTAGGACAGACATGAGTCTGCGTCGGTGTGGTCTCTCCTGGTGTCCTTGCCACCTCCGTCCCGTCTCCCTGGGAAATTGACACTGTAGTTACTTATCTTCACCACAAGGTGGGAGCCTTACCTCATGCTCACTGCTTCCTCTCCTTGGCCAGAGGGTGCTTTCCGTGGGGGGTTGGGAGAGGGTGGGAGGTGGGGTAGGCTGTTGGCCCCTTGCTGGGAGCAAGCCCCAGGATGCCCTGTGTCCTAAAACCTGGCCACCCAGGGCAGCACCCACACTTTGCCATCTGCCATGCTGTGTTCAAATACCATTCAAGAGCTGTGATTTTCCCTGCGTCTCTTCAGCAGTCAAATGAGAATAAAGACAACTAACTCACATCACCATGCACATTAAATGCAATACAGTATGTGAAGCTTGGGCCCAGTTAATGGTAATTAGGATTGGTCCCTGGGGCTGGAAGAAGAGGGTGGGGACCCAGTCCTAAGAGCAGAACCAAGAGCTTGAGCTACATGCACAGTCCCTGCTGCAAGCTCTGCCCCACTCTAGGTTGGAAGGGCTGCCCACCTGCCCCTGGGGTGGAAGGGTGAGGGTCAGGCTGGGAGGCAGGTGTTAGGAGCCAGAGTGTTCCCAGGAGTACAGTTTGATGCTGTGCATGTTCAGGCAAGTGGTTTTGCCACTGTGAGCCATTTCCTTCCACAGGACTGACATTTCATTTAATCCATAGGCCCATTATTCATATTGCTATCCAGCCTAAACATTCATCTGGGCCTTGGAATTTTATCTACACTCCTTCCCCAAGGCCCTCCGTGGTCTTCCCTGACCTCATCTACCCACTCTTGGTTCACTCGAATCCAGACACACACGGGTTTCTTGCTATTCTTTAACAAGCTGATCTTGTTCTGGCCACAGGAACTTTGCATGTACTGTTCCCTCTTGCCCGGAACGTTTTTTTCTCAGAACCTGTCTTTAAATCTGAAAAGTCGCATCATTAAAGGTCCACGTTTCCAATCCATTCTCCAAAGCAGCTCACCTCCCCTGCCCCGTCACTACCACTTTGACCTGTTTTTTTCTCTTGCTAGCACCTACCACCAGCTCCGAATCATGTTTGTTTGTTTATTGTCTGTCTGCCATGGTCCAGGCAGTGTCTCCTGCGCTAGGTTGTTCAGCATTTCATAAATGAATTAATGAATTTGTTCTGCCCTCCCCACCCGTGCGGTTTCTCAGCTTGTGTTTTTCTCTGCTGTTCTGGGGGCTTCCAGCTCCGAAGCCAGCTAGACCCCTTCCGGGCGCACCAGCCGCCCTCCCACCAGCCCCAGCTGCGGGGGCGGGCGTCCCGCGAGAGGGCGGCGACGGCGCCCGAAGCAGCCGCCCCGGCAGGACCAGACCTGGCAGTCGCCCTGCTCCCAACCTGGCACCCGGGAGGGGAAATTGGCAGGCGGGCGCCGCCCTTCCTGGCGGGGGTGGGGGGTACCGCGGCGGCCACGAAGGCTGCAGCAAGCCCCCGCCCGGGTCAGGTCAGACGGAGCGCGCGTGGGCGCGGCGGGGCCCGGACGCCAACCCGAGGGGGCAGGCTCTGGGTTGGCTCCGGGACCCGGGAGCATGGCCCTCCCACCGCGGATGCTCTGGACCCAGGCCTGGGGCTTTCCGGGCCCGGGCAGCCGCCTGCCTGGGAAAATCCCGGCCCCCTTCCCGGCGCCGCAGCCCTGCCCGGCAGAGCGGGGGAGGGGATTCCCGGAATCTGCCCGGAGACGGCCGTCGCGTCACTGGACAGAATCGGCCCATGTAGGGGCAGCGCTTCCGCTGCGTCAGCGGGGAAAGCCCCAGCGCGCGCTGCTGGGCGGGGCTGCGCCCGCGCACTGAGCGTCTCGCTCCAGGCATCCTGCCCCCTGGTGATGGGCGGCTGGACAGCGTCCCCGCCCTGGACCTTCCAACCCCAGAAATCACGGGACGAGAGAAGGTTGGACGACCGGACTAAGGCTACAAGATACTTAGGTAGAGCTGGCGAGGAGGACACAAACACTGGGGCGAGTCACAAACAGGAGTGGGGTGGGGGCAGCCCACTAATCTCCCTCCTCCCGCCCGGCTTGGAAAAAAAGACAACAGAAATTAATAAAGAACCATTTTTTTTTTACTTAAATAGATTCAATAAAAAGTCGGAACAACAAACACACACACACACAAACACATCTTAAAATAAACTCTTTAGAGACCAAGTGCGTGTTTCTTATCCACAGTACTGTGCAGAGGGGGGAGTGCAGGGGGCGGGGGTCCCTTCCCCAGTGTCCCCGCGGGCTTGAGTACCAGGCGGCGGGGCCAGCTCCGCCGCGATCGCCCCCTCCTCCCCCCCCTGTTAAATACACAAATATATTATATTCAATATGAATCGAGTCTGTTTCCAGCAGAAAAAAAAAAAACATACAAAAAAACGTGGAAGGGGGCTTGTAAACGTCGAGGTGGAAGGACCGGGCGCAGAGCGGGCGGGCAGGAGTCCAGTGTGGTTTGCGGTGCCCCGGGGGCCGGTGCCCACCGCCTGCCCCCTCGCCCCTTGGGAGGCGTGCGCCCAGTCGTCCAGACTGCGGGAATGTCCGTACGGGGGGCGCTCAGAAGGCGTGTCCCTTGACCCCGAGCAGCAGCTGGCAGCCGTTGCTGACATGGGTCATGACCTTCTGTTTGAGCTGGGCCACCTGCTCCCGGAGGACCCCAGCAGTGCTCGACAGCCCCGCGTTCTCGGCCTTGAGTGTCTTCACCTTGTCCTCCAGGCGCGCGATGCGCTCCAGCTTCCGCTTCCGGCACTTGGTGGCCGCCAGCCGGTTCCGCAGCCGCTTGCGCTCCACTTTGATGCGCTCCTGGTCTTCCATATTGATGGGGGACACCGGTGGCGTGGCGTCGCGGCTGCGCGCCTCAGGCACCGTCTGCGGTTCCTCCTTGAAGGCGGAGGCTCCTCGGCCCAGGCCCAGTTGTGCCGGGTGGCCGCCAGCGAAGGGTGGCGCGTGTGGGAGGTAGCTGATGGTGGCCGTCGGGTACGAGCTCCCAGTCCCGACGGCGGCCCCGGCGCCTCCAGAGGGCGCAGAGGCTGGGGAATAGCTGCTGAGGTTGGTGTAGACTGGAGGAGGCTCCGGGCCGGCGTAGACGCCCCCGGGCCCAGCCGGGGGCCCCGAGCTGGCGCCCAGGGACACGTTGGGGGGCGTCACGTGGTTCATCTTGTGCAGGTCGTCCAGGGCTTTGACAAAACCGTCGGCGAAGCCCTCCTGCTCCTCGGTGACACCGCCCCCGGCGCCCCCCGCGCCTCCGCCGCTGCCTCCCCCGCGGGGGTAAAAGTACTGTCCCGGGGGCGTGGGTGTCGTCGTGATCACTCCGTTGCTGTTGGGGACGATCAGGCGCTCCAGCTCCGATGAGGCAAGCTTGAGGGACGCGCCTGTGTCCGAACCCTGGCCGGAAAAGTAGCTGCTGCCACCGCTGCCCTCTGGTCCTGGGCCCCGCGCCCCGGGAGCTTTGAGACTTCGGTAGGGGTCGGCCAGGTTGAGCGCCAGGCTGGGTTTCAGGAGTTTGTAGTCGTGTAGAGAAAGGCCGCCCGGAGCCCGGCCGTATCCCGCTGCTGCGTATGAGTCGTCGTGGTAGAAGGGCTGTTCCATTTTAGTGCACATCCGGGCGGCCCAGGCGGTCTGGGGGGGGGGGTCCCTGCGGGGCCGCCCCGGGCCTCGCTGCGGCGAGCGGCGCTCTGTCCGCGACGGTGGCTGGACCGGGTATCTGGACGCGCGTTCCCAGGAGCTGGCACCGGCAGGGAAAGGCCAGCCGGCGGCTGTGCGCGGAAGCTCCGTGCGGCTTCTCGAGCCCTTCTGCCTCTGGCGCGCTCGCTTTCCTGGTGTCGCTTTCCCCTGCTCCCCGCTCCCCGCAGACTCCGATGCTGGCCTGGCCGCGCTCAAGGTCCCGGCAGCTCAGCCTGAGCCACACGCCTTTATACGGCTATTGTCAGCTACGGAAGTGCGCTCCGATTGGCCGTCGCTCGAGCCGGGCCCCCGCGCCCCCCTCCTCCAGCGTGGGGAAGGGGAGGAGGCGGCTCGCGTCACTGTCAGGAAGCGCGTGTCCTTGTAAACAGCGGCCACGGGCTGGGTGGCTCGGCGCGGCTGCAGGGGGAGGGGCTCAGGGGACCCCGGGGTGCGCGAAGAAGGGGGTGCTGGTCCAAGACACACGGGGAGGGACTCCAGGGAAGGCGATGATTCCCCTGGATACGAGGAACTGATACAAAGCAAGTGTGTGTATGTGTGTGTGTGCGGGGGGGGGTCTCCAGGGTGTACACGAAAAGGCCTGAGGGACTTGGAGTATCCGAGAGGGGTTGGAGGGCTGATTATTCACTGGGAGACCCCACAGAGGTGAGACAGGAGGGTTAACCAGGGTAAATGAGGGAGGGGTAAGTAAATACCTGATTCAATAATTGTGTGGGGGTCCTGAGTACAAAGGGGTTAAAGGACTTGAATTTTTACTGGAGGGGCTGAACCCAGGAAGAGTGAGGAGGGGGAAAAATCAAAAGGGTAAAGGGAGGGGGATGGAGGATCCATTACGCAAGATATGAGTAGGGGTCCTGAAGTCCATGGGAGAGACTGAGGGCCTCCATAAGGGGAAGGAATTGGGGGAATCTAGATATATAGAAGGTGAGCGTACTGGGGTATACTGAGTCAGGGAAAATATGCAGGAGGAGAAGATGGGGACACTGTTAGAGGTTGGGAGTCACTGGAGTCATCTGCAAGGCCCTGATGAAGGAGTTAAAAGTGTCGGGATACACCTTCAGAGCTTAGATGATAATGACACAGGGTCTCCAGTTGAGACTTGAGGGCTTTTTGAGGGTCCTGGGGATTTGGACTACTGGATCTTCCATGATTGGCACCCCCTCTTGTGGGTGACTTCTAGACGCCTGTATACTTTACTCCCATCTCAAAGCCCTCCTCCAGTGCCCCGGGGCTTGACAGACACCGCGTCCACTCCTGGTGCGTGAACCTACCCCGACGGCCGGGGCGCGGTCGCCCAACCCCACTCCTTCCTTAGAAACAGGCTGGGGAAAGAGCGCCGCGGCAGGAAGTGTGGCAACAGCCCCCGGGGAAGGAGCCCGGCCCTGCCTCCGTCACTCGGATCCTACCGGACCCTGCGCCCCGCCCTGGGTCCGGTCGGGTTCTGCGCCTCAGAAGAGGAACGTGGACGTGAGACCCCGGCGAAGGCCAGGGTGCGCAGAACACGCCCAGCCGCGTAGGCCTCCAGTCACCGTACCCCCTCTCCCAGCAATGGTTCAGCCCGCGGCACCCGCAGGCGATCGCGGAGGCTGGCAGTCCGGGGACGATTCCATTAGCCCGACGGAGGGGGACGCACCGGGGAGCGGGCCTGGTCGCCATGGCAACAGGCCGGAGTCCGCGGGCTGAACTGGGGGCGGGGCGGCCCCGGGAGGTTCTCTCCCGCGCCCATATAAGGACACAGGAAGGGGTGGGACCAGCGCCGTCCCGGGGCCCTGAGCCAGGACCCGAGAGCCCGAGTATTTGCCAGGTCCCAGGGCGCGCCCGGGCCCCCGGACGGCTAGTCCCGACCAGCCCCGCCGCCGCCCCCGAGGCCCCCACAGCCGCCTCGCTGGGCCCCACCCAGCTACTCTGGGGCTGCGTCCTGCCGGGCCCGGCCCGGCCCAGCCTGTCAGGTCCCCGCCTGCCCGCGGGCCTGGGTCGGACTTCGCCCCCGGCCCGACAGGGCGCGGAGGGGCGGGCCAATGCCTAGAGGTGCCCCCGGCGCCTGGGCGGGCTGGCACGACTGCCTCCTTCCTCGGGTGGGGTACCTTTCTTTTACAGCAGGAGGTCTGGGCCTCTCCCCCCCCACATCCCTAGGGGCTGGGGTGCCCCTTCTCTCACACCAGTGGGCGAATTTAGTCTAGGGGTCCGCCTGGTTGGTCCGCCAACCATCCAGAATACCTAAAAAAGGGGGGGTCCCTTCCGTCTCCGGGATGTCTCCTTCATCCAGTCGCAGGAGACCAGAAAATCCAGGGGAGAGAATCTGAGAGAACTCAGTGCCCCTTCCCCAGCACTACATGGAGGTTTAGATGGTGAGGCTCCTAGTTAGATTTAAAGTGGGAGTTCCAAGCCGACTGTGAGCCACTAGAACAACAGGTGAAACATCAGTCTCTCTCTCTCCCTCTCTCTTTCCCTGAGAGAGAGAGGCCTCTATCTTCTGGGAGGATGGAAATTTCTTTAGGATAGAGAGAGGCTGAGAGACAGGGGCTAGCCTGACTTTATAGGGCAGGGAGAGAGCACAGTTAAGTGTGAGGGAGAGAAGGAAAATGAAAGAGGCAAAAAAGAAACTGAGCTTGTGGGGGCAGGGGGAAGTCCAGCAGAGCAGTGAAGTTAGGGAGGAAGGTCCCATGAGAAGGTGGGGGTATCCCCATCTTTGGAGGGTCCTTGTGACCCCTGGGTGCTCCCTCCCCTCCTCCTCTTGCTTGAACTGCTCCCCTAACCCCACCCCAGGCTCAAGGGAGATTCCAGCGGCTGGCCGCTGAGTCTGGCGGGCGTGCTGCCAGGCCTGTGTCTCCCGCCCATGCTAATAACTGCAGCTGACATCTGGCCGGGCCCTGCGGGGGCGCGCAGTGGGCAGCATTGGGGGGCTGGGCGGGTCTGGCCTGAGGGCAGCATCTTGGGAAGGCAACCTGCAGCTCCCGCAGGCCAGGAGGCCACAGTGAATCAGCCCTGGCCAGTGCTGAGGTTGGCCATACCAGAGGAGTCCTGGACAGAGGTGAGGCTGGCCCAGAGAGGGTCGAGATGGAGGACAAAGATGGAGCAGGAAAAAGTGGATGTGTGGGGGCGGGGGTCAGGGCAGGGAGAGAGATGCCCAGAGAGACAAACCAGGGGCAGGGTTAGCGTCATGCAGACTAACAGTGAGACTCAGAGACACTTAAGATAGGCAGACAGACTGAGAAATAATAATTATTATTTTAATAGCTAACACTTATATGGCTCTTACCATGGGCCAGGCACTCTTCTAAGCGGTTTACATAGAGTAACTCATTGCCTGCCTCCCAACAACCCAGCGAAATGCATGCTCTTTGTATCCCCATTTAACAGACAAGAAAACTGAGACACACAAAAGTAAGGAACTTGCTTGATATCCCATAGCTACAAGTACTGGAGTCAGAATATAACCTGGGCTGTCTGGTTCCAGAGTATTAGCCACTGTCTTGTGGATTTTCATAACCAGAGAGGCATTTATGGTATACCAAGTGTATGGCAAGCTCTGCAGGTCCTTTCCTGAAGGGTCTCTTTCTAATCTGCGAAGTAGAGTTGGGCACAGGGCAGAGGGCTGGGGGTGGGAGTGAGAGCAGGCTAGCATGTTGAAGTGGGGTCGGGTTGCTCCATGTACTCTGCATGGGTGTTTGAGCAGGGGGTGGGGATTGGGCCGTCAAAGGAGGGCGGGGGCCCAGCCGAGCTGGTACAGCCGGTTCCAGGCCCCTGCCAGTCTCACCCTTGTGGCCTGGGCGCCACCCCCTCACGCCGCCCTGCTGGCGCCAAGGCCGGCTGGGCTATGAGGAGGGTGTAAGGAATAGCCCCCTCCCCCACCCAGCCTGGGTGCCCAAACTGGCAGCTGGGTACTGCCCAGCCCCTGGGCTTCAGATCAGCATCTGGCTGAGGAGTCTGTGCCCAGACTTCTCCAACGCCCAGGGGCCTGGGGCCTGAGGAGTGGAATAAGGAGGAAGTTCACCCACCCCCACCCACAGGTTTCTCTGGGGCTTTTGGCCTTGAGGGACTTCTCCTTCTTATAAATAGCCTGGTGACCCCCTTGCCCCAGCCTCACTGACCGACCGGGCCCTCACCAGGAAACTGGGCTGGGGGCTGCCCGTGAGTCAGCCAGTGGGCAGGCCAGGGCGAGAACCCACAAGTCATAGCACCCAGCCTCCCGCGTCCCTGCCCCTGGGTGTGGACAGACAGCTGGGCAGGAAGAGGCTGAGAATCACGGAGGCCCTCCCCCAGGAACCCCTGGCCTGCCAGCCACCTCCCTCCCCCACCTCTGCGGTTTGGGGGTCCCTCACCCCCTCTCCTGGAGAGGAAGCTTCTGGGTTTTCTTGGAAGCAGGAAGGAGAGTCCGTCTCCTCAGGCTGACTCAGCTGGGCATGAGGGGAGTTTCCCACAAAGCTACTTCTGCCCCCCCCCCGCCACTGCTGGAGAGATCTTGGGGGGCCTGAGCATGGCTGACATCCTGGGTCACCCCTTTACAGGGGATGTGGTGAAAAAATAAGCCCACACCCCACCAAGGACTGAGGCTGATGAGCTGGGCCTCCTAAGGGAAGTGACAAACAGCAGGGAGGGAAGTGGGGGGGGTGATGTTTGGAGAGAGGAAGCACCAGGATGGGGTGGGGGCGCAGAAACAGACTGGGAAGCACAGAGCCCCACAGCACCTCAGCATGGTCCAGGAGCGCGTGTGTGTCTGGTTGGCTGTGGGTTTGCATGTGGCTGGCCTGTCAGGGCGTGTGAGAGTGTGTGTGAGGCCTGTCTTCTCAGTGCATGTGTCTGTGTGTTGGCCCAACCCTGCAGGGGTGTGTAGGGCCTGTCTGCTTTGGGGGGCGGGAGGTGCGTGAGTGTATGTGCATGGTCTGTGGAACAGGTTGCATGTGGCTGACCCATATGCATTTGTTGTTTGGAGTTCATATGGCTAACCTATTCGTGTTTGGTGTGTATGTGTGTTTGTATGTGTGAGGTCCACGGCTTGCCTGTGTGAGGTCTGTGTGTGCGTGTGAGGTCTGTGGCTAGTCTGTGTCTATGTGAGCTCTGTGGCTGTGTGTGTGCGTGCATGCGTGTGTGTGTGTGTGTGGCTGGTCTGTACGTCTATGTGAGCTCTGTGGCTGTGTGTGTGTGTGTGTGTGAGAGTGTGTGCGTGCGCGTGCGTGCATGTGTGCTAGCCAGCAGGTTCTGTCAGGGTGTCTCTGGGCCAATGAGTTTACGAATGTCCGACTATGGCTTGTTCATGCCTCTCTGTGCTGGGTGTGACTGTCTGGCCAGACCATGTCTGTAAATATGTCCGTTTGTCTGCTTGCATCTGTCTAGTCTGTAGGTGGGTCTGAGTTGTGTGTGGTACTGCTAAGGTATTGTGTATCCGTAAGGTCATGTCTCGGGGTCCCTTGGAGCCTTGGGAGTGTATGTGTGTGCACAATGTGTGTGGGAGGCTGGGGTTCTCTGTCACGGTGTTTCTGTGTCCTCTTCATCCACCTCTCTGTAGGTTTAGGTTTGTCTCTCTTGCCTCTGAGTACCTTGCTGAGTTGGTGATCTTGTTGGTGTGTGCACGCACATGTGTTGCTTTCTTTTGTGTCAGGATCTGACAGTGTGTGCGTGTGTGTCTGAACATCTCCAGTGAAGCAGTAGATGTCCCTGTCCTGAAAGCAACTGTCCCTTCTCTCTATCAACATGAGTGTGTCTGACACCCAGTTCTCTGCGTTGCTCTCCTGCCTGTGTGTCTCTGGCCTATTATATTTGTCTCAGTGCGAGTGAGTGTGGCTGTGTCTGCTGGGCTGTGTGTTCTCACCCGAATGTCTGTCTGTGCCTGTGTTTGTGTGTCCATCTTGCCTGTGTGCCCAGTTGATTTACCTGTATCACACACACCCTACCTGCATGCCTCTGACCTGCCGATGTCTTCATGTGTGGGGCATCGTTTCCATCTTGCTCCTGAGTCTGCCCTGTCACTGTCCTATATGTGACAGCCACTGCTGGGTCGGCTTGCCCAGATGTGTGTCTGACCCTGTTGGTGTGTCCCTGCTTGGCAGTCTCTCTGTGGCCAAGGTGAGAGGAGTTTGTGTGTCTGGACTGGGTCTCTTTTGGGGTGACTGTGTGTGTGTATACTCCTTGCCACCCCCTCCCCCAAGTCTGGCCACCCTGGGCCATGTTTACTCTGCCCCCAGCCGATTTCTGCCCTGCCCGGGGAGGGGCTGACCCTCCAGTCTGTCCAGCCGGCAGTCCACAGGATGTTCCCCAGACGCTGTCTCCGCCGACATCCCCTCCCTTTGGCCACCCCTGGGTCAGGACCCAGGCGTCCAGGGCAGCGGGGGTGGGGCTGCAGCGTGGGGGGGGTAGCCTGTCAGGGCCCCGGAATGAGGGTGGGAGGTGGGGAGGCAACGGGCCCAACAGGTTCCGCCTCATTCCTGCCCCGCCTCTCACTTCCTGGGTGCCTGCCTGGGGCAGGGGGTGGACGGGATGAACCCCATGGCCTCAGAGCGCCTGGGTGGGGCACGGCCCGCCCCAAAAGACCTGGCTTCTGCTGGGCACCTTGACACCCAGGCCTGAGAGACAGGAGGAACCTGGGTCCTTCTGCCTGCCAGGCCTCCTCCTATTGCTGTGCCCAGCTCTCAGGATGCAAAGCGTCCCCTCTATTATTCACCTAATTCCCACAACAACACAATGGGCCAGGTATAATTATCCACCATTTTCATATGGGGAAACTGAGACAGAGATGGCAATGATGGCAGAGGCAGGATTTGAACCCAGCTCTGAATGCTGCCCAAGACCCCCAGCCAGCTCACCAACTGCCTTCCTTCCCTTCTCTAAAAATGGTACATGTAGGGTGGAGTGTAAACCCAGGCCCCCATGAGGCCTGGCTCAAGGGGGCGCCCGGCTTGCTCTGAGTCAAAAGGGGCCCCTGGTTTGAAATGAATAAGAAAACGGCTTTAACCGTTTCATCGCCACGATGGGCTCTGCTAAAACTTCCTGTGGGCTGGGGGGGAGGGGTAGGAGCTGGGTTCCCAGAGGCCTGGGCTGTGGGGGGTAGGCCCTGCCAATTCTGGGGTGGGGGGAAACATCTCCAGCGACTTGGGCGCGGGATGGCTAAGGGAAGACACTTTCAGCCCCCGGAAGGGGCGCCCCTCCCCCCTGGACCGGGAGGTCCCTAGAACTTAGTTCTCAGCCCCCACTGCCTGGAGGGGGTCTCAGAGTCCGCAGCCCCCTCCCCAGGGGCCTGACTCACACTCGGGGAAAGCCGCGAAGGGTGAGTCACGGGGGTGGAGAAGGGGGAGCAAGGTCGGCTGCGGCCAAGGGACCCCCGCGCTGGCCTGAGTCACGCATGCTCCAGCCTCGCTGACCCCCAACCCCCTTCCCCAGAGACCCGGAGCGGGAAGCGCACTGCCGGTGGACCACCGAGCTGAAGGAAGAGCGGGGCTGGGGGAGGGGGGAAGCACGCGTCAGGCCGCGCGGGAGGCTCCGGTTCCCATAGTAACTGGGGGGTCTCTCAGCTCCACGGGGAGGGGAGTTCCTCTCAGCAGGGACGGCCCCCGCGCGCCGGGGAAGCCCCCGCGCGCTCCGTCGAGGGGCCACAAGTTTCAGGTCGGTCAGGAAGGGGTTAACGGCGGCCCCCCCTCCCGGGTTTCACCCGCGCCCAAAGCCTGGGGAGGGGGCGGGGCCATGCCCCGCGCGCCCCACCCCCGCGGCCGCCCACGCACACGCGCGCGCAGCTAACCCATCCCCCCACGCTCGCACGCACGACCGCGTCGGGCTCCACGCATGCAGCGACCCCTGTCGTGTCTCACGTCACGCACGACGCACGCGCCCCCGCAGCGCGGGGAGGGGCCCCTCCCGGCGTAGAGCAGTGGGACGTGGGGCGTCTGGTGCCCACTGCGCACATCTCCGCCTCCGCCAAGCGCGGTGTCGCGTGTGACTTTGACACCCCCCCACACACAAGGTCACAAACTCTCCGATGACCCACAGTGTCACACGGACACAGGATACACCTGCCATACACTGGCTCAAACCTTCACCAGTCCAGCCAGCCCCACAGCGGACACGGTCAGGGTCACACGGACACACAGACACACGTGGAGACCCAGATGGTTACACGGGCACACCTGTTATTCTTTGTGTACGGAGACAGGGCCATCTCCATTCAGACAGGTGGTATATATAGGTACTCTGATAAGGCCACACCATCACCATCAAGACAAAGTAAGACGCAGATACAAAGTCTTGGATGCCAGGATTCCAGTTGCAACACAGCCATACCTCTCACACAGAGATTGTAAAGGCACAGAGACACATGGTGGGGACAGAAATGACAACCATTTAGTCACACGGTCATCACAAATAGGGTGCACAAGTTAGAGTCACAAACAAACCCACAAGGGCACACACAGGGACATTCCGATTGTCTTGGGGATGTGGACAAATCAAGGACACACATGTCAGGGTCATGCTGTCGCAGAAAGCCACATGGCGAGAAAAGACATGGTCGCACAAAACACACTCACTTCGCATACAAAAAGATGACACAGGGATGTAGACACACAGCGAGGTTGCATATAGAGAAGCATTGTGCCCCAGTCCCCATCAGCACCCCCACCACCAAATCACAGTCTGTTGCATAAATTCCCAGGGCCCCAAGACACAGGTGGATGCAGACACAATGCCTGTGCACACACAATCACAGACCCACCATCTCACACCTACATAAATGAGCACACTTTACACGGACTCAAGACACACGCACACACGGAGGAGGACAGGATGGGAGTTCCCAGCGGGATGTCAGTGTCTTTAGTGCAGAAGGCCTGCCAGAGTCCCTCCTGGTATGCAGCATGGTGTCCACCCTGTAGCTGTGGTCAGCCCTGGGGAAAGGGCATCATCCTCCAATTGTGTGCACCCAGGATCCCCATCCTTGCCCTCATGACTGGGTCTCTGCCCAGATGTGAAGGCCGGAGGGGTCGGGCCGGGGTCCAGCTGTGGCCGCAGGGAGGGGCTGAGTCACCAGCTTCCCAGCAGTACAACCCAGGCTGGGCCCAGCTGTTCCTGGAAACAGGCAGGAGGGGGTGGGGTCTCCAAACCAGCTGGGGGCTGCTGGCCCCCACCCACACTCTCTGTGAGGGGCTCTCAGCTGGATGCTCCCTACTAATGGAGGCCTCTGGGGCATCGCCCAAACTTTGGAACTCCCTCCTCCAAAAATGGAGGTTTGCATCTTTCCCCGAAATATAGGGTTCCTGCCCCCAAATGAGGGCTTTTAATTGAATTGAAGGTACCCAGATCGCCCCCAACAGTGGGGCTCCCTGCATCCCATAATAGATTGTTGCTCTTCCCTGCCAACATGGAAGCTTCCTTTCCCCACAAACATAAGAATCCATGCCGCCCCAAATGGAGGGTTATGGCTCCTCTCCCAAATTGAGGGCACCCAGACCTTTCCTTAAATCTGGGGACTCAGGTCACTGAACATCTAATCTAAAAAGCCCATAATATCACATTAGAACAATTTAAGTCCATGCCCCAAATACCTGGATTCCCAGATTCTTCCTACACATCAAGATCCCTGCAGTTTTTGCAAATATTGGGGATCCCACCCCAAATATGTGGCGGTCACATGTCCCCCAACATTGGGCTAACAGGCCCTCCCACAAATATTCCAGGCACCCCCCCCCCGGCTTGTAACAACCCTGGTTCCCGGCCCGTCTTCCACTTTTACCTGGGGGTAGGACGGCCCCATTTCCCCCTATTGGCAGCACCCTGTCCTCCGGTGGGTGCGGGAAGGGGGAGCCAGCGGCAGTTGTTCCCACGCCCGCCGGAAGGCAGCCCAGTCCGGAAGCCGGCACTGCCGGCCCTTGTCCCCTTCCCTCCTCCCTCTCACCCTGCTCCAAGGGGTTAGAGGCCGAAAACAACGCGGGAAGGGGGTGTGGGGGTGTAGACGAGCCTGGGAGGCCCCCGCGTGCATGCGGCTGCGCGTCTGAGTGGGCTGTAACTGGGTTTCTGATGGTAG
This sequence comes from Eumetopias jubatus, assembly GCF_037043125.1. Lineage (NCBI taxonomy): Eukaryota > Metazoa > Chordata > Mammalia > Carnivora > Otariidae > Eumetopias > Eumetopias jubatus. The sequence continues at coordinate 209,710,520 of NW_028274807.1, forward strand.
AGTGACTGTGCTCAAGCGATGCGGAGTGGGGGCTGCTCTCATCTTGCTCAACCCGCTCCAGGGCAGGGTCGCCGGAGCCAGACTCGGGGTTGGAGAGAGCAGCGCCCCTCCCCTCAGACCTAGACCCACCCCCAAAGCAGAGCCCGCTCCTCCCTCCAGGTACAGCTAATAACCTCTAATTACTGCTCATTACCTTGCCCGCCCCGTGGGAGAGGAGCTGCTGGGGTATTCTGGCGCCAAAGGGTGCGGGCCGGGGCTTTACCCCTTCCCCTAAAGCCAACTAGAGCCTCTATTTCCTCTCCTGCGACCGGGAATTAAAACAGCACCTGCCACCTAAAGTCATGGGGAGATTTCAACCGCCTATATAATTTAAATCGCTTAGCGCAGGAACTGCATACTGTCGACACTCAATAAATGGTGACTGCAATTTTATTAACTACTATTGTTACCACTTTCCTTTGAGCCCCCTCCACCGCCCGGGCGGGGTCTCTGAAAGGGCACAGGGCTTCCCCGCAGGCCGTGCTCCTGCAGTCTGCGCGCCCCCTGGTGGGCCTTGGGGACCTGGGCGGCCTGGTCCTGGGATCTGAGGCTGGAGGACCTCAGGGGCTCGGGGATGGGGGGGGACAGGGGGGTTGGGTGGGTGGAGTGGGCATGGTGCAGGAGCAGCTCAGTGGAATTCGATCCATACTGAACAAGTGTGTCTGTCCATCACCCAAGACCTGAGTCTGGCTGATTCATCCTGTCCCCTCGACCTAGGACCACGCTCGTGACCCCTTGTTTACCCCTGAGTCAAGACTCTCAGGTCACCTCCACCAGGAAGACCCCTTTAGGATCTCTCCTCGAAGTCCACAGAACGTGTTATGGCCTGCCCTTTCCCCGCGTAGATAAAGGCTCCGATAAGGTGGTTAGGCAGCAGAATTTCTTCCAACTGAAGGGAAAGGACGTGAATAAGCCTGTATAACAGGGTGGGATAGCTCCGCCTCACATGATGAGGAGTTATCGTGACGTCTTCGCTACCCCCAAAAGAGCCAAGGAGGAGGGGTAGCGGGTCCACATTTGGGATGTGCAAGCTTGGTCCCGACTGACCCCTAGCGGCAGGGCGGGCGCCTGAACGCTGCCCGAATCCAAGATGGGGGAACTGGAAGTCCGATCGGGCGTCGGGAGATCACGTGTCCGGGGCGGGGCCTGCGCCTAGGGGGCGGGGCGGGGCGGCGCTCTAGGCCGAGCGGGAGGTCGGGGCTGCGGGCGCTCGCTGGTGGCGGATCAGGAGGTGGCTGCGGTGGCGGGGCTCCGCGGCCGGGGTCGAATCCGACTGGGAGCCATGAGCGTGGACAAGGCCGAGCTATGCGGGTCTCTGCTCACCTGGGTAGGTCGGGGGCGGGGCCAGGGACAGGTGTGCGCCCCTTCTTCTTGCCCGGGAGCCCTGGCCTTGGCTCAGTCTACCCCTCTGTTCTGGGGCTGGGAGGAGGAAAGAGTGGTGGGCTTGCAGGGCGGTTGGACTCTGGCCTGAGCACCCGCCCCCGTCACGTGGCAGGTCTGCGTGGAAAGAACAGGTGAGGCTCCGCCCCTTCGCGGCTGGGTCACGTAGGGCGAGGGCACAGGTGAGCTGGTCTGGTCACGTGGGGCCTGTGGGGCCCAGGTGACTCGTGGTTCCGCCCTGGCCTCGTCACGCGGGGTTTGTGGAACACAAGTGAAGTGAGGCCACGCCCCCTCCAGGCCCAGGTGTGCAGAGGCCACACCCCCGCGGAGCTGGTGTGAGAAAACTATAGGCCAGTCCCCGCCAACCGTGTGAGGTTCCTGCTGACCGGGAAAATCTGCAAATGGGGAAGGGTTCTGTTCTCCCAGGCCCTGACTGCCCGTTGCCCTTTCCTCTCCCTCCCCAGTTGCAGACGTTCCACGTCCCGTCCCCCTGTACCAGGCCCCAGGACCTGAGTAGTGGCCTCGCCATAGCCTATGTGCTGAACCAGATGTGAGTGGGGCTGAGGGGGAGGGTCCCGAAAAGGTCCTCCAGCAGCTCATCCCACCTTCTCGCCCCCAGAGATCCTTCCTGGTTCAACGAGGCGTGGCTCCAGGGCATCTCAGATGACCCAGGTCCCAACTGGAGGCTGAAGGTGACAGGTGGACTCATGACTGGGGGACAGACTGGCGAAGAGATAATCAGGGAAGGCTAAGCTAGACATATCCTGGGTGATGGGTCAGCTAGCCACATGTCCTGGGTGATGCACAGACTTGGCTAGGAAGAGGGACAGATGTCTGGTGATGAGCCAACTCTGTTCTTTCATTCTCCTATGGAGCAGGCCTGGGTGTGCAGCAAGGAATAACAAAGACAAAAACCTGCATGCACACACACATATAAACATTAATTTCCAATGGTAGTAAGTTCTATAAAGACAATAAAAGCTGAGCCATGAGAGAGGGCAACTAGGTGGGTGGTTACTCCAGATGGGTTGATCTCCATGTGAAATTTGGAGAAACGGGATTCCAGGCACAGGGAACAGCAAATGCAAAGTGGGGAATAAGCTTGATGTATCGAGGAAAGGCAGGGAGGTCGGAACAGAAAACAAGGGGCCAAGAATGGTGGATGAGGTCATCAGGAGGAGGGCAGGCTGGGGCAGGGAGATGGATTCTATTTTAAGTGCTGTGCAAAGTCAAGGGAGGGTTTTAGCAGAGAGGAAAGACACAACCTGGCTTGGACTTTAAAAAGCTCCCCCTGGCTGCTTGGAGAGGAATGGGGGGTAGGCAGCAAGAGTGGAAATTGAGACCAGGTTGGTGCAATAATCCAGGTGAGAGATGAAGGTGGCTAGAGCCAAAGGGTGGCAGGGCAGGTGATGAGAAGTGATTGGATTCTGGGGACATGTGAACAAGATGGACAGGTGGACAAGAAGGGCAGACGACTAGATAGGTCATCCCTAGGAGAGAAGACATTTAGACAGAGAACGGTGCCAAACAGGATGAGATGACCAGTGATTGGGAAATGAGGCAGAGAGAAAAGGCTGGGATAGGCAGCTTCACAGTGGGGGCTGCCTGGCTCCTTCTGGGGGCCTCTGGGACCCTGGACACAACTCCTTACCTCTCCCTAGGTCAGCAACCTGAAGACCATCTTACAGAGCTTGGTGGAGTATTCCCAGGATGTGAGTAACTATGACAGGACTTAGGGGGTGGGGTTGGGTTGGGAGGAGGTGAGTGTCTGTTAGCCCTCATATCCCCTATTCCCACCCCCACCCCCCTGTCCTCAGGTCCTGGGGCATCCCGTTTTGGAGCAGCATCTCCCGGACGTGAGCCTCATTGGCGAGTTTTCAGACCCAGAAGAGCTTGGCAAGCTGCTTCAGCTGGTGCTTGGCTGTGCCATCAGTTGCGAGAAGAAGCAGGGTATGGGGGTTCAGGGCCCCCAGGGGATGACCCGAGGAACTCTTCCTCACCCTCTACCCCCATGTTTCAGTGTTCTCCACCTTGATCCCCAGAGCACATCCAGAGAATCATGACGCTGGAGGAATCAGTTCAACATGTGGTAATGGAAGCCATCCAGGAGGTAGGTGGGGGTGCCCACTGTGGCAAGGAGCTTCAGGGGAGGGGACATCAGAGCAGAGGCAACTGGGCACAGGCTCTGCTCTGGTAAGGTCTGGGCTCTTCCTGGAACCCAGCTGGCCAGATTTCCCCATCTCATGTGTCTGCCAGCTCTAAGTCACCATTTAGCACCCTCAAAGGACCCAGCCTCCCTGCTGGAGCCATGGCAGGAAGGCAGCCTCTAGCCTGGGGTTCTTGGGGAGAACTGGCTTTGGGGACAAGAAGATGGAGAGGCCCTTAGGCTGGGTCATGGAAGCTTTAATGGCCACCCTCAGAGGGCCCAGCTCATCTAGATGTCCTCCTGCCCCGCTTCAGCTCATGACCAAAGACACCCCGGACTCCCTGTCACCAGAAACATATGGGAACTTTGATAACCAGGTAAGAGATGGGGGACCTTGTTAAAGGACCAAGCCTATTGCTGATTCTCAGGGCTGCCTAAGGAGGAGGAACTTGTCCTTAAGTGTGTAAACTACCTCCATCCCTCAGGGTCCTAGCCTCTTCCCTCGTTCCCACATCACCTTTCCTCCAGTCCTTTGGGGTCCCAGCCCTCTGTTAGATCTTGAGGGATTCTGGGCTCCTCCTCTCTGCCACTAGAGATGCCAGCTTCCCTCCACTCTCTTCCCATGGATCCCTGACTTCCTCGCCCCTCCCCACCCTCCACTCCCCTCCTCAGTCCCGAAGGTACTACTTCCTGAGCGAGGAGGCTGATGAGGGGGATGAATTGCGGCAGCGTTGTCTGGACCTGGAGCGGCAGGTGAGGTTGAGGGTGGCGGGGAGGGAGCACAGGTGCTCCTGGGGCAGAGTTGCTCGCCTCCGTTCTCCCCTCCAAACTCCAGCTCATCTGCACCCCCTGCTGGCAGCTGGTGCTCCTGTCTGAGGAGAAGCAGAGCCTGGCCCAGGAGAATGCTGCGCTGCGGGAGCGGGTGGGCCGGCCGGAGGGTGAGGGCGCCCCTGGCCTCACTGCCAAGAAGCTGTTGCTGCTGCAGTCCCAGCTGGAGCAGCTGCAGGAGGAGAACTTCAGGTGCAGTCAGCTGGGAATGGGGCCAGCAGGCCAGGGGATTGGCCCAGCTGCAGTCCCCTCAAGTGTCCCTTTCTTCCCCACCCCACCCCGCCAGGCTGGAGAACGGCAGGGAAGACGAGCGCCTGCACTGTGCCGAGCTGGAGCGGGAGGTCTCGGAGCTGCAGCAGCGGAACCAGGCGCTGACCAGTCTGGCCCAGGAGGCGCAGGCGCTGAAGGATGAGATGGACGAGCTGCGGTGAGTGGTCGGTCCCTGGGTCCCCACTGCCCACTCGTGTTGCCACCGTGTCCCTCTGATGCCATAGTCCCTCGAAAACCCCCAAATGCCCAGTGGACCCGCACAGTGTCTTCTGGACACCACCAAGATTCCTGGATCCCTGATGCCCCCCAGGACCCCACAATGTGCCCTAGTGATCCCACATTATAGCCCCCAGACCTTGGAAGATCCCCACGACCCCAGCTACCAGCTCCCCACCCCTGCTCCCATGCTGCACAGGTGCCCTCATGCTCCAGGATCCTATTGTGCCCTCCAGGACCCAAATGCAGTAATCCCCCCGCCACCCCCTCTGACCCCTCATGTGCCCCCTCATGATAGGACTCTTCCTTCTTGACTCCACAGCACCCCTGCAGCCCCAGAGCACTTGTTGGGCCTCCAGAACACCCACTTTCTAGACCTCACCATGACTCTGTAACCTCAAAAGGCTCCCCTGTGACCCCACAGCACCCCTGTAATGTTAAAGTGTCTAGTGAATCCCTACTGCACCTTAGAGGACCACATAGTGCTCTGCCCTGAAGCTCCCCCATGACCCCACCATGCCCTCGTTGATCCCACAGCCACCTTATAACCTCAAAGTGTCCTTGAGGCTCTTTAGAGCCTCTGGGCACCATCATTCCCCCCTGGAACCACTCAGTCATTCTATATCCCCACAATCCCCCCCCATCCCTGATTATGACCCTGGGCTAACCACTGGTGCTTAGGGCTCCCTCTATGCCCCTTAATGATTTCCCAACAACACCGAGCCCTGGCTGACTCCTGACCCTCACGATCTACCACCTTGAACCCACACATCCCCAGGTGACGTGACATCTTCCCCTGCCCAGAGGGCCTCAGATCCAAGCTGAACCCTGACCCCAGACCCAGGCCTCCTCTCCTGACTTGCCTCCTCCCCCAGGCAGTCCTCTGAGCGCGCTGGGCAGCTGGAGGCCACGCTGAGCAGCTGTCGGCGCCGGCTGGGGGAGCTGCGGGAGCTGAGGCGGCAGGTGCGGCAGCTGGAGGAGTGCAACTCCGGCCATGCGGAGCGCACCCGGCAGCTGGAGGATGAGCTCCGCCGGGCCGGCTCGCTCCGTGCCCAGCTCGAGGCACAGCGACGACAGGTGCGGCAGGGACCAGGGCAGAGCCTGGAGGGCAGCGTGCTCTGGGCCGCTGGGCCCCTCGCCCCTCTCACTTTGGCCCATCCTCAGCATGGCGCTGAGCCCCTGCACCCAGAGCCCTCTCGCCCTCATTTGCATAGCCCCTCCCTAGGCTTGTAAGCCCCGCCCCTCCGAGGTCTGGCCTCTCTGGCCGCAGGCCTTCACCTTCAACCCTGCATCCTCACCCCTCGTCTCTGTTCAGGTTCAGGAACTGCAGGGCCAGAGGCAGGAAGAGGCCATGAAGGCCGAGAAATGGCTATTCGAGTGTCGAAATCTGGAGGAGAAGTATGAGTTGGTGACAAAAGAGAAGGAGGTGAGGCTGAAGTCCGGCATCCAAGCCCCACCCTGTCCATCCTGGCATAGCCCAGTCCCCAGGAGGCCAACCATCCCTCAAATGGCATCTTGCAACCCTGTCCCTCCAGCGGCTGTTGGCGGAGAGGGACTCCTTGCGGGAGGCCAATGAGGAACTGCGCTGTGCCCAGCTGCAGCCTCGGGGGCTTACCCAGGCTGGTGAGTCGGAGGCCTAACAGCCCTAGGGCCTGGGGCAGGGGTGGCCTAAGGTGCTGTTAGGGCAGACAGAAAAGCAGTGTCCCAGGGCTTGTCTAGACCGGGGGGGGGGGGGGGGGCAGAGCTAGGCCACTTTGAAGACAGGCTAGAGCGGGAAGAGGTGACAAGGGCTGACAGAAGGCAGGGGCTGACCTCCCAGGATCAGGGTGGGGCAAAGGCAAACTCAGGCCATGCATCGCTGCTCCCTGTCAAGCTGGGAGTGAGGCTTGTGTTAAGCCAGGCTTTGGGCCAAACTTGAGTCCCCAAAGATGATTCTTGGAAAGAGAACCCTAGGGCTGGGGGCAGCAGCTGTGCACCAACCTGAAGACATTTCTCACGTTCTCCAGACCCCTCGCTGGATCCCACCTCACCAGCTGTGGAAAACTTAGCAGCAGAGATCCTACCTGCAGAGCTGAGGTACCCTGGGGTCTCTCAGAGCTCTGGCCGCACCCAGAGCCCACTCTCTGCCCTGCTCCCAGTGCAGGCACCTACTGCTAGCCTGGCCTGCTATGTTGGGATGCCAAGTCCTAGCCTGGCTCCTGGGCCCCCTCACTCCTAATTCGGCCCTTACCTGGTCGGCGCTCTAGCCCTTGTTGGTTGCTTGCCTCTCCAGGATCCATCCTCAGTGCACAAATTAGGCCCAACCCATCTGGCTCTACTCACCGAGCAAAATTCCTACCCCCAGCCCCACTCATGTAGGACTCTGCCCCCAGGGCGTAGCCCTGCCCTCAGTGTAGCCCTTGCTAGGTTCAGTGACTCGTGTCTTGCCCAGATGAACTCTCCCACCCCAGTTCTTCCTATTTCTGCGTCTGTGTTTCCCGCAGTCTTGCTTTCTCGCAGCCGTAGCAGGGATCCTGAATGTTCTAACCCGCTCCCGTAGCCCCGCCCTTGCCTGCCTCCACCCTTAGGCCCAGCTCAAAACCCCGCCCATTTTGGTCCCCCAGCGCTGGGTCCCCATTACTCTAATCCGGCCCCGGAGTCTGGTCGGGCGCTTCCCCAGGGCTCTGTCCCTCTGCCAGCCCTGTCCGCCCAGTCTCCCTGCCAGAGTCCGGCAGGCCTGCGGGGTGACCCGTCTCCAGCCCTGCTCACTCCCTCGCGGTCGGCAGGGAGACGCTCCTGCGGCTTCAGCTGGAGAACAAGCAGCTGTGCCAGCAGGAGGCGGCCTACCGGGAGCGGCAGGAGGAGCTGCAGCGCCACCTGGAGGACGCCAACCGCGCGCGCCACGGGCTGGAGACGCAGCTGCGGTGAGGACCCACGGGGCGGAGGGGGGCCCCCCCGCGCGCGCGCATGGAGGGGGCGTGTGATGCGGGGCAGAGGGCGGGCGCAGGCACTCAGCAGCCCCGCACTCCTGCAGGCTGAACCAGCAGCAGCTGTTGGAGCTGCGGGCCCAGGTGGAGGACCTGCAGAAGGCCTTGCAAGAGCAGGGGGGCAAGACTGAGGATGTGAGTGCCCTCCTCCTCCCTGCCTGGCCCTCCCTCGTGCCCTCCCCGTAACCCTTCTCTCTCTCCTCCCTGCTGCTCGATGTCCCCTGCAGTCCATTGTAAGTACCGTGGGCCCAGGGTGGCACCCCCTACCCTCACCGGGAAGGAGTTGGGACCTCTGGACCCCCATTCACCCAGTGCCTGTTCTCTCCCCCAGTCTGCCCTGCTGAAGAGGAAGCTGGAGGAACATCTGTGAGTCCCAGAGGGAGGGCATTCCTGGTGGTGGGGGGAAAGGCTGGGGCACAGATGTGGGGGTCATTTGCTGTCTTTGGGGGCTTATTTATGAGAACTAGTTAGCCAAAACAGAGAAGGCTCAGATCAGGTAGGGTCTTGGGGGCCAAGGGAAGGAGTATGAACTGTTCGGGGGGAACAATGGGGAGCCATGGAGGGAATTTCAGTAAGGTAGTATATGACAGGGTGACAATCACCTTTTACTTTTTACATTGTTAAAAAAAACATTTTGGGGGCGCCTGGCTGGCTCAGTCGGTAGAGCACGTGACTCCTGATCTCAGAGTCATGGGTTTGAGCCCCACATTAGATGTAGAGATTCTAAAAAAAAAAAAAAATTTTTTTAACAACAAAAAAAACGATTTATTTTATTTTTTAAAATTTTATTTATTTATTCATTTGAGAGAGAGAGACAGCATGAGCAGGGGGAGGAGCAGAGGGAGAGGGACAAGCAAGACTCTGCTGAGCATGGAGCCTGACCCGGGGCTCAATCCCATGACCCCAACATCATGACCTGAGCGGAAATCAAGAGTGGGATGCTTAACAGACTGAACCACCCGGGTGCCCCTATTTTATTTTACTTTTTTTTTAAAGATTTTATTTATTTGAGAGAGCAAGCGAGAGAGCAAGAGAGCATGAGCCAGGGGAGGGGTGAGGCAGTGGGAGAAACAAGACTCCGTGCTGAGCAGGGAGCCCAATGTGGGACTCGATACCAGGACTGTGAGACCATGACCTGAGCTGAAGGCAGACGCTTAACCGACTGAGCCACCCAGGCGCCCTTCTTTTATTTTTTATTTCTTTATTTTTTATATTTATTTTTTTATTTTTATTTATTTTTTAAAGATTTTATTTATTTATTTGACAGAGAGATAGAGAGCACAAGTAGGTAGAGTGGCAGTCAGAGGGAGAGGGAGAAGCAGGCTCTCTGCTGAGCAGGGAGCCGGACGTGGGGCTCGATCCCAGGACCCCAGGATCATGACCAGAGCCAAAGACAACCGCTTAACCAACTGAGCCACCCAGGCGCCCCTATTTTATTTTTTAAAAAGATTTTATTTATTTGAGAGAGAGCACAAGTGGGGGGAAGGGCAGAAGAAGAAGGAGAGGGAGAAGCAGGCTCCCCACTGAGCAAGGAGCCTGATGCAGGACTCAGTCCCAGGACTCTGGGACCATGACCTCAGCCACCCAGGCATCCCCCCTATTTTATTTTTTTAAGAATCTATCTTAAGTAGCTATTATATTTATAGTTTAAAAAACGAAATATATACCGAGCAATACAGAGAGAAGGGGTATATCTTTTAGTCCCCACATTGATTCAGTTTCTACGCCACCCCCATTCATATTAGTTCATTATAAAAATCCTTGCAGGGGCGCCTGGGTGGCTCAGTCAGTTGGACAGCTGCCTTCAGCTCAGGTCATGATCTCAGGGTCCTGGGATCGAGCCCTGCATCGGGCTCCCTGCTCAGCGGGGAGTCTGCTTCTCCCTCTCCCTCTGCCCACCCCCATGCTTTCTCTCTCTTGTGCTCTCTCTCATGCTTTCTCAGATAAGTAAATAAAATCTTTATTTATTTATTTATTTATTTATAAAGATTTTATTTATTTGACACAGAGAGACATAGCGAGAGAGGGAACACAAGTAGGGGGAGCAGGAGAGGGAGAAGCAGGCTTCCCGTGGAGCAGGGAGCCCGATGCGGGGCTCGATCCCAGGACCCTGGGATCATGACCTGAGCCTAAGGCAGACGTTTAACGACTGAACCACCCAGGCGTGCCTAAAATCTTTATTTTTTTAAAAGATTTTATTTGAGAGGGAGAGAGAGCCCGCACGAGCAGGGGGAGGGGGAGAGGGCCCCGCTGAACAGGGAGCCTGATGCGGGCTCGATCCCAGGACCCCGGGATCATGATCTGAGCTGAAGGCAGCTGCCCAACCGACTGAGTGAGCCACCCAGGTGCCCCAAATAAAAAAATAAAAAAAAATATTTTTAAGGATTTTATTTATTTGACAGACACAGCCAGAGAGGGAACACAAACACGGGGAGTGGGAGAGGGAGAAGTAGGCTTCCCAGGGATCAGGGAGCCCGATGCGGGGCTCGATCCCAGGACTCAGGGATCATGATCTGACCCGAAGGCAGACACTTAACGCCTAAGCCACCCAGGTGCCCTAAAATCTTTTTTTTTTTTTTAAGATTTTATTTATTCATTTGAAAGAGGGAGAGAACGCACAAGCAGGGGGAGAGGCAGAGGGAGAGGGAGAAGCAGACTCCCCGCTGAGCAGGGAGCCTGACCTGGGGCTCGATCCTAGGACCTGGAGATCATGACCCAAGTCGAAGGCAGACGCTTAACCATCTGAGCCACCCAGGTGCCCCAAATAAAATCTTTAAAAAAATAAAAAATAGGGGCGCCTGGGTGGCTCAGATGGTTAAGCATCTGCCTTCGGCTCGGGTCATGATCCCAGGGTTCTGGGATCGAGTCCCGCATTGGGCTCCCTACTAGGCAGGGAGCCTGCTTCTCCCTCTGCCTCTGCCTCTCTCTCTCTCTCTTTCTCTCTCTCTCTCTCTGACTCTCATGAATAAATAAATAAAACATTTAAAAAATAAAAAATAAAAATCCTTATGAAATTTTTAAGCAAATGAATATAAATATAAATTTTTATTCTGATTCCTCATTTACCTGAAAGGTAGTGTGATATCTGCTAGGTCTGCACTTCACTTCTCCTACTTAAGAAGATGGCTGGGAAATTTTGCCATATGAATAGTTGTTTTTCTTTTTAATAAATACAGTAGCTTTTGTCGACTGGGGTTCCATGGAGAAATTAGGCCTGGCCTTACAGAAAATGATTTGTTTGACTCTGCTCACTTCTGCCAAGGATGGCGTATAGCTGGTACCAACCCAGAATGCAGAAAAGGTTATTTCCTTACAGAGGATGGATATATGGAAACGTCAGGGCTTAATTCTCCTGTAAAATTCCAATCCAGAAGGGCTGGCCTATAACATTCTTTGGTGAATGTCATATGTATTTAAGTCATTCTTTCTGACGCCTGGGTGGCTCTGTCAATTAAGCATTTGCCTTCAGCTCGGGTCATGATCCCAGGGTCCTGGGATCGAGCCCAGGCTCCCTGCTCACTGGGGAGTCTGCTCCTCCCTCTCCCTGTGCCCCTCTCCCGGCTTGTGCTCTCTCTCGCTCTCTCTCTCTCTCTCAAATAAATAAATAAAATCTTTAAAAAAATCCATTCTTTCTAGGTATTTGCAATTTCAAACAGTGCAACAGAGTAAAACCTTGTATGTGCATCGTTCTGCTTGTGTGCAGATATGTCGAAAAAGTGGAATTGGTGGCTTAGAGGGCACATGCCTTTGTAACCTTAGTAGATGTAGCGCAAGTTTCACGATTAGGTGTTAGACCATGCTCCATATCCCGTGCACGAAAATAATCTCACTCACCTACAGGGAGTGTTCTTAGATCTTTTGGGTTTTGCCACAGGTGGCAGAACTGTAAGGTTTTACACCTTGAGTTTCTTTTTGTTAGAAGAGATCTGCATTCTAGAAAGATCCCTGGCTGCTGGGCGGAGAAAGAAACTGAGAGCGAGTGTAGAAGAGACTGGCAAGGGGTGATGGTGGCTGTACCAGTGTGTGGGCTGTGGCACGGAGAGAAGTGGACACACACAGGGCTGGTCCAGGGCCCACCCGATGAGGGGTGTGGCAAGTTGTGGCTCCAGTGGCTAAGGAGATGGTGGGACCAAGGCATGTGGCTTCTGTCTCGGCGGGGGGCTGGCACACAGGTCTCTGCAGCCAGGCAGGTGCACACTGGCCAGCTGGGAAGGCTGTGGCCACCAGTGGGAGGAAGAAGGGGGCCCAGCGGTCAGTCCGCTGCTGCCCATCCTCTGTCCACAGGCAGAAGCTGCATGAAGCAGACCTGGAGCTGCAGCGGAAGCGGGAGTACATTGAGGAGCTGGAACCGCCCACTGACAGTGGCCGTGAGTGGGATGCAGCAGCTGGGTGGGGCGGGAGGGCCCCGAGCTTGGCGGGGAGCTGAAGGGTCCCCTTGCTCCCCCAGCAGCTCGGCGTATTGAGGAGCTGCAGCAGAGCCTGCAGAAGAAGGATGCGGACTTGCGGGCCATGGAAGAGCGCTACCGCCGCTACGTGGACAAGGCGCGCACGGTGAGGACACCGGGGGTTCACGGGCCTCCTGCCAAGGCCGCTGCCTCCCACTGACTCATGCCTCCCACCGACTCATGCCTCCCAGCAGCGTGCACCTCTCTGCCCCCCACTCCCGCACCTGCCGTACCCCCATCGTATCACAGACGTCTGCACCACACTAATGCGGCCCAACACGTCCAACGGCCTGCAAGGCCAAGGTCACACCTGCCTGTGTCTTTCCCAAACCCTAGGTCATACAGACCCTGGAACCCAAACAACGGCCATCCGGGGGGGCACCCCCAGAACTTCACACCCTGAGGACACAGCTCCGGGAGCGGGACGTCCGCATCCGGCACCTGGAGGTGAGTGTCCTCATCACTTCTCACTGTCCCCAGCATATCCAGGCCCCTGACTGTTCCCTCCTTGGCAGATGGACTTTGAGAAGAGTCGAAGTCAGAGGGAGCAGGAAGAAAAGCTGCTCATCAGTGCCTGGTATAATATGGTGAGTGCACGTCACCGTAGTGAGGGTACCGGGATGTGCCATGGGCTCACTGGACCCCAGCCATGACCGCTTCCTCCCTCCAGGGCATGGCTCTGCAGCAGCGAGCTGGGGAGGAGCGGGCACCTGCCCATGCCCAGTCATTCCTTGCACAGCAGCGGCTGGCCACCAACACTCGCCGCGGGCCTCTGGGACGCCTCACATCTTTGAACATGCGCCCCACCGACAAGCACTGATGGGCCTCAGGATCCTGCCCTCTGCCCAGCCAGTTGGGGCTCAATCTGCTCTGGATTCCCCCAACTCACCTGGGGCCCAGCATCAGGAAGGCCTAGGGTCAGCTGCCTGAGAGCCTTAAGGTCATGACTTCTGCCCTTTGTTCTCTCAGATGGGACAAGTGTGCAGGATAGGGTAGGAGGCAGGAGTGGGTCTGTTCTTTTTAGCAATGTGATTCTTATCCTTGATTTTCAACCTGCGGTTAATGAGATGCCAGGGGAGAGAGTGATTTTTATATTTGAGAAGAAAAATAAAGATTTTCAATCTGTCCTGGCTGGACTCTGGGCACTGAGGGGAGGGAGAGAAGATGGGCCAGATCATTGCTTTTAGAAAGGCCTGGCTTGTGTTCTTACTAAAGCATGAATGACTGACAGCACCCACTTGGAGGTGAGAACCATTGTTTGTGTCTGTGTAAACAGTATGTGCGTGAGGTCTTTTTTTGAAGAGGCTTCAGACAAAAATTCCTGCCTTATGAAGCTGTCTTTTCTCATGAAGGGAGACAGACAATAAACAAAATAGATAAAGTAAAAGTTTGATGTGAGAAGTGCTACAGAGAAAAAGAAAGGCAGAAGTGATGGGGATGTGGGACGTCCATTTGGGCTGTGGTGGTTTTAAATAAAAGGCCAGCGGAAGAGACCTTGCCAAGGAAGTGACATAATTTAAGCAGAGACCTCAAGGAGGTGAGGGAGGGGCCGTGTAGGTATCTGGGAAAGAGTGATCCAGGCAGAGGGAACAGCGTATGTGTGAGGCCCTGAGATGAGGCTTTGCTTGGTGGTTAGAGGGACAGTGAGGAGGCCAGTGTGGAGTGAGTGAGGGGAGGAGGGGAGAGATGACGGCAAGGAGATTGTGAACTGGAGGGAGTACTTTTATTCTAAGGGACATGGGAGTCATGTAGGGTTCTAAGGAAAGGAGGGACATTACCTGACTCAGGTATTCATAGGCTCCCCTTGGCTACTGTGGAAGGAACAGACTGGGGGCGGTTAGGGCCAGAGCTGGGAGACAAGGGCAGTGGTCCATGGTCTAGGTGGGTGGGTGGGTGACATTGGTGGCTCAAGATGTGGGCCCTAGAGGAATGGGAAATGGTTGGATTGCGGATATAATTTGAAGACCGAGCTGATAGGATCTGCTGCTAGGTTGACATGGAGGGGGTAAGAGAAAGAGTTGGAGAGGACTCCCAGATTTGGGCCTATCACCCGGGAGGGCAAAGGCAACAGATAGGTTGGGGCAGGTTGGGGAGCCAATAGGGAGCTGGTTTGGGGAGAATGTTCTGTTCAAGGTGCCACATGATCTCGAGGAGGCAGGTGGCTCTCTCAGTCTAGAATCTGGAGAGGGATCCTGGCTGGACTTCTAAATTCACCATATGGTTGAATTATGACTGGGAGCTCTGAAGGAGTATTGGAGAAGGCAGTGACTTGGGGCAGAGAAGTGGCTTGCAGAATCATAAAACAAGACTGACAGGAGGGGGCTGTGGTCTGGGGACTGGCTGGTACATTCATGAACGAGTAAAGCCATGGACACGTGGGGTCATTTCAGAGGGCAGAGTTTGGGAAGAAGGAGGCAAGGTGCGATCAAAGAATCTGGAGGAATTCTCAAATCTTATTTAGCCTAATTCCTGGCAGGAAGAGTCGGGCTAATAATGTTTGAGTAAAAACCCTAACATTTTATTGAGCACCTATTATGTATCAACACTCTAAAACCGTTATTCCATCCCCATAACTCAATGAGGTAGGCACTCACATCTCCATTTTAAGGAAAGAATGAAGGCAGGGCACACTGATGGGGGCCTTTCAGGCAGTGGAGGGAGGGAAGTAGAGCTGGTGGGAAGGACCGCCTGTTCAAAGAAGCTGGAAGAATCCTTCACCCTTAGCCCAGTGCCTGGCCCACAGGAGGCTCTCCAAGCCCCAGTGCCAGACGCGAAGGCTGGCGCGCAGGAGGCGGGAACCGGTCAAAATCGGACAGGTGGAGTCCACACGCGGCTTATGCAGACCCGGACGGCTGTCTGCGTGCCCTGTCGGGGTTTGTGTCCCCGTCCTTGGGGGAGCCTGGGCCTGAGAGCCTCAGGCTAGACTCTCCTCCTCCTCGCCAATGGGGCTGGGCAGCCAGGGTGGAGCCGGGCCCCGGGGCGCGGGCATAGGCACAGTGGTGAAGGGCTCGGCGGCGGGCCCCGGGACGGACAGCTCGGGGCCGGCGGGGAGCTCCGGCTCTGGCTCCCGCAGGCCGGAGTCGAGCAGCGGGTCCCCGCAACCGCACTCCGGGGCCGCGCCGTCGGGGGCGCCTGCGCACGTGCAGCTGGCGGCTGTGGACGTCTCAGACACGCAGCTGTTCTTGCGGCGCATTAAGGACAGGCGCCGGCCCAGCAGGCCTCCCGCGGCCGTGCCTGCGCCTACCGGCAGGAGGCGCTGCAAAAAGTCGCTGTGCGCCTCGCCCAGCGGCCCGTCCACGCCGTCCAGCCGCTGGAACTGCATGTCCTCTTTGGCCAGCCTGTCGGACGGACAGTGGTTCAGCGTTGCGACCTCGCTCCTCTCCTTGACTGACAGAGCTGGGACCGAGACACGCTGCTTCTCCTGGTGTCATCCATCCCTTTGTCCCACTTACCCCAAAGACCTCGGTCCTCCTCCTGAGAGCCTGCTTTTATCCTCCGGCTTCGGCTAAGCTCAAACTTAGCTCTTCAAGCCTCAGTTGGGACTGCCGCGTCTCTGGCGCTGCCTCTGGCCGCCCATCCAATCCTCATCGGCCTTAGCCCTTGGGTCGGCCCCCAGTTAGTGGCCGGGTCCCAGACCTTGACCCGGATCCCTGCCCCCTACCCCCATTCTAGTCCTCACAGACTTTAGGTCTTAGCCCTGAGTCTCCAAATTGGCGCTGTCCTGGTAGCCCAGAGCCCCTCCAATCGGATCATCCCCGCAGGGCCAGAAGCCCCTCCTCCGGGAGGCCCCACCCATCCCGCTGGCTCACGTGATATCGAAGGTGGAGCCCTGGAAGGAGGGCTGCTGCCGCAGGAACGCGGTGGCTGCGGTGTAGGGGGCGCGAGCCTCGGTTGCGTCCCAGTACAAATCCTTCTCCAGCATGGCCAGGTCGTCATACATCTCGTCCACGGCCAGCATTGACACCTGCGGGCGTGCACGGGGTGGACCCCTCAGGATGGGTTAGGAGCATGGTGACCAAAGAAAGAAGGATGATCGTTCAGGGTCCGGGCCCCGGCAAGCCTTGGAGGGGTGGGGCCGAGGCTGGTTTGGGAGCCCGGGATGGTCGCACGCGAGTCTCACCTGGAAGTTGCGGTCGATCAGAAAGTTGGTCTCAAAGTCATCGTCGTCCTCTCCGAAGGGATTGATGAGCTGCTCGGCTACCTGAAGGGGGAGGGGATAGGTAGGTAGAACCCTGAGAACCCGTGCCTATCCCCCCCTCCCCGGGAGTCCCTACCTCTGGGCCCCACCCACCTTGAGCCAGCCCGCATAGAAGAAGAACTGCAGCAGGGTGAAGATGGGCACGCACAGGTCCAGGTCGTGGCCTTCGTAGCCCTGAGCTGGGTCCAGGAACTGGCGACCAATGAGGCAGGCCAGGAAGTAGCTGTACACAGCGATGGTCACCACCTGGGGGCAGGGTGGGTCACCAGGTCAGGGTTCTGTCGGTCTCCGGAGGTCTTGGAGAGACCAGGACTAGAATGGGGCATCACTGATATGGGGGCTCAGCGGGCCCTCAGTCTTCCCTTGAGCCCAGTGCGTCAGAGCGTCCGATGCCGGATTTAAACAGAGGCACGGCAGGGTTACCTGGGTATAGACAAGGGGTACGCTGATCCAGTCGTAGTGAAAGAGCATTCCACACTTGCCCCGAAACACGGTCAGCTCCTGGGTGCAGAGACAAGTCATGAGAAGGCCTGAATTGCGATTCAGGGGGATTAGGGTGGGTACTTGGGATGGAGGTGAGTGGTTACCTGGTGGGATGTGAGCGTGTGCTTCTGGGTCTCCAGGGAGAGTATTTAGTGGTGAGTGTACGTCTGGGGTAGGGGGCACTATGCGCCTGGGGGTCGGCCCCCTAGAGATAAGTGTGCACTGGGGGACGGCTTGGTAAGGGTGTTGGGAATCTGCCTCGGGGGAGGCGCGTGGCAGGCCGCCATCTGACACAATTCGGGGGAGGTGTAATTCCCCTGGAATTTTGTCTGAATGACCTCCTGGCGGGCCCACCTCGAGCAGCAGTTTAAGGGCGCTGTTGTCGCGGATGCGGCCCTCACGCCGGGCCTGCGCAGCCAGGTTGGAGAACCAGACGCAGGGCACCCAATACTTGTTGTAGGACGAGTTCAGGTTCTCGAACTTCTTACGCTCCTCGCGGGTCATAAATCCTGGAGGGGCGAGGTCGGGGTGTGTGAGGGGTTACTAGCCCCGCCCCCCGCCCCGCTTCAGGCAGGCGTCTCACCGGCCTCCACTACGTGGTCTATGGTGGGGAAGCGCTTGAAGACCGCGGTGCTGACTGAGCGCAGGATAAGCACAGCCGAAAGCCCGGCGTAGCGCATGAGCGTGCGCCGGTACAGGCGGCCCCGCTCGTCGCGTCCGTGCACCGTGCCTGCCACCACGCACATGAGCGCGTCCGGCAGCGGCATGCATAGGTACTGGTTCCACCAGCGGTGCACCACCAGCGTCACATAGAAACCTGTAGGACAGCCGGGAATAGGGGGGCTAAGTGGGGATATTAGGGCCAGGTCGTGGCAAGAGGGATGATACAGGCTCCGCATCAGAGATACCAGGGGAGGCTCATCACCCACCCACCTCGCGGGGCCACCTGGGCTGGGAATTTGGGGGTCACCCTGGCTGATTGTCACCTGGGATGTGAGATTGGGATGTCAGTATGGAGGTGGAGACACAGGGCCTATGTTCGGGGCACACAGGCAGGTTGTCACCCTGGCCACAAGGAATCACTCGGTTGGGAGCATGGGGGACCTGAAACAGGAGGCTGGGGTCACATGATGTCACTGACTTGTCAGAAATGTCCTCCGGGCAGGACTTGAGAGGATGGAGTCATATAGGGTCACTGGAGGGGTCCCCGGGACCCAGGACATGTGTGGAGCCACCAGTAGTCTCATGCAGACACAGATGGGAGACCCTGAGATGACCAGGGATTAAGCCTATGGGTGACACGGAGCTCTCATGGCTTACTGTAACCAGGTGACACCCAAGGTCTCTGGAAATTGGGGCCACACCTGGCATGAAAGATGTAGAAATAGGGGTCTGTTGCAGTTGGATTTGAGGGGGGTCTTCTGAGGAATGGGGTCTCCAAAAGGCCTGGAAATGGGTTTCTTAGTATTCGGGGAATGGGGAACTCAGGAGCAAACGCACCCAGCACGAAAGAAACTGGGATGAGACTGGCATACTGGTCACAGTAAATGACGAGCTTCTCGAAGTAGCGCTTCTGCCCTTCGGTCAGCACGAAGCTGCGAGGGAGGGGGCAGGGGGTTACAGGAGAGCCTCCCTCCTGGACACACCCAAGGTCCCTTCCCTAGTCCGCTGCGCCCCCCCCCCCCGCCGCGTTCCCCACCCCAGGGCCGCCTCACCGATAGGCGGCACTCAGCGCCATGTAGAGCCCCAGGAAGCAGACCAGCTCGCGCCACAGAAGTTTGTAGATGCTCCCGCGCCACAGCAGCAGCAGCTGCGAGAAGCCGCCGAAGCGCGCATTGGCCACGCGGGCTGTGTAGGTGACGGTCATCGCAGTGCCGGGCCGGCTGCGCCGAAGGAGAGGGAGCTGAACCGGACCCCAGACTGTGGGTGGAGGAAAGGGTCCCCCGGGCTGCGGGCAGGGGCGGAGAGGTGCGGGCCGACTCAGCTTGGGGTCTCCAGCCCAGGTTCCGGTCTCCTCCCAGGCCCACTCAGTCCCGCCCTAGCCCCCAGTCCTTCCCAAGCCCCCTCTCACAGGCCTCCCTCTTCCCAGGACTCCTGGTCCCAGCGCCTTGCGTCTACCTCCCCTGGCCCTCTCCCTCCATCCTCCATCCCCAAGACCCTTGGGTCCACCGATCAGCCCCAGTAGCCCTCCTTACCTGGGCTCCCATCCAGCCTTCCCCACTTCCTGAGTCCCCAGCGCCTCAGTTTCTAGAGTCTTAGGACTCCAGCTCTTCCCCAGCCTCGATCCCCTTCTTCAGGTCCCATCTCTGCCCGTCCCCCACCCCACTCCTACAGCTCCCATTCTCAGCCCATCCTCCACCGCCCGCACTCCCTTCTGAAGCCTTTGGAAGCCCAATCCCCAAGCTTCCAGTTCCCCCAGGCCCTGTACCCCAGGCCCTCTCCCCTGGCTGGTCTCTCCCCTACACAGTTGCCCGAGCCTACCCACCTCCCCACTTAATGGCCCTGGCTCTGCCCCTTCCCCCTTCTCCTGGACCCACCTTGACCTTTCATCTGTCCCATCCCCTCCAGCCTTCAGAGCCCTCAGCTCCCCACCCTGAGGAGTCGGATGGATTCCTGCCTGAGGACCCATCTGTCCTCAGGATCCTCTGTTACCCCAGGCCTGGGCCCTTCTCACCTGGTGGAGGGCGCAGAGACAAACGGGGCCAGGGACAGAATGGGCGGGTGAACTCAGCATTAGGTGGGGCTGAGGCCAGACCCCGGGGGGAGGGGGCTGGGGAGTGGGCGTGGGCAGCCCCTCCCTGGCCCGCCCCCCCCTTGGCTACAGCCTCAGAAGTTTGTTTGGAGAAGTCTTGCCAGTTTGTTACCTGGGGCAGGGGGCCCAATCCACCCTGTCCTCCCTTGCCCCTCCCTGTCTCTCTCTCTCAGTCACTGGCAGGTCCAAGGGATCTTGGACCTAAGCTGGGGGAGGGGGCAGTGACTGTCTCCTTCCCAGTTCCAGAGACACACACACACACACTGTTCAGTGAGGCTGTGTCACTCCACAGCCGCCATAATCACACACCGTCACAAGGATGCACATAGAAACACACACCGTAGACCCAGGCACAAATTTAACTTCTTTTAACGCAGCCTCCCACAACCGGGGTAACCCAGAGTGCAGTATACACTGTTACAGACTTACAAAGTCACAGAAGACACCTGTAGCTCTACCCACCCCCAACATTCAATATAGGCAGACGGACCCTAACCCACCAGGCTCTCGGCTCTCAGGTATCCATCCATATGGTACTCCAGCCACTCAGGAGCACATGGGCAGGGACCTGGGACCCTGCATTCCCTCACGATGGCACCATGTTAACAAAGACACACGCAATGTCACACAACTGCTAAGCACAGACCCCAGAATGCCTTCACACAGACAACAGAGATCCCTCCCCTACAGTCCCGCAGAGCCTTCTAACTAGATGGGCTCATGCCCATACCCCTCCATAAAATTCACCTGCATTTACACATTATTACATAAGACACTCTCTCCTCAGTGCTCCCTCAACCATACACACATCTCAGGTCTCACTCTCAGTATTGCCATGAACACACAAGCTTGGGGACACAGCTTGTCCCCAAATTTGGCATGGATGTAGACAGATGCTGCCCCTTCACAGACACACCTACAAAGGGGGCACCCCCAGCCTGACACAAATAGCCCCCTTATCCCCAACATCAGACTCATAACCCAGTGTGGAAGGTGCGGAGGCTCAGAGTTCCAACCCTAAGAGGGGCACCCTTAAAGCCCCTTGTGTTCACCGTGCGCACTAGGAGGCCCATTGCAGCCCCGCCCTGCAGCCCCGCCAGCCAGGACACTGTGTTCCCGGCCTGGCAGATGTCTGCCCTGCCCCGGGTAATTAGGAACTGGCCCGGACTGGCCACCCTCAGACCCAAATCTCCGCTGTCCAGCTGCCGGACAGCCCATAAAAGGGGGAGATGGGACAGCCCATAAAAGGGGGAGAGGGAGTGGCGCGGCTAGCTTCAGGGCCTGGGGGAGGGCACTGGCTTCAAGAGGATGCTCTCGGTTTCTGAGCAGAGGCCCCCACTTCCTAGGACACGTCCTTACAGGCACTACAGCTCGCCCCTACTCCTTGCTCAGCCACCCGCCCCCAACTCACGTGTCCCCACACACCTCTGATTGCTGGCCCCCCACCGGCCCCGGGGCAGGTTGCCCGAGCTAGTTCACATGCTTAATAATTGTTACAGTGAAGAATAACAAACACTCCTTGGCGGCTGCGTGCCTGGTGCTGTTGTAAAGGCTCTGCTTATTTCATCTCATTGAGTCCTTACAAGCGGACGTAAGAAATTGGTGCTTTTGTTATTCCTGTTACCCAGGTAGGGAAACTGAGGCTCAGATGACACACAGCTTGTTTGTGGCACAGCTAGTTTTTGAACCCAGGCAGTTTGGCTCGGAGCCTGGGGTCTGTCACAGATTGCACCACTGTGTTTGTTTACAAGTGCCACCCCAACCTGTCCACACCCAGTGGAATAGTGGGGGGGGGGGTGGCATGTCTAGGCTTGGGGCTGGGTTCCCCTTACATGCACACCCTGGCACACCTGTGTGCAGCCTGAACACCACTTCCTGACTCATGCTTGTCCTCAGGAATCCTCTTTCTGTCCCCTCGAACCAGCACGGCCTTGGAAATTGCAAATGCTCAACGTCACTGCCCCAGTCTTGGGTCTCTCAAGTGGGGATGACACTGGCTGTCCAGGCAGTGGCAGAGGGAGGAGTGAAGGGATATGGGAGCCCACTAAGTACCTTCCAGCTGGTGTGCTAAACCCTTCCAGGGTCTGGTGAATTTTCCCATGACTCTGAATGACCACACTTTATGTTTCCATTTTAGGGATAAAGGGAGCGGAGCTCAAACCGCAGGAAGCATGCTGCCTATCACTCAGCGAGGCCGCTCTGGAGGCAGACAGGACTTCAGGGGCCCACCTGACCCAAGTCCTCTGCCATCCTGCCTCCTAATTAGCCCCCGTTGCAGCCCTGTGCTGGGAAGGGCTGATGCCATCCCATGGGAACAGGAATTGGGGGGTGGAGACTGTTAATCCTCAGTCTGGCAGGTCCAACCTCTGCCCAGGGCGCCCACTAATTCCCAAACCAAACAGCAGGCAGTGCTGGGCCCGCTGCCGGCCTAATCCGTTCCCCACCAGCCTAGGGATGGCCAAGGGGCCTCCCAGTTCCCACGCTCTGAACCTCAAAGGAAGTGGGCAGATGCTCCCCTTCTACTACAGGTTTTATAGCCCCAGCAGGGACACCGCTACCAGAGTTAGAAAAGCACACCCCCTTACTGAAGATACCCTCCTTCCAAAATTACCATAATAAACATACATCTCTGTTAGATCTCTGGTGTGACTTGGTCCCTCTAAATGTGCCATCTTTGTGCAGTGTACAACCTGTGCAACTGTACATAAAGGTGCTGACCCCTAACTCCTCTACATCAACATCCATGGTGATTTAAGATCATTTTATTGAGGGGCGAGAGGCAGGGAGAGGTGGGGGGCAGCTACAGCCCCCTCAGCCCCACCAGGGGGAACAGACCTCCTCCCCGCCCCCCGCCCCCCAAGTGGCTCCCCCTATACTATGGGGGGGGACTTTGTGCAAACTCTGCCCCCCCCAGGGGGGGGTGGAGGGTGGGTGTGAAATGGTAGCGACTGGGGCTGGCAGCAGTGCTACTGGGCACTGGGGGGCTTGTAGGGCTCCAAGAGGAGGGCAGAGAAGGTGTTGACCTTGTCCGCCCCCCGCACCTCGTGGGGCAGCAGCGGCAGCTTCACAATGTGGAAGTCTTCGTACAGGTCCTCCATCTGTGGCCAGGGCATAGGGCAGATGGTGGCGGTCAGGGGGGTGCAGGGCAGGGACAGAATGTGGGTCAATGGGAGGGGTCAGGTTGGGGACCTCCCAGGATCAGGGGAGAATGTGGGGCAGGGGCTTCAAATGCTGATAGGTGGGAGCGACACCAGTGAGGTCAGAGATCACCGGGCTGGACCTCCCCCTCCCTGGGGTCAGAGGTACCCAGGCCAGGCCAGCTATTGTCTTCAAGAGCCAAAATTAGGGTGAGGAGCAGGAGGTTGGGGCAGAGGATTAGAAGACAGGATGGAGTAAAAGGTCAGAGAATACAGTAAATGATCCGTGGGGCCTTGGTTGGGCTGGGCCAGGCCCCAACTCCCAGGGTCAAAGGTGTGAGGGCTGGGCAGGCAGTTGGGCATGCACACCTGGTCCAGGTACTTGGCCTGAATCTTGTGGCGGGCCTCACACATCTTGCAGGGCTTCTCAGGGTCAGGGAAGACGAGCTGGTTGACGATGATGTTGTGGGTATCGATCTTGCATTTGGCTAGCTCTTGGATCAGCCGCTCCGTCTCGTACAGGGACAGGAACTCGGCAATGCACACGCAGATGAACGTTGTCTGCTCCTGCAGGGCATGAGAGAGGACAGCGAGGGGCAAGTTCTGGCCCTGTCCCCATCCTAAGCCTCTCACCACCCGCCCGTACCATGACTCACAGGGTCCTTGAACTGTTCGCTGACGGAGCGGATGACGGGCAGCGTCTCCTCTAGCTTGGACGCCAGTTGGTCTGCGTTCATGTCCCCTAGACCCAGCATGTTGCACATCTGTGGGGAGGACGTGGGAGGCTCACAGCTTACCTGGGGTGCCTTACAGCACCCGGGCTGGGGACTGACATCTCCTGGGGTTAAAGGTCCTCAAGCAGACCACAGGGGTCAACCCAGCTTGGCCATTTCTGGGGGATTGCGGCGAGGGGGGCTTGACTTCCTGGAGCCTCAGTTTCCCCACATGTAGACCTTACCTCCAACAGTTGTTGTACTGACCACACACCACCAAGGAGAGGGTGGCGGTGGTGGTGTGCCTAAATGTGGGGGCACTGGGCTTGTCATGTTGTCATGCTAATAACCACCCATGGGACACCGGTATGGCCTCCATTTGACAGACAAGGAAGGTGAGGCCCAGGGAAGTGAAGTGACTTGCTTGAGGTCCCAGAGTCGTGCCACACCAGACTGTAAAGCATTTGAGCCCAGGCCACCTGGCTCTGGAATACGTGTTTTCAAGCTCTGGTCTGGAGCACTCCGTGGGTGGGGGCAAGGCACGATTCCTATGGAGTAGGCGGACAGTCCCCCCGACCCCCGTGGTGGAGACCCATCCCATCCAGTGGGGAACCACAGACTGAGAGGGCGTGTGTGGGAAAGGCCTCTGTCACTGCACGTCTGCACACTCTGACACGGGGAGTGCCTGGACGCCCCGGGGCCCTGCCTGCCTGGGAGATGAAGGGGCTGATCTGGTTCTTGATCTGCATGAGGCGGCCTAGGCCCCGCTCCACGATGGTGGGGAAGTTGAGCAGCCTCAGTGTGTGGCCTGTGGGCGCCGTGTCAAACACCACCACCGAGAAGTTCATGCCCTTCACCAGCCTGCAGGGGAGAGGAGGATCAGGCCTGTTTGCCCCCTTCCAGCCCAGCCCTACGCAGCACCGCCCCCCGCTGGCAGGGCCTGACCTCATGACCTCTGCGTAGCTCATGGCCTCGTCAATGCCGGGGAAGGCACTCATGGCCTCCTGCATCATCTTCTTGCCCATGCTGAGCATGTTGTCCTCCTCGAAGAACTCGTCAGGCAGTTCGGCCACGCCAAGGCTGGGGTCAATCTCCTGAGGGCCGAGGGGTCCAGATGCAGGCCGCTGCCGCCGCTGGACCTTCCCACCCAAGCTCCAGGCGAAAGAGCCCATGAAGGGCCCCGAATACCAACCTTCATCAGTTCATGGCTGGGGATACCCCCAAGGCACTTCGGGTCTCGTGCGGTCACACGAGTGGTCAAACCATTTCACAGACAGATGGAAAATTGTAAACTGTGATCAGTGCCCCAGAGGGAAGTCAGAGCCCATGGCTGGGCCCCTGCATTGGCCATTCCCCAAATGGGGCCCCGACCTCGTCCAGATCATTTCCCTAACAGGAGCCCTCCCTGACCATCCCATCTAACAATGTCGCCCCAGCTCCCCCTGCCCTGCCTTCATTTCTCCTTAACACTGAGCCCCCGCTCACATGGTTTACTCAGCACGTTTATCACCTTTATCAGCTGTCAGCACCGCGAAGCCCACAGTGAGTCAACATGTATGCAGAATCCATGAAGGGATGATTGTCCCCGGGGTGTCTGGTCTGCTCTGGACTCAGTGCCTCTCTCTCCATCCCCCTCCCATGTCACCTCTTGGTGACTTCACAGGTCCCATGGTGAAGCCCCCAACTCGCTGGCCTCAGAGGTCATTTCCCTGAGGGAGCATGCCCACCCATCACCCCCGACAGTCACACCCTTGATGGGTTACTGCCAGTAACTGGGCCACCTCTAAGCTCCCACACCTCACTCTCTGACCTGGGCGTCCTTGCCTCCTACCTCTTTGGACCATCTCGTCCCCACACCCCTGCCCCATTGTTCATTGTCAGTGTCCCTTGTGGCCGGCACCCTTATCCAGCCTGGGCTCCAGAGGGTGCCTCTGCAAACACTCCCTTTTCCCCAGGTTGGCAACATCCTCACTCTGGTTATTCCCAGCTCTCTGGTATGGCTGCACTGAGGTGAACAACTGGGGAACACACTTGACGAATAATTCCCACGTCGCTCCCCATTCCTGAACACAACTCTCCAACAGGCACTCAAGCCAGACACACCCTCGGGAGTTTCTTCTTTCTCCTCAAACCCCATCCATCCCATTCAACCCCTGCTCTCTGCTGAGACCAGTGCTGTGTCCGATTAGAAAAAGAAGCCACTGGCTGCCAACACCCTCATCTCCTCCCAGGAAATGTCCCCATGTCCACCCCACCCCCCTGCCCTGCCTTGCCCTGCTTCCATGTCCTGGGTCTGTGAGCTGAATGGAGCTCGCACCCACCTACCTACCTGAGGACCGTCCTCTGCCAGCATCCTTGCTCCCTCCCACAGCATCACTTGTCCCTCCCTGTTGGAGCGTTTACATCAGCAAACAAACATGCTCTGGCATCTCCTTTCTCTCCCTGCCCCCCAAAAAAGCCTCCTTAACACCACCCACCCTCAGCTTCCTCCAGCAATGGCCCTATTTCTCAACCACCTTCATGGCGATCACGGTCCCCACTCCTCAGCTCACCCACTCTGGGCTGGCTTTTGCCCCCATCCCCCATTCCCAGAGTGGTCTCTCTAGATCTGATGTGCCTGCTGAAGCCCACTATTTCTTCCCACCGAGTCCCTCTGTCCTGGAGCTCAGGAGCTCGCGATGCCTGGCTTCCTCCCACTTCACCCGTGGCTCCTTCTTGGCCTCCCTCACTGGTCCCCGCACCCCTCCCCCCAGCTGGGCCCTAAATGTTGATGTGACCTCAGTTTGTTTCTGGGCTTCTCCGTTCTCTCTCATTCTCCTCCACTCGCGCAGCTTGAAATACCATCCTTGAGACAATGACTCCCAAATCAACCCCAACCTCTTCCAAGCTCACATATCTCACATAACTAAGCCACTGTCCTTGCATCTCCACTTGGATGTCCAGTGGGCACCCTGGATTCACCGAGACCAAAATGGAATTCCTTGTTTGTCCCGTCGAAACCTGCTTCTCTCCTAGGTGCCCCCATCCCGGCTGTCGAGGGAGCCAACTAAGAGACATACTTAGTTCACTTCTTTCCCTTGCCCATTACAACCAAACATTTGTGTTGCTTTAATTCCAAAATACATTCCAAATGTGACCACTTATCCCAACATCCTGCCCCTACCTGAGTTTCTCCGCACGGCAGTCATAGGAACTTTCTGAAAAATGAATTTGGCCATGACACTGCCCGGCTTAAAATGAACAGCTTCCTATTAAACTTGGAATCAAACATAACTGCTCCCAGGGGCCTGTAAGGTCCTATGCCACGTAGCTGTGATTGACCTATGACATCTCCTTCCCTCCCCTTGTTCGCTAAACTCCGGTCACTCCGGCCTCCCTTCTGCTCTGCAAACATTCCTCATTCGTTCTCCTGTGGGTATGCTGAGGGATGATGCAGAACAGGCAGGGCATGGTAGCTGATGGTGGGTGTTCACAGAGAGGGCCTGAAGGGCCTTTGCCAGAGTGGGGAGCTGAGCCCACCTCCACTCACCATGGCGAAGAGGTTGTCATAGCCTTTGACCTTGGTGGGCACCTTGGAGAACTTCTGGTCAAATGCATCGGAGATGTTGTGGGCTGGGTCGGTGGAGATGATCAGAACACTCTCCCGCCCCTTGGACAGCTGGACCGCTAGGCTGCAGCTGGGCAAGGTAAAGGTCAAAAGGCAGGGAGTGAGGGGTCAGGCTCTGCTACCTAGGTCTGCAAAGGGGTTATATAGGGCCCAGGAGCAGGGGACCTGGATTAACAGGGGCCTTGAGACAGAATATGGGTAACTGTGGAATCAAGACTTAATCCCTGTATAGGGACCCTCTCAGACTTCACCTACCGACCCCTCTGGGTGACTACAGTGGTAAGGTTCAGCTGTCCGGGCCGGTCTGGCCTGCTTGCTGCCTGCTGCTTCTTTGTTGGCACAGAGTGGCACGGTCCAGCTGTCCAGCCAGCCTAGCTTGACCCTGTGCCCCCTCCCTAAACGCTAAACGCTAAGCTAAGGGGTCCCTTGCATCGCCTGCTAAATTCAGGATGGTTCAGTCCGCTTGTTCAGGGTAATTTGCCCCAGGGACCCCTCCCCCTCCTCCCAGCCGACTGGTCTGGTCTAATCACGTGCCTCCCCTCGCGCCTACCACCTCTACCCCCACGTGGCCAGAGAATGGCAAGGTTCACCAGACTAGGATAGCTTGCCCCTCCCCCCTACTCCGAGCTCACTCCGGTACCGTCCAGCATATTGGGACACTTAAGTGCTCTCCTGCGTCCCGTGCGCTGGGTTCAATATGGTTCTACCCTTGAACCCCAACGGGGGCGGTCCAAAACAGAGGGTTCCAGGCCTGCATTCAGGCACTACCTTCCATTTGCCCCAGGTAACTTCCGGGAGTACTATCCGGAAGACCCCGGCCCAGCCCCTTTGCTCGGCTTTGGGGTGGAAGAGCCAGTCCCGAACCTCCCCTTCGCCCAGTGGTACATCCCACCCGTCTTCCCGGCCCCCGCCGCAGCTTCCTTACCTGCAGGTGGTCTTGCCAACGCCACCCTTGCCCCCGACGAAGATCCACTTAAGGCTGCGCTGCTCGATGATGTTGCTAAGCGTGGGCTCCAGCGGCTCCACATCAGGCGCATCCTCGAACTCCTCTGCCTCAACCCCCCACCCGGCCACCCCTGCCGCCATCTTGGAACCGGCTCACGTGATCAAGCGGAGCGCACCACGAAAAGAACTTACAGGGGAAATTGCCTAGCACATACCCATCAAGCCTAGGAGCCTGAATTACTTTCCTCATGGCCTGATTTTTAGGAGATAATAGAAACTATATTTCCAAGGTCTTTCGCTTCTAGGGTTCACTTAGTCGCCCTCTTGTCCAAGTTTTTTCAAAGACTCCCCCTGCTGAATTAACATATTGGTACTTTTCAGACTACGCCCCTTCTCTGATTGGCTCTCAAGTCTCTCAGCTCTCCTTTCATTGGCTACATTTTTTCTCACTTTCACCAATCATTCTCACCTCCCGGTAGCCGCCAACCTCTCCTTAGCAACCAGCCAAACACCCAGTCCATGCCCTTTCCACGAAGTTAGATCCGAGGTCCGCCCTGGCCTGACTCCATAGGTTCAACTTCTTGTGGATCATTTGTCCTTATTCTCCAAACTGGGTCCCAACATCGCCTCAGGTCCGTCTCCTCTGCTATCCAGTTGGCTGTGAGCCACCCGGCTCTTGACGCAAACCAATCAGAGACGAACCGATTAGTTGGCTGAAGACAGGTCCCTGGACTGCATGTGGATTAGAGGGAGAACAACTCCAGATGTGGGCAAGGTCCGCCGACCTTCGTCCAGTGCGCCCTGAGCCCCATGCTGGGCAGGCCAGGGCAGGGACCACACCTACAACTGTGGTCCTCGTCATAGAAGGGACCCTATTCCCGGAAACCTTCTTGCACTTTGCTTCCTGTTCGAGGGGAGACCCTAGCGAATTCCCTGTTTGAATCTCTGTCCTGGGCAGGAATACAAGCTGAGTGCCAGGCCTTTGGCGAACACTCTTAACCTTAGATAGACTATAGCCTAAAAATACGCGCGACTTCATTTGAGTATTCCAGCCCATAACACCCTTATTCTCAGTGGGGACCCCAACTTCACGGAGCCAGCTGTATTTGAGCTCCATCCCAGAGACAGGTACCCAACCAAACCAGAGATATCCCCATTTCTAGTCGGGAGGGTGTGTGTGTGTGTGTGTGTGTGTGTGTGTGTGTGTGTGTGTGTGTGTGTGTGTGTGTGTGTGTGTGTGTGTGTGTGTGTGTGTGTGTGTGTGTGTGTGTGTGTGTGTGTGTGTGTGTGTGTGTGTGTGTGTCTAGGCTAGATATCTGCCCTCTAGACTGTGTGTGTGTGTGTGTGTGTCTAGGCTAGATATCTGCCCTCTAGACTGTGTGTGTGTGTGTGTGTGTGTGTGTGTGTGTGTGTCTAGGCTAGATATCTGCCCTCTAGACCGAGTTCGGGACCTCGGTTTCGAGGTGTCAGTTGAACACCCAGTCTCAGACGGGGTCCTTTCCCGCAGAGTATCCCTGGTACCGGAAGGGGACCCTAGCCCCGGAAAGGTAATGTGCCCCCAGTTTCAAGTGGGAACCTCACTCCGTAGAGCCAGCTACAGCCCCAGTCCCAGACAATGGTTCCAGTCCCGGGGAAACCGCCCAAATCTAGCTGGATTATAAAAAATCCGCGTGGCTGGCGGGGCGGGCCCGTGGCGTCAGGTCTTACCCCTTATTCGCCCCGCCCCTTCTACTCCGCCCCTACTGCGGACGCTTGAGGGCCAGATCGCTCTTCCCGGCATGCATTGCCCGGGACGGGGCAAGTCGGGCGCCAAGCGCCGGGCCGGAGCCGCCTTCCCGGAGTCCTTTGCGCGGCACCTGGCGACAAAATGGCTGCCCGAGGGAGACGGGCGGAGCCTCCGGGCCGGGAGGCGCCGGGCCCCGCGGGCGGCGGCGCTGTCGGGAGCCGATGGGCTGAGTCGGGGCCCGGGACGTCGCCCGAGAGCGGGGACGAGGAAGCGTCGGGCGCGGGTTCTAGCCCGGTGTCGGGCGGTGTGAACTTGTTCGCCAACGACGGCAGCTTCCTGGAGCTGTTCAAGCGGAAGATGGAGGAGGAGCAGCGGCAGCGGCAGGAGGAGCCGCCCCCGGGCCCGCCGCGACCCGACCAGCCTGCCGCCGCCGCCGCCGCCGCGGGCCCTGGGGATCTGAAGAGGAAGGGCGGCCCGGGCCCCACGCTCAGCTTCGTAAGGAGCCGCGGGGGTGGGGGCGGGCGCCGGGGCCTGCCTTGGCAGAGGGAATCGGGGCCCGAGAAAGGGAATCGGGATCCAGGTCCACCCTCCGGCCCCGATGAGGGGGCCGTCCGGTCGCCCGCTGAGGATCCGGAACCTGGATTCTCGACGAGAGGTTTGGGGGCGGGGGTGGGGACCCCCGGAGCCCGCCCGCGGGGACCGGGAGCCAGGAGAATGGCATTCGCAACAGTGCTCCGGGGATGGGGAAATCAGGATGCCGGGATTCCTATTTGAGTGGTACTTAAACTTGGATACTGGGACCATCTCCCACTATGGGGAAGAGGGGCAAATTCAAATCCGGAATCTGAGCTGTGTGGATTAGAGACTCAGTGCTTACTGTGTGACCTTAGGAAATTTGTTGTGTTTCCCTGAGTCTCGTTTGTCCAGTGTCCATTTATTGAGCACCATACCTTATGCTGAGCATTGTGCTGGGTGCTGGATGTGCCGTGTTCAACATGACAAGATCGTTTTCCCGGAGTGTCTGGGCTGGCCTACCCTCAATTTTCCCATTTGCAAAAATGGTTACCATCGCATCTTGTGATGTGATGAGGGTTCTGTGAGGCCATCCCGGAGGTTAGTACAGGGTTTGTCTTAAACGAAGGGCTAAACCACCAGTGGTTTTTAGTTGGGAATGAACAATCTCCCCCTCCCCCAAGTCCCCTCAATTTGGCAGTCTGGAGAAATTTTTGATTGTCAGAATTGGGGGAGCGGTGCTGTTGACATATCTGAGTAAAGACTAGAGATGCTGCTCAACATCCTACAATGCACAGGATAGCTCCCCCCACCCCGCAAAAATGATGCAGCTCAAAATGTCACTAGTGTGAGGTCAAGAAACTCTAGGCTAAATAAATGGCAACTATATTGATGGTCAACTCTGAGCCTGCTTTGTTTCTGGTATTGAGATCAAGTCCCTGGAGGCCCCTGGCTGGCTCAGTCGGTAGAACACACGACTCTTGATCTCAGGGTCTAGAGTTCAAGACCCACGTTGGGTGTACAGCCTATTAAAAAAAAAAAAAACAACAAACTTTTTTTTTTAAGATTTTATTTATTAGAGAGAGAGAAGGAGAGAGAGAGCATGAGAGGGGGGAGGGTCTGAGGGAGAAGCAGACTCCCTGCCGAGCAGGGAGCCCGATGCGGGATTCGATCCCGGGACTCCAGGATCATGACCTGAGCCGAAGGCAGTCAATTAACCAACTGAGCCACCCAGGCGCCCCAAAAAAGACGTACTTAAAAGTTTTTTAATAACCAAGAAAGAAAGAAAGAGGGGAAAAAAAAGAAAAAGAAAAAGAAGTAGCTAATTCACAGCCCAAGTATTAATTTGTTCAGGGATTAAGTCCCTGTGGTGTGGAGAAAAGTGTTGACTTGAGAGTAGCAGACTGGAGGTCAAGTCTTAGCTCCAACAATGTGATTTTGGGCAAGTGATTTAACCTCTCCAAGCCTCATTTTCTTCATTTGTTAAAAGTGAGTGGGGATAGGGGCGCCTGGGTGGCTCAGTTGGTTAAGCGACTGCCTTCGGCTCAGGTCATGATCCTGGAGTCCCGGGATCAAGTCCCACATCGGGCTCCCTGCTCCGCGGGAAGCCTGCTTCTCCCTCTCCCACTCCCCCTGCTTGCGTTCCCTCTCTCGCTGTCTCTCTCTGTCAAATAAATAAATAAAATGTTTAAAAAAAAAAAAAAAGTGAGTGGGGATAAACCCAGCAGCACGGGTTACTTGATGCTGGCTGAGGGGTAGAGATGGGAGGATGTCTGTAAAGCCTGTTGCTGCCCGTGGACACAGAAAGTGCCCAGTGGGAGAAGTTGGAGGACCAGGATGAGGTCTAGAGTGAGACTTCTTTTGGAGGAAGGGAGAGTGTCAGGATTCTAGGTTCCTGGCTTGGTGTAAGAACCAGAGGTGGAGGCCGAGTGACCGTTTGTGAGTGGGAGTAGCAGTAGTTGTCACTGCCTTTTTCACATTTCTTCATCGAGGGGCACCTTAAAGAGGCCAGGTTAGGTGCAGGGGACACAGTGTCCTTTGTTGGATAAGGATGCTGCTCTGTGACGTGGACCCATCTGACCCTGAATCCAGTTCCATTGCTTGCTGTCAACCAAGGGTAGGCTCTCTTCTTTCTCAAAGGTGTTCCCTCATCTATGAAATGGGAATGGTTGTAACCTTCCTCTTAGAGCAGCTGTGAAAGTGAAGGATGATACATCAAAGTACTTGGCACAGAGCTTAGCATACAGTGAGTGCTCAGTAAAGGGAGCTGTTGCTGCCTGTATGGTCCCTGCTAGGGGAGAGTGAGGACAGCCTGTCCCCACTGATGTGGGGGTTCTTCTTGCTTTTGGGGAGGGCAGCCCAGGGGCCCACGACTGCCAGGGCATCATGGGCCCAGGGCAGGCGCTAAGAATCGCGTGTGCTCCTCTCTGATTGCTGCGCAGGTCGGCCGGCTGGCGGAGCTGGGCGCGGCGTCGGGACGGGCCACCGGGCCGGGCTAGGAAGGTGTAGTGGGCCTCAGCGCCGCCAAGGCCGGGCCCGGCTCCTGTAACCGTTGCAGTCTTCTGTCCCTTCACCCAGGTGGGCAAGCGCAGAGGCGGAAACAAACTAGCCCTCAAGACGGGAATAGTAGCCAAGAAGCAGAAGACGGAGGATGAGGTGAGCAGGCTGGGTGAGGGGGTCCACCCGCGGTGCCTTTCCCTTCCAGCCTCAGTGTCTGGCTGCTGAGCCCTTTCCCTT
Organism: Eumetopias jubatus; assembly: GCF_037043125.1. NCBI lineage: Eukaryota > Metazoa > Chordata > Mammalia > Carnivora > Otariidae > Eumetopias > Eumetopias jubatus. Next base: position 209,743,620 of record NW_028274807.1, read on the forward strand.
CTGTCCAGCCCCCGGGGCCTTGGATGTGGGAGCTGGGTGGGGGAGGAGGGCTTTCAGCAGTTTCCCCAGATAAATTGAGTCTGCACATCTTTACTTCAAACCCAGGACCTTAAGGGTGACATGGGTTGGGGGTGTGTGTGTGTGGGGGGGTGTCAGCTGTCTCAGGACAGTCCTGACCCCAGTTCCTGGCCTCCTTGGTATCCCCTTGCAACCCCTGTGTGCCCCCCCCCCCCACAGGTATTAACAAGTAAAGGTGACGCGTGGGCCAAGTACATGGCAGAGGTGAAAAAGTACAAAGCCCATCAGTGTGGTGATGATGATAAGACTCGGCCCCTGGTGAAATGACCCCCTTCCCCCGCCTGCCTACGGCCTGGGACTCTCTGCGATGTACATAACTATTTAATGCAGCGGCAGCGGCGGCAGCCTTTACCCCCCAAGGACTTCTACACAGAAGGAAATCGAGATGCTTCCCGCAGCCGCGGACGATTCTCCAGGACTCTTTTTTACCTTGAGCACTTGCCTCCTGAGACTTATAGAACAGTGGTTTACTGTCCCCTCTCCTCCCACCTCCTTGCTCTCTCTGGCTCTTTCTGTCTTCCTCCCCCACCCCCACCCCCTCTTAGCCATCACTTCTGGGAAGTAAAGAACTTGACTTAGTGCCGGAGCGGTGTGCTTGGTTTGCCTTCTTTGTTCTCCACCCTAAGCACTCCCCTCCCCCCATTGCCTGGTTCTATACCTGGTCCTGGGTCTGGCATGGTGAGGGAGTTATTTGGGGGCGTGGGGAGGACAGGGGTGCATCCCCTCCTGTTGGCCTGGACTCTCCTCAGGACCGATTTCCCCCTACCCCTGACAGAGCCCCAGTGTTGCTGCTCATGTTCAGTGTCCCATCACAGCCCCATTTGGCTGGGCCAGAGCTGTCAGTTTGTTCATTCAGCTGACACTTGATGAGTGCCCGCTGGGTGCCTATGCTGTCCTGGGCCTCGGGGCCGTAACAGTGAACAGAACAGACCATGGACACTCCCTGCCCTTCTGGAAAGAAACAGACAAAAAGGGGAAGCCATTTTGGGAGGTGACTGGGAAAAAGTACAGGGGGAAGGTGTCTATTTCCCTTGACATCTGGTCTGAGTCCTTAGGGAGGTGAGGAAGCAGGTGGAGGGAACAGCCAGTGTAAAAACAGGTGGGAGAACATGTGGCCTTTGTGGGGAGCTTCGAGGTGGCCCACGTGACTGGACCTGAAGAGTGAGGACGGTGTGTGGATTATATACACAGCCTTGTATGCTAGGGTCAGGATTTGGGACTTCATTCTTGGTGAGAGGAAGCCTTGGTCCTGGGGGTGGGGGGCAGTATGAGCTAAGGAGCAATAGGTTATATGTTACCTATCTTGACAGGCCCCCTCTGGCTCCTGGGGCAGAACCTGGAGATGAGGCTGGGCCATGATTGGGGGAGGGGAGGTGGCGGAGTGTTGGCCGTCGAGGTGAGGAGGGCTGGGATCTGGATTCCTGTGGGGCTGCTTTGTCCTGCCAGCTACTTGCAGCCCCTCCAGTGAGGCTGGGTTGACCCCATCCTTATGTATATATGATCAGAAGGAGCACAAAAAGCACAAACTACCTTGCAGAACATGATTGTTGACATGTTGGGACAGGGTGTCCTAAAGGAAGCCTGACTTCCCGAGTGCCCCGTTAGTGCTCGTTGTCCTTCCGGGCCTTCTGGAAACTGCCTGGCTGGCTGTTCCCCACTGAGCCCACAATGTTTTAAGAGGCCCTTGCCTCCCAAACCTCCCTTCTCCAAACCTGCTAGACCTGGAGCAGCATCTGGGTCCCCCAGGCATGGGCCCACCTCCCAGGCCTTCCCATGCAGGAATGCCAAGCAGCTCGGCACCCCTGCCTGTCCCAGATTCAGACTCCCATCCCCCTCCATCGGGAGGATCATAGCTCCCAGACTCAGGCTCCCATCCCCCTCCATTGGGAGGATCATGGCCGTCACCTGGTGCCTGGGACCTGTGTAGGAAGAGGGACGAGGGCTGAGGTAGGATAGTATCCAACTGGCCTCAGACTACCAGATCCAGCCTGTGGGGAACTGGGTGGGCATTCCAAATACTGAGCACCAAAACAGGCAAAACTTGTTCTGGTGCGACTAACATTCTAGTTGAGGAAACAAACAGGAAACGAAATAGAATATAGAACACATCAGACGGTTATACATTCTATGGGGGGAAAAATTATGAAAGGGGAACCAAGATTGGTAGGAGAGATGGCAATTTTAAGTTTGTCAGGAATGGCCTCCCTGAGAAGGTAACCTTTGTCCAAAGTTCTGAAAGCAGTAAAGATGCTCCTTGGAGGTGTTTAAGGCCAAAGAAACAGGAAATACAAAGACCCTGAGCTGAAAGCTGGCTCGGCTTTTCAAAAGAGAAAAGGACAAGCAGGCTTTGGAACCCAACTGCCCCTCTCATTTCTGGCTAACACACTGAGGCTTGTCTGATTTATTTTCCACATTGGCTCAAAGGTCTCTCCCTCCTGCTTTGGGGATGGTGAGCTGGCCCAGGTGTAACTTTAGCCTTGGGGATGTAGTGTTGGGGGAGGGGACATAGGCAGCCAATGATGCCACCCTTACCTCCTTCCTCAAAGGCACCAGGAGCCGCTGGATCTTTAAAAAGAAACACAAGTGGGAGAAGTAGGTCGCCCCTGCAGCAGCTCAGCCTCTTTTCTGGAGTGTCAGGAGGCAGGAGGAGCTGATGGAGTCCCAGCATCCCCCTTCACTGCATTTGCCAGTCCTGACCTCGGGAAAGTCTGAAGGGGGAGGAGAATCAAATTCAGGGTTTGGTGAGTCACACAGCCATGGCTTCAAACCATTCTGGTGCCTGTTAGTTGTGTGATCTTGGGTAAGTCACTTAGCCTTTCTGTGTTTCAAGTTCTTCATGTCTAAAACAGGGGTAAGGGTGCCTGGGTGGCTCATTCGGTTGTGTCTGTCTTCAGCTCAGGTCATGATCCCAGGGTCCTGGGATGGAGCCCTGCATCAGGCTCTCTGCTCAGTAGGGAGTCTGCTTCTCCCTCTCCCTCTTCCTGTGTGTGGTCGTGTGCTCTCTCTCTCTCTCTCTCTCTCCCCCTCCCTCCTTCTCAAATAAATAATAGGGGTAGAATACAGAAGCATCTCCACAGTCAAGTTCTAAAGTAAGGGCAATATTTAAGTCAGTGTTAACCCTGACATTATTTAAAACAGCTGTCATTGTTTCTCTGGGTGAAGCAATTGGTTTGGGTTGGGGGACGTGTTTGAGAAATGGTGACCTTTAAACACAGATGCCCTGTGAAGAGATGCTCAGATAGGGAGACTGTTGTAGACGGAGAGGCCTTTGTCTCCCATCTCAGATTCACGGTTGGGCGCTAGCTCCTTGAATTTCTTTTTTGCCCTGAGCGCTTCTAGTTGGGAGTAAGTTTGCTGTGTACAGGGCTGTTGTGAGAATTACATTTGGAAACTGCCTGACAGGGAGTAAAGTAGTTGCTTAAGAAATAGTGATATATGGGCGCCTGGGTGGCTCAGATGGTTAAGCGTCTGCCTTCGGCTCAGATCATGATCCCAGAATCCTGGGATCGAGTCCCGCATCGGGCTCCTTGCTCAGCAGGAGTCTGCTTCTCCCTCTCCCTCTGCCTCTCCCCCTGCTTGTTCTCTCTCTGTCTCTCTCGTAAATGAATAAATAAAATCTTAAAAAAAAAAAAAAGAAATAGGGATATGAAGTGCCTGGCTGTCTCAGTCAGTTGATCTTAGGACCCTGAGTTCAAGCCTCACATTGGGCATGGAGCCTACTTAAAAAAAAAAAAAGTAAAGTAAAGTGAAAGAAATGGGGGGAAAAGCCTGGATTCAGAACTCAAATCCACTAGCTGGGGGTAGGAAGAAAGACTTCCGTGATCACAGGAGGGCCAATACCCTGGACCACAAAAACAGCAGGGGTCACTTTATTCGGCCTGACTCTCCTCTCCCCTGAGGCTTGCGCAGAATCACTGGAAACTTGACATATTAATAGGAGAGGGTGAGCATTAAATTCTCTCGCGCATCTCCAGCTTTCTTCCCATCTGATCCTTATCTGGGGCAACTCCCAACCCTGAGCAGAAAACTCCTACTGTTAGCACACCTCCCGAAACTTCCAGTCCCAGTCCCTCAATATCACTCTTCCTTCCGCTCAACGCCCACCTCCGGGGGGGGGGTCTCCTGACCACCGGGTTTTGAGTCACAGCCAGAATCCTTAAGCGCGGCGACGCGGGCGCGCGGTGAGACGGGATTTGTAGTTCTCGCGCCTCAGCGTATGCGAGGGAAGGCCATTGCGCATGCGTAGGCAGCAGCTTTCTGCACGTGTCTCTCCAGCCCGGTTTCGGTCCGCAAAGGAGGAAAACCCGACTGCTCCTTTAGGGAGTCTCGGAGTGGCGTTAAGCACCAGCCGACCCTTTTCAAGTCTGGAAGTCCCCAGTGCTGGCTGGCAGGAGAGGTCTTAGGTACTTGTTTTTCATGAATGAACGGAGGGGGACTGACTTTGCTAACGGGAAGTCGGCTGAGAAACCTATCCCCTTCCTCCAGGCTGGAGCAAAAATTGACCTACCACTCCTGGAGCCAAAAAGTCCCTCAAGACAGGGCTGGGTTGTCCTTGGGGATCAGAGGCCTAGTTGATTAAATTCAGTAAATATTGGCTTAGGGCGTGGCTGAATACAGTGAGTGGACGGCCTTGAGCCTCTCCCGGTAAAAGCCAAGTTTTTAAAGAATGATTTGCCGCAGGCCTGGTAATGCTTAACTTGATGATCTCTCACCCAGCAACCTATTCTTATACCCATTTTACTAGCGGGGAAACTTAAGACTCTCAAGTGGCGGGAGGTTGCCCGTCTGTTTATCAGCCTGGCCAGGAAGGGGGAAACCGAGGCCCCAGGGTCTCCAGCTTCTCCCTCGTCTGCTGCTCCACTCTTAAAAGAGGTGCCCTACTTTATCCTCAGATGGCGCAAGGATTATGAAGATGTCTTTCATCATGTCCCTGCCCTTGCCTAATTTTCCTGGGTTGTTTCACCTCATTCAGCTCCAGGTAGGGAAAGAGATTAGGCCTTTCGCTTCAGCGTTTATTCATTTCGTTTAGAATTTTATATCCTTGTGGGTTTTTCTCATATCCTTGTAAAAAGTATCAAACAGTACTGGAAAATAACACAAAATGTGGCAGAGGCTTGTGCAGGAACGCAACCTATCTTAGGCACCCCCTTTGTCTGGCTTAGTCCTTCCTTTGTCTCTGGGGTCTAAAATTCACGCTAGGCTCAGTCCCCTCCGATCTTTCCTTGAGGACACCTACTGTTCTCGTCTCAGGCACCTTCTGGATGCGTGTGGCGGGGGGAGGCCCAGTTTTATTCGTAGAGAAGGGGGTGAAAGGCACAACTGGCTGTGGCCGAGAAGTTCACGGGTCCACCACATACCAAAAGTCCCCACGCGCCACCAAACTCAGCTCCCAGCAAAGAGCTGCTGTCAGGCCTGCGTGAGAGACGCTGAGAAAACGAGATACTGGGAAGACCGAACGGCCAGAGGGGCCAGGCGAGCCGCCTACACTTCGGTCACGTGACCAGGTCTCGGCGGGGCCTCGGTCTCCCCGGTGCCGTTCCACGTGTTACGGCTGTGCCTTCCGATTGGCTCCGCTGGGCCAATTTGAACGGCGTACGGAAGCCGCCACGGTTCATCCACGGCCGCGTTTTTTTTTTTGTTTGTTTTTTTTTTCATTCCCTCTCTTCGGCTCCCTCCTTCCGCGCGAGTCTCAGGAGAAGCCGCAGCGCAAGGCGCCGCTGCTGCCACCCGGGGCCGGGTAAGTGGGCCTTACCCGAAGCCCGACCGGCTGGGCCCGGGCTTGCGTTGACCCCCGCGGGGCTCCGGGTCTGCGTCGCGCGCGGCCCGGCCGTCGGGGCCGCGCCTGACCGGGAAAGGCCGAGAACTCGGTTTGGGCCCCATTCGCGAGGCAGCGAGAACGGGCCGGGGCGGGGGAGGGGGAAACCGAGCCGGGGTTAGGGGGTGGGGCCTCGGAGCCGGGCGAGACCCCGGTGCCTCGAGAATCGGGCCAGTGGGGCGGCTGGGGTCGGGCTGGAGGGGATCTGGGGGAAGCGCCTGGGGACTGCTTAGGGCCTGATTGGGGGATGTCGTGAGGATCAGATGTGTGTGTGTGGGGGGATATTTAGGCGGGGCTTTGGTTGGATCTGGTTGGGGAAGGCCTCATTGAAAAGTTGGGGGTCTTCTTGGACCCTGACAGGGACGGTCGTTAGACTTCGTTCTAGAGGGCTTTGCTGGGTCTGACTTTGAGGCGTCGCTAGGATCCGTTGGGGGGAATGCTCTGGGAGGTGTTCGGCCAGGCCTAACTGGGGGAAGCTGCAGAGATCGGACGAAGTGGGTTTCCACCTCGAGGTGGTGGGGGGCTTGGCCGAACTTGATTGGGGGGAAACAACAGAGATCCGCTAGCAGGAGTTAATGCTGACTGGGGCAGGAGGTGGAGTGGGGGAGACTTGGCCAGATCTGATTGGGGAAAGGGACAGGGACCGGTCCAGGGGTCATCTTTCACGGGGTGGGCGGGATTGGCTGGCTCTCGTTCGGAGAGGCAACTCGGACCTGTCCGGGGATTGCTTCGGCCCGGATTAAGGGGAATCTCTGGATGGAGACTGGCTAGGCCAAAAAGAGGAGCGTCTGGCATCCGGCTCAGTTTGGAGGGGCGGATTAGGGGAGGTGGCAGGGATCGGGACGATTGGAGCACCTTGGGACCGTGCATCTGGGAGGCTCAGTGACCAGACCGAGGCAGAGGAGGCGGCTGGGATCTGGCGGAGCTTGAGGGCTGGATTTCGGAAAAAGAGGGTTCTCTGGGGGCCGTGTTTGGACCGGGGAGACTACGGGGACCGGGGCGCTATCGCGGTCTGGAGCAGGGCCCCTGGATGGACAGGTGGCTGGGGCCTTGCCTGGCGGCTGTGAGGCTGGCGGAAGTCATAACGCCCGCAGCCGGGGGAGGCGGCATGGGCCGCCCTGGGACGAAAGCTCCGTGCTGGGCCCGATGAGGGCCGCGGCCGGCTTCCATATCCCCTCACCTGCGCTCCGGAGCCCGAGACTGCGCGGACGTGGATGGCGCAGCTGGAGGGGACCCCGCACTTGGGCTGGTGTGGATCGGCGGCCTCCGCCTGTCCGCCGAGGGCGCTCCCGTCGCGCTGCCGCTACAGCCACTTCACGGGGTCTCAGCGCGGGTCTCACACGGGGGCCCCGGAACCCAGCGCTGACCCCAGCCCCTACCCCCGCAGCTCACCTTGCGCCATGGACTGGCAGCCAGATGAGCAGGGCCTGCAGCAGGTCCTGCAGCTGCTCAAAGACTCGCAGTCGCCCAACACAGCCACGCAGCGCATCGTGCAGGACGTATCCTTCCTTCCTTCCTTCCAGGCCTAGGGGGAACAGGGCAGACATCTGCAGCCCCTGAAGGCCAGAGGAAGGGGCGGATTCCCTAATTCCCAGACTCTCTTATGACAGGAGCTAGCTTTGGCAGAGAATGGGGTATTAGAATTCTTGGGTCCCATTTCCAGAGGAAATGTGGCCCTGTGGGGGAGGGGAGGAACACGTTTGGCTGGCACTTAGTTTTTGTTTAGGTTTATGGTTAACATTTCTTTTTCCCAGTTGATGCTTAAAGTAAGTTAAAGTTTAAGGTATTTAAACTATCAGCAAGTTTTACTTGAAAATATGGATTCCCGTCTTTTTTAAAAAAGCAGGCAACATGGGACTGTTCATGAGCAGGACCGAGTAGCAGCTGCCTTGGTCCGACAGTGCGGCTCTGCCAACCCTCTCCTGCTCTGGCCAGGTCTCCGAGAGTGGATGGGAAGCTCAGGTGTGCTCTTCCACCCGCTGGATGACTTTGGTGTGCCTGCAGAGCTGTGTTGTTCTGGCATGGGGGTTGACAGGTGGGGTCTCAGGAGCTGTCCGCCTGGTCCCAGTGGTCAGAAGGGATTTTAGCTACATGACAGTAAGGGGACCCACCTGGGGAAGGCCCTTGTCTCCCAAGTGCCTTAACAACCTGGCAGAAACTCAAACAACTGAACCAGTTTCCCGACTTCAACAACTACCTGATCTTTGTCCTGACCAGACTCAAGTCGGAAGGTATGCTCTCAGTGCCCCTCCATTCGGGCGGGACCCTGCTTTCTCCTCTGTGCTCCCCTGACCCTCTGCCCTCCACCCCCAGATGAGCCAACTCGTTCCCTCAGTGGTCTCATCCTCAAGAACAACGTGAAGGCACATTACCAGAGCTTTCCGCCACCTGTGGCCGACTTCATCAAACAGGAGTGTCTCAACAACATTGGCGATGCCTCCTCACTCATCCGAGCTACCATAGGTGAGAGCGAGTGGTGCCCCAAGTCCTTACTCTCGGCAAAGGAGCTTTTCACTGTGTTAAGGGTATCGATTCACTGACGACTGCAGTATCGTGGATGGTAGCACTGTTAGTGTTGCCATTTTACAGATGAGGACGCTGAAGCACAGAGATGTTGAGGGACTTACCTGGTAAGTAGCAGAGCTCAAAAGCGACCAGTGCAGGTCTGTGCTCTGAACCACTCCCTCCTGAAGCAGCCATTCTCACTTTGGAGGCAGTCACTCCATGTCCAGAATTCTGTTTAGGTCCTGAGGGTATAGCACATTAGAAGATGAGCCCCCCCCCCCCAATCTTGTGGAGTTTGGTGTCTTCAGCTAATCCTCACCAATAATGATGAGGTGAAATGGGAGTTTGGTTTGTGTTTGGAGCCTTCCTGACTCCCGGAGGGCTGCCTGAGCAAGTTAACATAAGGACAACTGAGAATTCTCCAGCAATTTCACCTCACGCGTCTTCACTACTGAGAAACACCAACCCAGTTCTTTGTCATTGACTTGCTTTTTTTCCCCACCTTTATTGAGATGTAGTTGGTATAAAATCGACTTACATTTTTATTCTTTAACGTCAACTTTAAAAAGTTGGTTTTAGGAGAAAGTTGTATACGACTTTTAGATGAAAAGACATTTGCATGCGGTAAAGGGAAGGGAACCTTAAAAACGTGTGCTAAAGACAGAAAAATAGTCTTAAATTTGAGCCAGATACTGGCTTGCTAGAAGTCCTGATCTTGGGGCCTGCTACCCTTAGCCCTGACAACACCCCCTGTGAGGCCAACAGAGGGATCAGATTTATCAACTTCACTAGATAGCCGGGTTCTGCTCTGAGTGTTTGAATTAAGGTATCGAAACTTCCAGTAGTCCTAGGGGCCTGTGCTTTTATCCCCCATTGAGCCACAGAGAGGTCAGGCCATGTGGCCAAGGTTGCGCAGACAGGGCTGGGCCTGGGACTGGGACTGCACTTCCAGTCCTCACGGTCTCCCTCCCGCAGGTAACGCCTTCCCCAGCAGAAGCAGGAGGCAGGGTCCTCTTGGAGAGGTGGCAGGGCCAGCTTTACCCCTGCTGGGGAAACACTGCCACCTCTTGGCTTCAGTACACTCTCTGCACCGCCCTCACCTGAATTCAGCTCCGCTACCAGACCGCGTCTCGGCCCTTGAGCTGTGCATACCTATTGCAGGCTGCTTTTGGGCTTCTGCTCAGCAGTACAAGTCCCCAGGGCTTTGTGGGCTGTCAAAACCTGAGCCTGTCACCTCTCAGCCCTCGCCGCCTCCCACTTGCCCCCCCCCCCCCCCCCCCCGCAGCCCGCTCTGCTCAGCCCAGCCCCTCTCGCTCCTCACCCATCTTGGAGCACACCCGGCCTGCCCTTGCCCCAGGCCTTCGCACCTGCCATTCCCTCTGCCTGGGATGCTTTTGACCCCGGGAGTTGGATGGCTTGTCCCTCATCTCCTTCAGGTCTTTGCTCACATAGCAAGGTATCACCTGGGTGAGGCCTCCTCTGGCCACCCATTTTAAAATGGGGCGACTGGCTGACTTGGTCAGAAGAGCATGAGACTCTTGATCTCGGGGGCGTGAGTTCAAGCCCCACGTTGGGTGTAGAGATTACTAAAAGAAATTAATAAACTTAAATAAATAAAATTGCTGCCCTCAACCTCAGCCCTTGCCAGCTGTCTTTTCTGCTTTAATGACCCCCCTTAGCTTTCAGCATCTAGCCTCCCAGGTCTTTTGCTCATTTATTTTTACCTGGAAGCCTCTCTCACTAGACAAGCAGCCCCCAGGGGCAGGGATTTTGTGTTTAGTTCTGTGCTGCATCCCAGGGCCTGCAACGGAGCTGGCTTACAGTAAGGCTCAGAGGATCTTGAAAGGAGCGTGTAGGGCTTCTGGGGGACTGTGCCTGGACAGCCTGCGAGCCAGCGGAGCGAGTGCGCGGCAGGCCCGCACCTAGCACGCGGCCTGAGGCAGCGTCCTTTCCCGGCTGCCCCAGGCATTCTCATCACCACCATCGCTTCCAAGGGCGAGCTGCAGATGTGGCCCGAGCTGCTGCCCCAGCTGTGCAACCTGCTCAACTCGGAGGATTACAACACCTGTGAGGTAGGTGACTAGCTGTGGCCCACCTGGGTGGGAGCTGGGGTGGGACTGGGGTTCACGGCTGTCTGCCCACTCTTCTCCACCTCAGGGAGCCTTTGGAGCCCTGCAGAAGATCTGCGAAGACTCGTCTGAGCTCCTGGACAGTGATGCCCTCAACAGGCCACTCAACATCATGATCCCCAAGTTCTTACAGTTCTTCAAGCACTGCAGCCCAAAGATCCGGTGGGTGTGGCTCCCCGGGGAGGGGGGCCTGGAGGGGGTGGGGCCGGGGTTGACCCAGGTGCCCACTTGCCGCCAGGTCCCATGCCATCGCCTGCGTGAACCAGTTCATCATGGACCGGGCCCAGGCACTGATGGACAACATTGACACCTTCATCGAGGTGGGCTGCCGGGCCGGGGTTGACCAGGGCAAGGGCCGAGGGCCGTGCTGCAGCTGATCCCACCTTCCCTGCAGCACCTGTTCGCCCTGGCCGTGGACGATGACCCTGAGGTGCGGAAGAACGTGTGCCGTGCCCTGGTGATGCTGCTGGAAGTGCGGATCGACAGGCTCATCCCCCACATGCACAGCATTATCCAGGTGTGCAGCACCAAGGCAGGCCCAGGTGTTCTGTGGGGCGGGCAACAGGTGGGGAGGGCACCCCTAGCCGGGCCGGGCCTTAGCCTTTCTCCCACCCTGCCCTAGTACATGCTGCAGAGGACCCAGGACCACGATGAGAACGTGGCCCTGGAGGCCTGTGAGTTCTGGCTGACGCTGGCCGAGCAGCCCATCTGCAAAGAAGTCCTGGCCTCCCACCTGGTCCAGTGAGTGCCACCCCTGCCCTCTGCCCCGCCTCAGCCTCCACCCCTCTCTGTGCTCTGCTGACCCTTTGGTTATCTCCTGTGTTGCTCTCAGTCTGTGTTCTCTATCTCCGTTTACTTTCTGTCCCTGTGTATGTTGATTTGGCAAATGATAAGATAGTTTTTAATGACTTAAAAATTAGGTAAGTTATAGGTGAAAAAAATGAAAAGTTGACAAAGGCTTTGGGCATAGCTGGATCCAGATGCTCAAAAGGATATAAAAGACGTCTGTGTGGTCTCAGACCTACGCCCTACGTGTTGTCGGGCACGACCTTCCCCCTTGGTAGTGCTGGGGCCTTCTACTACCTTCAGGCTTAGGAACCTCAGAGGAAAGAAATTCTCTCTCAACCAGTATCTCCAGCACAAGTCGTAGGGCTGACCCTCCTTGACCAACTTGGATCACTTTGCCTATCCCTGAGTCATGCATCAAAGTTTCCAATTCCCAGGTGCATGGGCTCCAGCTGGGGAGATGGGCTGCCCTGCCTATTTGCTCATCTGACCTGGCCCATCCCAGGGAAGGGCCGTAAGTCCTCCTTGCCTTACAGTATGCTAGGGCTCAGACACTGTTCTAAGCTTTTTGGTGTATTCGGAGGTCTGGAATTCCCTGAGTGGCCAGGTCTGGGTCAAGAACCCGCTTGTGGAGCCAGGAGTGGTGTCTGCTTTGTCCCAGTCCCAGTGGCTAAAACTAGGTCAGAATAATGCCCCTAAGTTCCATACATTGCTCCTTGGCTCCTTGATGCTCCCCCCTCGGGGGCCCCTACATCCCAATGAGCAGCCTCTCTCCCAACAGGTTGATCCCCATCCTGGTAAATGGAATGAAGTACTCAGAAATCGACATCATTCTGCTCAAGGTCAGTCAGGGCCCCCCGCCAGGCATAAACGGGCAGGTGAGGGCTGGGGCATTGAGGCTGGGTTTCCCAGTGGTGCTTAGTGATCTGCCCGGCCCCACAGGGCGACGTGGAGGAGGACGAGGCAGTCCCCGACAGTGAGCAGGACATCAAGCCACGTTTCCATAAGTCCCGCACAGTGACGCTGCCCCATGAGGCTGAGCGGCCTGATGGCTCAGAGGACGCGGAGGATGATGATGATGACGATGCTTTGTCCGACTGGAATCTGAGTGCGTGGCCTGGCCTCTGGGGGCTTGGTGGTGCTGGGGGAAGGCAGCAAGCCCAGGGGCTGCCTCTTGGGAGGTGATGAGAGGCCTACTCAGAGCAGATCGTGAAGATTCTAATCATGATCTCTGATCCTTGGGGGGGTACAGTCTAGGAGGCTGGCAGCCTGTCCAAAGGGCCTCCCTGAGCCTGCCCCCACATTTCCCCTCCCCCGTCCCAGGGAAGTGCTCGGCAGCTGCGCTGGACGTCCTGGCCAACGTCTTCCGGGAGGAACTGCTGCCCCACCTACTCCCCCTGCTCAAGGGTCTCCTCTTCCACCCTGAGTGGGTGGTCAAAGAGTCAGGCATCCTGGTGCTGGGCGCCATCGCTGAGGGTGAGTGCCCCACTGGCGACCTCGGAGCCCCGTGCTGGCGGGAGACTGTGGAGCTAGTCCGGGCCGGGCTGTGTTGTGTAGCCGTGCGGCCCGGTGGACCCCAGCCGCAGGTTCTCTCTCAGAGGCCTGCTCAGCCCCCACCACACAGCTCGGGGATTTGAATCTCCTCCTCAGCCGCTGGGCCTGAATGGAACCCCCAGGCCCACGATGTAAGCCCTCCCTTTAATTCTCACAGACAGCAGTTCTGTGGGGTTGTCGGCACAGTTACGACTACGGCATTAACCAAGGGCAGCCTGCCTGATGAGGTGGGGGTGCATAGATGGGACGGGGGGCCCGCCTGATGAGGTGGGGTGCATAGATGGGATGGGGGGCCTGCCTGATGAGGTGGGGGTGCGTAGATGGGGGCCCACCTGATGAGGTGGGGGTGCACAGATGGGGGATGGGGGGCCCGCCTGATGAGGTAGGGGTGCATAGATGGGGGCTGGGGGGCCCGCCTGATAAGGTGGAAGCGTATAGATGGGGGACGGGGGCGCCCGCCTGATGAGGTGGGGGTGCACAGATGGGGGACGGGGGGCGGAGAGATTTATACCACTTCCCCGGCCACCCATGTTGCAGCTGGGTGAACGGGAACATGGAACGTGTTACCCGCGTCACTAGTGACCACCTCAGCATCCAGGCCTGTCATAGAAGGTTCAGACCTGGCAGCAGGAGCCTCCACCCTGGAGAGTTTTTAAAATTTATTCAAGGAAAGGTTTTTTTCTATAATAAGCGCAGGGTATGTTACGGTAACACGTGTGCATACGTTAACGGGCTTCACGAGGTGTTCTGGGAAAAGATTTCAATGGGAAAAGAATTAGAGAAATTGACCCACAACTGGTAAAAATAGATCTTGGGTCTTGAATTATTAGGTGGTGTGTTATTATATTGTCTGTGTTCTCCAAACAAGAGATGTGTTCACGGTTTTGTTTTGTTTTGTTCTTTAAGAATTTATTTATTTATTTATTTTTAAGATTTTATTTATTTATTTGACAGAGACACAACGAGAGAGGGAACACAAGCAGGGGGAGTGGGAGTGGGAGAATCAGGCTTCCCACAGAGCAGAGAGTCCGATGTGGGGCTCGATCCCAGGACTCTGGGATGATGACCTGAGCTGAAGGCAGACACTTAACGACTGAGCCACCCAGGCGCCCCTAAAGATTTTATTTATTTGAGGGAGATCAAGATCGAGAGATCAGAGAGAGAAGCAGACCCGCTGTGGAGCAGAGAGCCCGATGCGGGCTCGATCCCAGGACCCTGAGACCACAACCCAAGCTGAAGGCAGACACTCAACCAACTGAGCCACCTAGGCGCCCCTGTTCACAGTTTTTTTTTTTTTTAAAGGTTTTATTTATTTATTTATTTGAGAGAGAGAATGAGATAGAAAGAGAGCATGAGGGTCAGAGGGAGAAGCAGACTCCCCGCGGAGCAGGGAGCCTGATGTGGGACTCGATCCCGGGACTCCAGGATCATGACCTGAGCCGAAGGCAGTCGCTTAACCAACTAAGCCACCCAGGCGCCCTGTTCACAGTTTTTTTTAAAAAAAGCTGAAAAATAGAAAACAAACATCCAAGAAATGTTTCAAAAGAAAAGTATTTGGGGTGTCTGGCTGGCTCAGTCGGTGGAGCGTGCAACTCTTGGTCTTGGGGTTGTGAGTTCGAGCCCCACATTGGGTATAGAGCTTAAGTTTAAAAAAAAAACAAAACAGGGAAAGACGGGTGCCTGCATGGCTCAGTTGGTCGAGTGTCCCAACTCTTGATCTCAGCTCAGGCCTTAATCTCAGGGTCCTGAGTTCAAGCCCCACGCTGGGCTCCACGCAGCCCACTTAAAAAAAATAAAGAAATACAATAAAGAAGTAAAAATAAATAAAATTTAAAGAATTAAAGGAAAAGTGTTTTCTGTCCATTTTGGTCACTGTGCTGCCCGGCTGTCTGAATTCATGAGTGACTATGGCAGGTGGTGCAGATGGAGGGGAAAGGCTGGTTCTGATGCTGCCTCCCAACCTGGCCCTGCCTTCCACCGTTTCTGTGACTGAGCCATTGTTTCTGTGATTTTACCTCCCAGCCTCAGTGTCCCCATCCTGTTAGATGCCGCTGAGCTCTCCCCAGGAGGGTGGCTGTGGCTGGCTCCAGCTGGGCTCAGGCTTGCCCTTGTGCTGGTCTTTGCAGGCTGCATGCAGGGCATGGTGCCCTACCTGCCTGAGCTGATCCCGCACCTCATCCAGTGCCTGTCGGACAAGAAGGCCCTGGTCCGCTCCATTGCCTGCTGGACGCTGAGCCGCTACGCCCACTGGGTGGTCAGCCAGCCGCCCGACATGCACCTCAAGCCTCTGATGACAGAGCTGCTCAAGCGCATCCTGGATGGCAACAAGAGGGTGCAGGAGGCAGCCTGCAGGTGACCTTCGACACCTGGCCCCACAGCCCCCACCCCTGCCCCACCGGCTGCCTTCTGGGAAGTGATGACATTCACGACCCTTGACATCATGCTGATTTCTCACGTATTCGTACTGGCTGATCCCAGGGGCATGCCTCCCCCCCTCCCAGGCCCAGCCCCACCTGTGGCCACCCACTAAAGCCCTTACCCACTCCAGTGCCTTCGCCACCCTGGAGGAGGAGGCCTGCACAGAGCTGGTGCCCTACCTCAGCTATATCCTGGACACCCTTGTCTTCGCCTTTGGCAAGTACCAGCACAAGAACCTGCTCATCCTCTACGACGCCATCGGCACCCTGGCCGACTCGGTGGGCCACCACCTCAACCAGCCGGTGAGACCCCACGGCATCTGCCTCTCTTCAGCCTCATGCCCCTCTGCGTCCAGTGACCTGGCAGTGACCCGGTGTTGCACGCCAGGGACATGGCCATGACCTCAACAGGCAGGCAGGCAGACCCTGCCCTCGCCCTGTTCCCAGTCTAGTCGGGGAAAGAGTTTTGAGACAGCCTGGTAAGTGCTGTGCTGGGGAAGCTCAGGGGCCTGCAGAAGTGGGGAGCTGTTGATCCTGGCCGAGCGGGGTGGGCAGGGCTAGGGATGTAGAGAAGGGAATGGACAAGACGGGCCTGGAGATCTGGCTGGATGGCAAGGCCTCGGAGGGCCCCATGAGCCCCAGCAAGGAGATCAGACCTCATCACTCAGGCAGTAGGTGCCTCTGAGTCACAGGGAGCCCCGCTGCTGCCAGGCTGCCCCCCCACCCCTGGGAGCCCCAACTTCATACTCCCTCTCCAGGAATACATCCAGAAGCTGATGCCTCCGCTGATCCAGAAATGGAACGAGCTCAAGGATGAAGACAAGGACCTCTTCCCTCTGCTGGAGGTGGGTGGGCTCCCGGACCTCTCCCAAAGCCTTGCTCCACCCTTCCCGAATTCACCTCTCTTGCCCTTCTCCCGACCAGTGCCTGTCATCGGTGGCCACTGCCCTGCAGAGTGGCTTCCTGCCCTACTGCGAGCCCGTCTACCAGCGCTGTGTCACCCTGGTGCAGAAGACTCTGGCCCAGGCCATGGTAAAAGCATCTCACCACCCCTGCCCCACCGCCCGCTCCTCGGTGGCTGCCCTCGCCCGGGCCCACTGCCCTTACCTGCCCCCCCCCCCATATGTGCCCAGATGTACACCCAGCACCCTGAGCAGTACGAGGCCCCTGACAAGGACTTCATGATTGTGGCGCTGGACCTGCTCAGTGGCCTGGCCGAGGGCCTGGGTGGCCATGTGGAACAGCTGGTGGCCCGTAGCAACATCATGACGCTGCTCTTCCAGTGTATGCAGGTGGGTGGGCCCCTTGCAAGCCCTCCGACTGCAGGGAAGCCCTCTGGCAGCCCGTGTGGGCCCCCCTGGGGTGACTTGGGGCCCTGGTGGTGCCCATAGGACATCTGGAGAAAGGGACCCACCAGGGGTGGGGGGGGGAAGCTTGTATTTCTTTTAAAAAGTGATTTAAGTGAGATGTGAGTCAAATCTTACTGAATAAGCTAACAATGTAGAAAATTAAAAAGAGAAACGAGGGGCCCCTGGCCGGCTCAGTCGGTGGAGATTGTGACTCTTGATCTTGGGGTCATGAGTTATAGCCCCACGTTGGGCATGGGAATTACTTAAAAAAAAAAAAAAATCAGAAGGAAACATGAAAGCGGAAGCCCTTCCAGCTTTACACACGTCCGTGCCCAGTGTGTTAGGATGGTTAGGCCTGCTCCCTGCCATAGCAGTACCCTGAGCAGGGCAGGGGTGCTGCTATGGCTCAGTGTGCCCAGAGTCCCAGATTTACAGATGGGGCCCGCGATGGGAAGTGACGGGGTCAGGCCATGCCCCGGGGACTGCTCCCCCAGCTACCCTGCCCTGAGGGATTAGTTGGGACCCCAGCTGGTTGGGGGGCGGGGACTGACCCTGCTCTGACCCCCTCCCCCCAGGACTCAATGCCTGAGGTCCGGCAGAGCTCCTTCGCGCTCCTGGGAGATCTCACCAAAGCCTGCTTCATCCATGTCAAGCCCTGTATCGGTAGGACACCCATCTTGTCATGACCCCATGACCCCAGCTCTGGCCTCAGATGATGGAGAAATGATTTTGGGAGGACAGTGACCAAACTGGGCTGTATTCGTACTGTCTGATGGGGTCTGCCCGGCCAGGTTCAGGAGCTCACCCTGGCTGGCCCTCCTGCTCAGCACTCCTCCTTCTCCCCACCAGCTGAGTTCATGCCCATCCTGGGCACCAACCTGAACCCTGAGTTCATCTCTGTCTGCAACAATGCCACCTGGGCCATTGGCGAGATCTGCATGCAGATGGGTGAGTGCCCTGCACCTCGCCCCTCGCTGGCCTGTTCCCCGCCGGGGGCAGGACCTGGGCTCCGCCTGACAGGTCCCCGTAAGAGAGCCCTGGGGCTTCTTGAGGATCGCTGCTGTTGGGTGTGCGAGAAGACATCTCTGAGTCGTTTCCTCAGGGATCTTGCCAAATGGCTGAAAGGGCACCTATGGTTGGTTCTTCTAAAGAGGCCGAACAGGAGGCCTATTCTGATTGGATTGTTTGTGGTCTCCCACCCCGTGCAGTTGGCTGAAAGGCCCACTGGGATTGGTGGGGAGATTTTGGCCGCTGCCTCCCTTCTCCCCCTCCTCCCCTCGGGAATCTGGGTAATGTTGTCTAACCCTGGTGTTGAGCAATGACTTCAGGGAAGCTTCTGGTGTTTGGAAGGTGTGGGTCTGTCCCTGGTTGGCCACGGGTCCTGAGCCGGGCACCAGCTGGAGAATGTTCTTTGTTTCCTCACTGGTTGCAGTTGGCCAATGTCTGGATGCAGCTGGGGGTCAGCATGGGTGGTATGGGCTCTGCGGGGCTCTGACTGACTGGTCCCCCAGGGGCGGAGATGCAGCCCTACGTGCAGATGGTCCTCAACAACCTGGTGGAGATCATCAACCGGCCCAACACACCCAAGACACTGCTGGAAAACACAGGTGGGCACCAGGCCTGAGCAGTTGCTGTCCCCTTACCTGGGATTGGGCTTCCCAGCTGGGAGGGTAGTGATGAAGAGACCTTGGGAAAGGACCAGGGAAGGTGTCTGGAAAGACCTGGCAGGGGTTCTGGGAAGATGCCTTGGGGAGACCCTGGTTGGGCCTATTCCCTTGGGGCCCCCCGGGGCGGGGCTGGTGCCTCGTGCCAGAGGCCCCGCCACGTACCGTCCCGGGGCCGCTCGGGGTTGCAGGTCGCCTGACGAGTCCCTCTGCCATTCCAGCCATCACCATCGGCCGCCTGGGCTACGTGTGCCCACAGGAGGTGGCACCCATGCTGCAGCAGTTCATCCGGCCCTGGTGTGTGTGCACCGCCCCCCCCACCCCCCGTGTGGGGCCTGTGTGTCTGGTGGGCGGGGCAGCAGGGTGGGGTTGGGGGGGAGGGGGGCCTGACCCGTTCCCTTGTCTGTGTCCACCCCCAGATGCCCGTCCCAGCCCATCACCTGCTGAAACACCCCCCCTCCACCCCACGTAGATAACACGTGCCCCACCCCCCGCCCCGCTGGCCTGCTGCCCTGCCCTGCCCCCGCCCACCCGCTGACTGCCTGCCGCCTGCCTCCCCCGCAGGTGCACGTCCCTCAGGAACATCAGGGACAATGAGGAGAAGGACTCGGCCTTCCGAGGCATCTGCATGATGATAGGCGTCAACCCCGGGGGCGTTGTGCAGGTTGGGGCAGCCGGGCTCGGAGGGAAGGCGCCGGGGCAGGGCTTGGGCGGCCCCTCACACAGGACCTGTCACGTTTCAGGACTTTATTTTCTTCTGCGACGCTGTAGCCTCCTGGGTGAGCCCGAAGGATGACCTTCGGGACATGTTTTATAAGGTGAGCTCCTGGGAAGGAGCGGCCGGCGGGGCGGGGCGGGGGGGGGTGCCTCTGGGGGGAGAGGCTGCCTTCAGACGGCTCCGCGCTGGGGCGGGCCTCACCCCTCGCCTCCCCCCAGATTCTCCACGGCTTCAAAGACCAAGTTGGGGAGGAGAACTGGCAGCAGTTCTCAGAGCAGTTCCCGCCTCTGCTCAAGGAGAGGCTGGCTGCCTTCTATGGGGTCTAGACGAGCGGCACGACTGCCAGGTGAGGAGGCTGTGCGCCCGCGGGCCATTGCTGTTGGGGGAGGGCGGTGCAGGCCCTGACCCCCCCCTCTCCCCACAGGTTTCTGTCTGCGTCGTTGGAGGGGTTGCTGGGGAGCGCGCTGCGTCCAGAAGTCGCCGTGCCCTGGTCGAGGGGGGTTAGGGAGGAGTGAGCGGGACCCAAATCCAGACGCCTTCCCCGTCCACCTACCTGCCGTGGGTGTGTGTGGCCTGGCGGCCAGCGGGCAGGTGGGTGGGGTCTCCACACTCATCCTACAAACAGGGGAGGGGGGGTGGGACTTCTTGGCAGCAAGGGCCCTTTGCTCTCAGTCGGGGTCACCTCAGGCAGCCCCCTTGGGCCAGCCTCGCGGGAGGGAAGATTCAACACGGCCGAGCAATCCCGGCTCAGGCTGAGGCAAGGGGAAAGCAGGCGGGGAGGGGGGTCCTTGTAGAGACACGTACGCTCGCACGTACACCCGCGGACACACGCATGTACGGCGCTGCAGCCTGCCAGGCTGGGCCGGTCGCCCCCCCATTTCCCCGACTGCATGGAGACAGTAGAATTAGTGAACCCCTGAGTTAACCCGTGAGGCCTTCCGTGTAACCTGCATCTAGAGTTTAAGAAGCTTCTGCTGTTTTGCCGGCATTGGTGACTGGGGAGGGCTGGGTGGGTTGGGGGCCTCCGCCGGGCCCCTGGGGCGGGGGAAGAGGACGGCCGTCTCCAGGCCGCCAAGTCAGCACGCGCACGCTTCGGGACCTGCTCCGCACACTTCCTGCCAGCTCGGTGGCGGCCACAGCCTGGGTGGCCCCCTTGCTCGGTCCCAGCCAGAAGAGCGGGGACGGCCAGAGGGGCTGGGTCTGGCCAGAGGTTGCCCTTTCTTCTCCCCTCCCCCTGTCCCCCCTTCCTCCCCCCCCTCCCCCGCAGCTGTGCTCCAGTGACTTTTGAAGACACTGGGCCAGGGCCTTCTTCCTGAAGAGAGCTGAGGGCAGCCGGAGCTGCTGCCCCCTGCCCCCTGTGTCTCTCCATAAGCAAGTCTGTTTCAAGGGCGGCCCGTTTCTCTGTGCTTCTGAGAGCCCTCCTCTCAGGTTCCAGCCTGAGTTTTAATTCGAGGGCTGCAGGCGGGGCCTTTAATCGATGGGGGACAGAGGATGAAAGCTTAGGCTCTGCCAGCAAGAAGGAAATGAAGCGCTTTGGAGGAGGAGAACGTGGTACCCCCGCTGACCCCATTCTCTGTCCCTGGAGCTTCCTGTTCATCACAGCTCCCAGTGGGCTACAAGACCCCACCAGACGGGCAGTGATTCCAGGGGACCTTCTGGGATTGGTTGGGGGTGCAGTCACGGTGCGGGAGGCACTCCTAGAGGAGGGGGTGTGGTTACTTCCCAGTTGGCCTCAAAACTGAACTGGGCCCTGCAGCCCCCTTAGTGTTTTCCTTTTTTTCTCCCCTACTTTTACTTTTCTGGGGGCCCCTTTGGGAGTTTTGTGGGGCTTTGACTGGATTCCTACAGCCCGGGGCTTGTTCTGTTCATCCCTGCAGGGCCCTGGACCCAATCCCATCATAGCCCTGTGTCTTCTCCAGACAGGGTCAGGCCCTGCCTCTATTCCGAGGGGCACTTGGTGCACATTCCATAAACTCTGCTGGCTTCCCTACCCTGTGAAACTCCAGCAGGTCTCTGGAAGCCATTTGTTTAAAAAAAAAAAAAAAAAAAAAAAAAAGGAAAAAAAAATTAGGTACCATTTAATTTTCTGGTAATCCGGTTCTTTGGAGCATCCTCTGCTGGGTCTTGGGGTGTGTGGATGGATTGGGTGTCTGATGGGATTGGTAACCCCTTCTCCACCCAGGATGGGGGCGCTCCAGCCACCTTCAGGGAAGGGGAGCCTGGTTCTAGTTTTTTTTCTTTTCTTTTTTTTTTTTTAAGAAAACTATTTAATTTTTTAATTTATTTTTGGTTGATTTTTGCACAACGAAGTTTCAGCTTCTCAACCCTCTCCCCTGCCCAGGGCTGCGGACCCTGACTGGCCTCGATCTGCAGTCCCCCTTTGTCCCACATCCCTCCTTCCCCCTCACCCTCTTCCTCCTACGGGCTCCAGGGTCTGTCCATTTGTTACTGTGCTGTGCTGGGGACTGGCGCCGAGGTGGCGTGAGATTCCACTTGTGTAGAACTTTGTTGAGTAAAGATCAGTTTCTTGTGAAACCCTTGGTCTCCATCTGGCCTCCTGTATCCTTGGCTTTGGCAGTAGAGAAGAGATCTGGAGGGGGGCTTGGGACGTCTTAGAAATGGGGATGCCCAGGACTCAGGAAATAATTCAGGAGTAGGGAAGTAAGTAAGCAATTAACCAGGCACATTTCTTGGGACCCCAAGCCTCTCACTTTTCTTCCCAGTAAAATGGGAAGCTGAATGTGAAGGACAAAG
Organism: Eumetopias jubatus; assembly: GCF_037043125.1. Classification (NCBI taxonomy): domain Eukaryota; kingdom Metazoa; phylum Chordata; class Mammalia; order Carnivora; family Otariidae; genus Eumetopias; species Eumetopias jubatus. The sequence goes on from NW_028274807.1 coordinate 209,765,389, forward strand.
ATCGAATGTGGTAACATGCACGTGTCGTGTGTCCCCTGGAATGTAGTTATAGCCACTGAACGTCTTGAGCTCAATTTAAAAGGGAGCCGTTAGGGTTACAGCCCAGGTTCAAGATCCCCATCTGCCTTAGACTAAACTAAGGGGCAGAGTCTTGCAGCACTCTCATCTTTGGCTAACCTCACAACTCTGGGTTACTGGGCAGGTTATACATTTTTTGTAGGAACCTTAGCACTTGGCCTGTGGGAGGTGTATGAGACAGTTACTGAGGCAAATGAGAAATTGCGAAGTTCTTGGGACACACGGCCTCAGAATAAAATCTTGTTGCAACCTCAACAGGGCCGAAGGTCCCCTGCATCGACTTGGGAAAACAAACAAAAAGCTGACATTGCCATATATCCAGCATTCATTAGACAAATGTGTACATTTTAGTGAGGGCATAGGAAATAAACAGCGGAACAGTGATATGTCCCATAGAGGAAAAAGTGGGGAGGGGAGAGAAAACGTTGGTAAAATGGTCGGCTTTACAGTAGGGGACTGTGAGGAGGCCTCACCGCTTAGGTGGTAACAGCATATCTGGGCATCTGCAGAGGCAGAACGGCAAGTGCTCTGAGACATTTTATATGGATCGGTTAATACTGCTTCGCTCAAAAGACACTTTGAGTAAATAAGACATAAGGACGATTTTTAGGTAATTTAAGAGAATCTGAGGCCTCTGCGGTACAACTGAACATTTCTGCCCCGGGAAGGAAAGTCAGGAGTTGGAATCCCTGTATGGTCCAGACTGCGAACTCCGAGGGACTGCATTTCTAAGCACCGTGTCACCTGTGAGAGGTGCCTTTGACAGAGCCGCGTCAAACCAGAGTCAGCTGCCTGTTTAACAAACGCTGTTAGAAGCAGTCTGCATTGTCTAGCCCAAGGCCGACGAAGCTGCACCACGGGAGCCCTCAAAACAGCGGGATTCCGGGATCCAGCCTGTTTCTCCACGTGCCGCTCGCTTCCGACCAGCGCTCAACGTCATCAAGCAGCGCCGGAAGTGCCTTCGCGCTGCCTAGGAGACGGGACGCGGGGCCCTCGGCTGACAGGGCCCGGCTGGCCGCGCCCACCCGGTCGCCATGGAGCTGCCCCCAGGGCCGCGCGACGATCCCCGCGCCTGGGAAGATGACTCGGACCCGGAGTCGGAGCCCGACCCGGACGCGCAGGCCGAGGCTTACGTGGCCCGCGTACTCAGTCCGCCGAAAGTCGGGCAGGCGCCCCCACGCGCCCCTCTGCTGTCCGCGCCCGTCGCATCCCCTGGCGCCCTGGAGCTGCGGGCGGCGTCCAAGGGTGCGCCCGTGGGGGTCCCGGGACTGCTGAGCCTTCCTCCGGAGCTGCTGCTTGAGATCTGCGCCTACCTAGACGCGCGCCTGGTGCTCCATGTCCTGCCGCGCGTGTGCCACACACTGCGCGACCTCGTGCGTGACCATGTCACCTGGAGGCTACGCGCGCAGCGCCGCGTACGCGCGCCCTACCCAGTGGTGGAAGGTGCGCGCGCCTGGGGGCTGGGGTCAGCTGCCCAGGTTAGGCTGGGGTGCTGTGAGCACAGCCGTGGAGCAGGCCTCCTGGTTGTCCTGGCTTGGGTGGAGGCTGAGGTAGTTAGCGGTGGTGCCAAAGCCCCTGACCTCTGGGTGCACCGTGAGCCAGACGCTGGGGGTCCTGGGGCTGTGGAAATCTGCCGTGGGGGGCTGGGGTCCCTGAACTCAGGATCCAACGAGCCTCAGGCTTGGGGTCTGGTGGTACCAACGGCCCTGACCCCTGGCTGGGGGTTGACACAGGGACTTGGAAGTCTTAGCTGTTGGAATCTCTTGGGGTTCGGGGTAGGCCAAGAATCCAACTGGTGATGCCAAAGCCCCTCGCCCTTACAGTCTTGACCTAGGTAGGGTTGGGGCAGGGACTAAAAGCCCAGAGCCTGCAACATTTGATCCCAAGCTACATCTTAGAGGTTAGGATCCCTGATGCCAGCAATCACAGATCGATCCTCAAGCCCAGGGTCTAGCCTCGTTTAGGGGCTGGTGGTAATTCCACCTGCCCCTGAGGTCATTGATCCCTGGGGGATAAGACAGCTTGGTGACCTTGAATTGATGGGGCTTTCCTGAACAGCTTGATAAACAGTTGCTTGAGCTCCATTAATACCACTGAATCTCTGCAAGCGTTTGAGTTCTGCATCTCGACAAAGTTCCCAAGTTTACAGACACCAATTTGGGAACACTTCCCTGGTTTGGTTAAGATCATGGAGGCAAAGCGTCCTAGTTCTGATGCACAGCCTGAGGGGTTGAGGCAGGACCTTAACATCCTGAGGCTACTATCCTCCACACTTGGGTTGGGGGTTGAGGCCTGCGAAGGTGGTCCCAAGGCTCCAGTTACCCCATTTTTGGAAACTGGGGTGAGTAGTCCTAGACCTGCTTGGAAGGTGGGTGGCCGGTGGTCCCAAAGCTAGATCCTGGGCCTTCTTGGGTGGGGTGAGGGATCCAGGTGGGGTTTTCTCCAAGTCGGGTGAAGGCTGGGCTTCCTGGAAGCCAGGGGTGGGCTTGGACAGCTGGTGTGGACGTCAGGATGCCTGCCCACTGGGGACCCTGCTCACGATGCCCCACAGAGGAGGACTTCGACTGGCCAACAGCCTGCATCGAGCTGGAGCAACACCTGTCGCGCTGGGCGGAGGATGGGCGCTGGGCTGAGTACTTCTGCTTGGCTGATGGGCACTTTGCTTCCATTGACTCGGTGCTGCTGCTCCAGGTGAGGTGGGGCTCGGTGGGGGACAGGCAGGGGTGGGCCAGGGTGACTCCGACACCACCACCTCACTCTCTTCTTAGGGTGGAGCGCTTTGTCTGTCAGGTTCCCGAGATCGCAATGTCAACCTGTGGGACCTGCGGCAGCTGGGGGTGGAGCCCAGCCAGGTTCTAGTCAAGGCCCTGGGCACTGAGAAGAACAGTACCCACAAGGTGAGGGGTTAGGAGGCCAGACAGGGGCACGAGGGGTGGGGCCTGGGTAGGGTGCCATGGTTAAGGGCATGAGTTTTGGCACCAGACATCATAGATTTAAATCTTGCTCTGCCATTGCTCGTGTGACACTGGGGTGAGATGTAGGACTTCTCTGGGCCTCTGTTTCTACTTGTGTCTAGGGCTCAGTTAGGATGAGGATGAATGAGATGAATATGCCGTAGAGCTTTGCTTAGGCTGGGATACACAGGAGGCACTCAAGACGCATCAGGTATACCTTGAGAGGCGTAGGGCAGGGCAGTTACGAGGCTGCCCATGGGGATCACAAAGCTCTGCGCATGGCTGTCAGCTCATGAGAGGCGGCCGTGCAGGAGCACCACCGCCAGTCATTGAGGTGGTCTAGGCAGGTGGTCAAGAGCCTGGTCTCGGAACTAGGCCACTGGGCTCAAATCCCCACTCTGCTACTCCCTGGCTGTGTGACCTTGGGCAAGGGACTCAACCTCTCTGTGCTCCAGTGTCCTCATTTGTAGCACGGACACAGTTACGCGGCACTCTCCTCAGAGAGTCTGGTGAGGAATGAGTTAGGCACCAGCCAGTGCTTTGTGCCTATTGGCTCCTGAGGCAGGGTTGTTTTTTTGTGCCCAGTTTTTTTGTTTCCCAGTGAAGAAACCAAGGGAGAGCCCTTCATTCGCTCACTCCATGGAGTGGAGGCCCCACTTTTAGTCACATTGTTAGGTGGCCTCAAACCACCACGGGTGCTGAGTCTGGCAGGGACTTGACTTGGGAATATCATTCTCTGTGGGCGTGCACGTCCTCAGCTCCTCGGCTCTGAAGTCAGACCCACCGACCTAAGTCCTGACCTCTACTTGGAGCGGACTTGCTCTGGGTTCTTGGGTCAGTCATCTCCCTCCTCCGACCCTCAATCTTGTTACCTCTGAAATGGGGATGACCACGGGGTCCGGTCTGCAGGGCTGGGTGTGGTCGCTGGCAGCGCTGGACCACCGCGTGTGCTCTGGTTCCTGGGACAGCACGGTGAAGCTCTGGGACATGGCGGCTGATGGGCAGCAGTTCGGCGAGATAAAGTGTGTGGGGTCCTGGGCGGGGAGGTGGGGCCGGGCTGGGTTCCCACCTAGTCACAGCCCGAGCCTTGGGGTCCATGTGTTCCCAGGGGCAAGGCGGCTGTGCTGTGCTTGTCCTACCGGCCTGACATCCTCGTGACTGGCACCTATGACAAGAAAGTGACCGTCTACGACCCCAGAGGTGGGCCGGGGGCCCTGGGAACCAGGTGGGGAGAGGAGAGCCGCCTGGGGTCTCCGGGGTCGTGCTGGGAAAGGAGACCCTTGGCCCTCACAGCCTGGCTGGGATGACAGTCACAACCAGATGGTGACCACTCCCAAGTGGCCCCTGCTGTGCTGGGACAAGGAAGGCAGCTTGAGGGGGATGTGGGTTGGGGGCAGAGGCACCCCCCCTCCATCTGGGGTGTCGGGGAGGATGGGAGGCCCTCTGGGCCTCAATACTGTGGGAGGTGGAGCAGCCCCTAGGACCCTGGCTCCCCCACTTCCTAGCTGTCAAGCTTGAAACCTCAGTCTCCCCCTCTGTGAAATCTGGATAATAACTCCAGCCCCACAGGGTTAATAGGAGAGAACAGTAAGAACCTTGGTGGATTAAATGTCAGTTGACGTAAAAAGCCTACGAAAACACTGCCCAGCACATAGGGCCTTTCCCGTTGTTTCTTTCTTTATTCATTCTTATTTTAATTGAAGGGCTGGGGGGGGTCTTTGCCCAGGTGGGGCCAGAGGCGGGTGGGGGGCTGGTGAGGGGGCAGCTTGGCTCTGACCTGCCTGCAGGTGGAAGCCTTTTCTGCTGGGACTTGCCGAGGTCTGCACTGTGCTGTACTGAGCGGACGGGATTGGGATGGGGGGATGGGAGGGCCAAGATCTGGGGGATGGGGGGATGGGAGGGCCAAGATCTGGGGGCGCTGGGTGGCCCAGGCCCAGCTGGGACAGGAGGGGAGAGGGACGGGATGGGGGTGGGCACAGCAGACCAAGGGTGGTGCCAAGTGGGATAGGTGCCGGGGTCCTCGTGTAGGCTGGGGGGCCCCCTGGGGGCTCTGACGTCTCCCTTCTTCCCGCATCACTCCTGAAGTTGGCCCGGCCCTGCTGAAGAGCCGGCGGCTGCACTCCAGTGCAGTGCTGGCGCTGCTGGCGGACGACCGGCACATCATCTCGGGCAGCGAGGACCACACGCTCGTGGTGTTCGACCGCCGGGCCAACAGCGTCCTGCAGCGCCTGCAGGTGGGCCCTCCCCGCGGGTCCAGAGGGACCGGGACGGTGGCTTGGCCTGGTCTGAGCTGCTCTGTCCTGTATCCCTCCCACAGCTGGACTCCTACCTGCTCTGCATGTCCTACCAGGAGCCCCAGCTCTGGGCTGGTGACAACCAGGGCCTGCTGCACGTCTTCGCCAACCGCAACGGCCGCTTCCAGCTTGTCCGGGTCCTCCAGGGAGCTTGCCCCTGCCCCACTGTCCCTGGGCCTCCTCCCTACCTCCTGACCCCCTGGGTGGCTGGCGGGCGGACCCTGGGCGAGCCCTTACCTGAGTGTCCCCTGTCCTTCCTTTCTGCAGTCTTTTGATGTGGGCCACAGGTCTCAGATCACAGGGATCAAACACTCGCTGGGGGCCTTGTACACCACGTCCACCGACAAGACCATCCGGGTGAGGCCCCGAGACAGGCCCCCTCCCTACCCTGGCCCCACCAGCTGGCGGTGCATATCTTGACCCTCGCCCTTTCGCCTGTTGTCCCTCACCAGGTGCACGTGCCCACGGATCCGCCGAAGACCATCTGCACCCGAAACCACAACAATGTGCTGAATGGGGTAAGGCCCTGCCCTATGCGCCCTGCCCAGCTGCCCAGAGCGCCCCTGACTACCTCTGCCCTGCCCTCCCAGATCTGCGCGGAGGGCAACCTGGTGGTCGCCGCTTCTGGGGGCCTATCTCTGGAGGTCTGGAGGCTGCAGGCCTGAGCGGGCAGACGCCGATGTGGAGGGGGATCTGCCGGCCCACAGGCTGGGCCATGGCCTCTGTTCTCGGGGGACCTTCCCCGCATGCTGGTGCTGCCTCTGCCCTGTCCCGAAGCCCTGAGGCACAAGGAGTCCGGGCCATGGTGAGCTGTGCCCCATGGGCTGTGCCCCGCACCAGGGAAGGTGAGCGTGGTGTTCAGGCCCACCCAGGGGACTGCTCCCCTCCCTGGAGCCCTGTTTTTGCTAGGATTTGGATACCCGCTTTCCCTTGAGAGCAAAGGAGAAATAAACCTGATGTACTGGTGTCCCCCGAGGGCCCTGCCTGTGCTTGCTTGGGACTGGGAGGTGTGTGGTGTGTGAGTCTGTGCGATGCTATTTTATATCGAGGTGCGAGTGTACCTGCTTGAGCGCAAGCCTTCCTGCACTCATGACCACGTGTGTGTGTGTCGCTGGGGAGGTGGGTCTGGCTGTGTGCGCTGTGACCGTAACCCTGTCTGTGTGTATCTGTGTGCTGCTGGACGTGCTGTGTGTGAGGAAGGAGGAGGCTCTTGAGGATGTGCACACGTTTGTATAATGGCACGTGTGTGTGTGTGTGTGTGTGTGTGTGTGTGTGTGTGTGTGTGAGAGAGAGAGAGAGAGAGAGAGACAGGAAGACATGTGTGATGCGTGCTGGCACGTAGACTGGGGCTCTGACCCTGGGTGTGTTTGTGCAGTGGGCAAGGGGATCTGCTAAGGCTACCCCACGGGGGTGGGGGAGGTGCGTGCTCATGCATCCGGGGGCGCAGGATGTGTGTGCTGCTGGGGCCAGGACCCTAGAGTTGGTGGGGGACGGGGGCGCTGCGCCAGGTGTGCGGGTGGCCCCAGTGCAGGCCCCCTCTGCCCCCACGGAAGCCTGGCCAAGCCACGTCCTGAGGATCCTTCACTTCATTTTTATTGAGGCCTTCTGGGCGGTCGGGGCCGTGGAGGTCACAGGATGGCGCAGGGCTTCTTCTCCTTGAAGGGGTTGGCAGCCGCTGGGATGCCCACAAGGAAGGGGTCGCTCTTGGCCTGCTCCGTGCAGAACTGCAGCAGGTCGGCAGCCGCCTTGGACACCTGCAGGCCAGCCTGGTCAGCCAGGCCCGGGCTGGCCACCTGCCCCCTCGCCCAGACACGCCCGTGCCACCCCGGCCCTTACCTTCACGCGCTCAATGCCCGCCTCCATCCGCAGCTGCTCCACGGCCCGGCGGGCCTGCCCGATGTCGCTGCCAGTGGCCCCCTTGCTGGACATCTGCAGGGAAGTGAGCAGGGTCACAGGCAGTGGGCTTCATTCCCGACCCCGAGCTGTATGGCTATCCGAGAGTCCCCTAATCACCTCCTGTGTGCCCCCTGGGGACTGTAGGAAGGGGGTGGCGGGCCCCCGACCCGTCAGGACCACATACTTCAGCTGAGGCCTCCGGCTGATGCCTGACCGCTCAGTCCTCCAGCAGCCGGGCCCTGGCTCCCTCCCCTGCCAGCCTGGCCTCTCCAGCCCCGCTCCGTTCCCTCCCCCACCCCTGCAGACACTTTGAAGCCAGGACACTCATGGAGTGAAATGTCACCAGCAGCAGCAGCTGCCTCAGCTGAGGGGGTCCCTGCCCCAGGGGGCCCAGTGGCTGCCCTGGTGTCACATGTCACCTTGGCTGGGCGAGCGGAGGGGCCCTGGCCTCTCACTGACCTGCTTGATCCTCTGCCAATGGCCCCCAACACTCCTCCTTTGCTGGCCTCTGCCCCCGACCACGTCCAGAGTGTATGGTACCTTGGCTCAGGGGCAGCCCTGCCTCTCCCCTCTGTCTACACTCACCACCCAGGATCTTACCCACAGATAACTCCGTCCACTTGCTTATGCTGATGGCTCTCTCCGTCCCCGTCCCTGAGCCTTCCCTGATTTCAGATCCACCTGAAGAGCCTCCTGCCTCCTCAGTCTGTCATCCTGGGATCTCAGGGGTCTCTTGCCTACCTCGGCCAAAGCTGGACTCAGGATTATCTTCCCCCAGACCTTCTACCCCCCAATTCACCACCGTCCACTCAAATTCCCTGGCCCAAATCTTCAACTCCTTCGATCCTCTCTTTCTGGTGTCCCCACGTCTGATCCTTTCTCAGGAGCCATCAGATCAACTTCAAATTAGGTTCTCAGTCTGGTCACTTCTCTCCATGTCTGTTGGCATGTCCCAGGTCCTGCTCCCATCTCTGCTGGCCTGGACTAGCGCAGGCGCCTCTGCCCTCGTCTTCCCTGCTCTGCCCTTCCCCACTGCCCCCATTCTCCTCAAGGCAGCCTGCGGGGTCTGGTAAAAAATAAATCACATTACAACATGGATAAACCTTGAGGACGTATGTTAAGTGAAATAAGCCAGTCACAAAATGACCGATAATCTACGATCCCGTTTATGTGAGGTCCCTAGGGGAGTCAAATCCAGAGACAAAGTAGATGGTGGGTGGCAGGGGCTGGGGGAGGGGGACGGGGAGCTAATGTTTAATGGGGACAGAGTTTCATTTTGGGATGATGAAAACATTTTAGAGACGGATGGTACAACAATGCGAATGTGCTTAATGCCATAGAACTGTATACTTTAAAATGATCATGGTAATAAGTTTTATGTTATATATGTTTTACCACAATAGAAAATGGGTGGGGTGCCTGACTGCTTCAGTCAGTGGAGCGTGCTTACTCTTGATCTCAGGGTTGTGAGTTGGAGCCCCACGTTGGGTGTAGAGATTAAAAATAAAAGGTTTTTTTTTAAAAATTGGGAAAAAAATCAGAGTCTCTCATTCCTTTTTAAAACTCTCTAATGGTTGGGACGCCTGGGTGATTCAGTCGATTAAGCGTCTGCCTTTGGCTCAGGTCATGACCCCAGGGTCCTGGGATCAAGTCCTGCGTCCGGCTCCTTGTTCAGCAGGGAGCCCTCTGCCTGCCGCTCCCTCTGCTTGTGCTCTCTCTCTTCGACAAATAAATAAAAAATCTTAAAACTCTCCAGTGGTTTCCCAGCCACTTAGAATACACCCATCTTCCTTACTACTGTCTGCTCTGGCACCTTTTCTACCTGCTCCGAATTCACTTTTTTTTTTTTTTAACAGATTTTATCTTTAAGTAATCTCTACACCCAACGTGGGGCTCAAACTCGCGACCCCGAGATCAAGGATCACAAGCATCACCGACTGAGCCAGCCGGGAGCCCCTGAATTCATTTATCCACCTCTTTCCCTCCTTCATTCCTCATGGATCACCCTGATGCCCTTGTGTGGGTTCATTCATCCATTCAGCATATTTGCTGAGATCACAGTATGTGATCACTGCACAGAGTTAGAGAAACAGCAGTGAAACCAGACAATCCTGCCCACCTGGAGCTGCCGTTCTCATCAGGGAGGGACAGGCAACAGCAAACAAAATGTATTAAGTGCTTTGAGAGACAATGACAAGCAAGGTAAGGGTGGAATCGGGTGGTCAGAGCAGGCCTCTTGGACGAGGTAATATTTAGACAGAGACTCAGGAGAAGAAGCTGGAGAAGAGGGTATTTCAGGCAGTGGGAGCAGTGGGTGCATCGTCCCGTGGTCAGGGAATGAGCTTGGTGAGTTCTAGCACAGTGAGGAGGCTGGTGTAACCGGAGAGGAGGAAGTGAGGGCAAGTGGTGGGACAGGACAGGGAAGTGAGCAGGCACCTTCGCAGGCCGCGGTGAACACCCCGGATTTTACTCCTAGGGAGAAGCCACTGTAAGAGAGTTTGAGAAAGGAATGATTTGTCTGGCTTCTGTTTCATGAGCTCTCTGGCCACAGACGGGAGATGGACTGGAGGGAAGGGTAGCCCAGCGTGGAGGCTGTGAGAATGGAGAGAAGCACCTGGATACAAATACCCAATCATGATGTTGTACACCTGAAACTAATATATGTCAAATTCTATCAATAAAAAAAGGCACCTGGATTTGGGACCTATTTTGTGCGTAGAACTTGTTAGAGGTGCTGAGGGATGGGTGTGGGTGTGAGAGAACGGGAGACGTCAAGCTCAATTCTCCAGTGTTGAGCCTACTAGGTGCACCGAGGGCTTATTTGCTGAGCGGAGGGCTCTTTGATGAGATGTGGAAGACCGCAGGGAGATCAGGATTAGGAGGAGTGGGAACTGAGGTGGTGAGCTTGAGATCCAAGTGGGGACCGTCAAAGATGTCAAGGAGAATGTTCTCTTCCTCCAATCAAGTGGGCTAATCTCTGGCCTCAGGACCTTTGCACTGGCAGTTCTCTTTCCCAATGGTGGGGAATGGCCTCCCCAAATATTCACATATGGGGCCTTTCTTGGCTTTCTGGCCTTGGCTCAAATGTCCCCTCCTTGGTGTCCTTCCCCAACCACCTGTCCCTGCAAATAAGGCCACCTCCCCCTCCATCCACCCCTATCTCAAAGACACATCATCATTTTTGAATCTTCAAGAGCACTTACCACTATCGTTGTCAGCTTTCTAGCTCCCCAAACTGTGGACTCCAGGAGGGCAGGGTCTGCATCTCCTTCACCGATAAATCTGAAGCGCCAAACACAGAGCCCTACGTACAGTATAGACTCCATAAACTGTAGAATGCCTGGTTAAAAGATTCCCCCCGGACCAGACCCTGTGCAGGGCTAGGAGGGCTCATGAGATACAGACCCCACCTTCGAGGGTCTCACAGTCTTGCTGGAGGGAAAGAGAGGTCAGCCTTGGATCCCAGAGGAGGTCCCTTACCCAGAGGAAGGTCAGGGAAGGCTTCCCAGAAGAAGTGACAGCTGCAACAGCCCGGGGAAGACCAGAGGGTTACGCAGCATGTGGAGGAGGCTCTGGAGACCTGCGAGGTACGGACAGCGATCACTAAACCATTTGACGAGAGACGCTCAGGGGCAGAACCTATCTGACATTTCCTGATGACTCGAATCCTATCCAAGGACGACGTTTAAGAAGCCATCCTCCTTCCCCAAAGGGACAGAAACGAATAGGAAAGCGCCGCGCAACGCGGTGGGTCTCCAGCAGGCGGCAGTGAAAGTAGGACTCTTCATTCATCTCAGGCTTGTCAAAACGAGAAACAGGGAATAACGGCTCCTCGCGGCTTCCGTAATACGGGACGCACGCGCAAGTTTGAACGCGCCCTGGATCATGGGACTCAAAGAGGGTCATGTGACTAAGCAACTTCCCGTCCCCTTCTGCAGGTTTTCCCGAGCCCTACTTCCCGCACTGTCGTACAGAAGCGCGTGCCGAGGCTTAGTGCGTTTGGAGGCCCCTGGAGGCCTGGCCCGGGGCGGCTGTGATCTGGGAGTGCGGCCGCTGGAACATGGAGGGTCCTCCGGAGGGGAAGGCACCCGCGGCGGCGCTGGCCGCTGTGCTGAAGCACAGCTCGGCGCTGCCCTCCGAGAGCTCCCAAGTCCGAGGCTACGACTTCAACCGCGGCGTGGATTACCGTGCGCTACTGGAGGCCTTCGGCACCACCGGCTTCCAGGCCACCAACTTCGGGCGCGCAGTGCAGCAAGTCAACGCCATGGTGAAGCCCGGGGCGGAACTTCCTGGATTGAGGGGGTGTGGCCTAGAGTAGCGGCAATGCAGTACTTGGAGGGGGCGGGGCTCCCTTGAGTAGGCGGTGTGTCCTGTGTTGGTGGAGGGGTGTAGGGGCGGTCCAGTAGGTGGAGAGAGGCAGGGCCCGTTCTGGGCGGCGGTTTCTGTGCTGGGGAGAGGACGTCGTCCCCTCATCCCCAAAACATCCTACCATCAGAATGAAGTTGGGACTGATTCTAGATAGGAGACGGGTCGTAGGTAACGAGTGAAAGTGTTCAGAACGGTGCGGTTGAGGAACCTAAGTCAGGCTCGGATGGGGAAGGGGACCGGGCCTGCAAAAGTCGTGCTCTGCGATTCCTTGGAAAGGGGCTAAAACCTGAGCGTGTGCCCCTGAGATTTGGGCTGTGGATGGGGCAGAGCCTGCACAGGGGGGCGTTCGTTCCCTGGCCCCATGTATTCCAGGTAGAAGTGGTAGATGCTAGGGCTTGGGGGCCAGAGGGTAACTTGACCCTGCCCTTACACCTAGATAGAGAAGAAACTAGAGCCGCTGTCGCAGGACGAAGACCACCATGCAGACCTGACCAAGAGCCGCCGCCCACTTACTGGCTGCACCATCTTTCTGGGCTACACATCCAATCTCATCAGTTCAGGCATCCGTGAGACCATCCGTTACCTCGTGCAGCACAACATGGTGGGGACCTGGTGGGGTTGTGGCCTTGGCCTCTCTAGGTCTTATGGGGGCAATAAAATTATTGGTCATTAAATGACATAGGGAGACAGGGTCAGTTTTAAGCAGAGGGACACGATCTTACTTTTGTTGTGCAGTAGAGCTTTCCCCAAGGGTCACTGGGTTAGTGTTGGGAGTTAGGAGCCCTACCTGGGATGAGGGCAGGGCCCTTTTTCTGGGCCAATCTCACTGACTTGTGGCTGCAGGTGGACGTCTTAGTGACCACGGCTGGCGGTGTGGAGGAAGATTTTATCAAGTGCCTGGCACCCACGTACCTGGGCGATTTCAGTCTCAGGGGGAAGGAGCTACGTGAGAACGGGATCAACAGGTTGGGGGCCCTGAGTGGTGCCGGGCAAGGGAGCTGGGCGGAGGGTCCTGGGGCCCGATGCCCACATGCCTCATTTTCACAGGATTGGAAACTTACTGGTGCCCAATGACAATTACTGCAAGTTTGAGGACTGGTTGATGCCCATTCTGGACCAGATGGTGCTGGAGCAGAACACGGAGGTGGGGCAGGAGCGACCTGGGGGCCGGCGTGGTAGGAGTCAGGGGGGGCACTGCAGGCTGAAGTCAAATGTTTCCTCCTAGGGTGTGAAGTGGACACCTTCTAAGATGATTGCCCGCCTGGGCAAGGAGATCAACAACCCAGAATCAGTGTATTACTGGGCCCAGAAGGTGAGGGGCTGGGTGGGGCACAGATACCAGGCCTTGGCACATATTAGCTTGTTTCACCTTCATCGCTACCTGGAGAACCAATTCATCATTTCCACTCTTAGGTGAGGAACCGGACACAGAGGTTAGGTAGTTTGAGGCTGCGCAGCCACTGAGTGTGATCTTGGTACCCCGGCTCTACTCCTGGACCACCTGGGATCAGTTGCGGGGGGGTGCCATGGGTCCCATGCACCTCCCACGCGGAGGTCCAGCAGTCAAGAGTAGTGAGAGCTACACGATCCTTTGTGTTCTGTCTGGTTTCATCACATATGCTTCTTCATCTGTGGGGGAGGTGCTGTTGCTGTCTCCATTTTACAGTTGAGGAAACTGAGTCCCAGACAACTTAAGCACTCTGCCCAGAATCAGGCAGAGGAGGGGATGCCACTGGGATGGGGACCAGCCTGCCCTCACTGGGCCCTGAGCTCCAGTCGCTCTTGTCTTGCTGTTCCCCAGAACCACATCCCTGTGTTGAGCCCAGCGCTCACTGATGGCTCCCTGGGCGACATGATCTTCTTCCATTCCTACAAGAACCCCGGCCTGGTCCTGGACATCGTCGAGGGTGAGGTGCTGGGGCCACAGAGCAGGGGAGGAGGGCTGGCTGGGTCCGTAGCCTAACCCCAGCACTCTTCTCCCAGACCTGCGGCTCATCAACACACAGGCCATCTTTGCCAAGAGCACTGGGATGATCATCCTGGGCGGGGGTTTGGTCAAGCATCATATTGCCAACGCCAACCTCATGGTGAGTGGGGACAGAGTACCCGGTCCCTAGTGAGGGTGGTATGTGGGCTTGCCATGCAGACATACCTGTGCACTAGGCCTATGCCATGTGCCAGGGAGACAGCTGTGGATTAGACAGGCAGGGATCCCTGTCCTCCTAGACTGATGTTCTAGTCCGGGAGACAGGCAGCGAACAAGTGACATGTAGGTCACGTGGCAGTTAACCGCTGTGGGAAAAAATGAGGGTCGACATGACGGCAAGAGAAACAAGGTTCTGGGAAAGACAGCCGGTGAGCAGAGAAAACGGCCAGTGGGCAAAAGCTCTGAGGTGCCTGAATTAAGTCCAGGGACAGTTAGCAGGCCGGTGAAGGGGAGCGGGAGGTGAACCAGCAGCCAGAGCCAGGCCTCCAGGGCGGCCACTTGCGTGCTTACAGGCGCCCTCTGTGAACAAGTGGCTGGTCCGGGAGGAATGATGGGGCCAGGACCAGGGTGGGAGTCGTCTTCGTATGTGGTGGCAGCCCTTGCTGAACAGCTGTGGGACAGTTGTCGCTCCCTAGTAGGTGGGTTTGGGGCAGCTCTGCCCATCAACCCTACCAACCCCCAACCTCGCACTCTGCTCACGCACTGATGTGGGGCCCTTCCTGTGGAGTGAGGGGCCACTATGGGCTTCCAGCATGCAGGACACAGCCCTCAGCCTCTGCAGAGGTTAGGTAGTTTGAGGCTGCGCAGCCACTGAGTGTGATCTTGGTACCCCGGCTCTACTTCCTGGACCACCTGGGATCAGTTGGGGGGGGTGCCATGGGTCCCATGCAGCCCCCGCCCTACCCCCCCATGTGCCGCGACTGGCTGACCAGCTCACCCTGCCCCTCCCCACAGCGGAACGGGGCCGACTACTCTGTCTACATCAACACGGCCCAGGAGTTCGATGGCTCGGACTCTGGCGCCAGGCCGGACGAGGCAGTGTCTTGGGGCAAGATCCGGGCGGACGCCCAACCTGTCAAGGTGAGGGCCGGTCAGCTGGCTGGGGCGCGGAGTCTCCCAGAGTGCAGCCACGGGCCTTGTGGCTCACCCAGGTCCCCTCTGCAGGTCTACGCCGATGCCTCCCTGGTCTTCCCCCTGCTTGTGGCTGAAACCTTTGCCCAGAAGAGAGATGCCTTTGTGCCTGAGAAGAATGACGACTGAGTGGCTATGGTTCCAGGGAAGTTCCCCCTCGCCTCTATTTATTAGCTTGTACACCCAACCCCTCCGTCCCTCCTCGATCAGCCTCGTGTCTAGAATAAATGGTCTCTGTGATCCTTCTGAGTCTGTGTCCGTGTCCTTGGTGGCAGTGGGTCCCCACCTTCAGCTGGTGCCACCCTCAGCCTCAAAAGCCTCTTCCCGCCAGCACTGGACGCTGCCCCCCATGGCGGTCAGCAGGCAGGGCTCTGTGGGGTGGTAGGCCAGTGACTGCACCACGCCAGGACCCACGGGCAGGGCCAGTGCCAGGGCACCCTGTGGAGGGAAGGGGCGGGGAGTGGGTATCCGTGCGTCCCTCTCTCTTGACCTTCAGCCACCCGCCTCTAATGGCTTCCCAGGCACTGCAAACCTCAGCTGCCCCAAAATGAATCCCTGAGTTGCTCCATCCTTTGGAGCATGTGTGGCTCAGGCCAAGCATCTCGGGAGTCTTCCTCTTTCACGCTTCCCACCCCGTTTATCTATCGGCAAGCGCTCCTGGCCCGGCCTTCGGACCACGTCCGGATCTGCATTCACAGCCACCACACTGCTCCGATCATGTCCCGTCCGTTCCTGGCTTCTCCACCCTGCCGCTGTCCAGGCTCCAGGGGCCCACTGGGCAGCCTCTGTGCTCACTTCCTGCATGAGCTTGCAGTCACCACTCAACACATTCGGTCCTTCAAGCCTGCCCCCGATTGCTCTTCCCACTTCAAAAATGTCCCTCCATGCACTGCCCCCTTCAGGGTGACTTTCAGTCTGACAGACTCTAGAGAAGTAGGTAGAACACTGGCACATTCTTAGTTGCCAGAGAAAGCTGGGCCCTCAAGTCTCCAGGGCCCCCCAGTTTCCTCCATCCTCTTAGGGGCATTACTTTCCCTGGCCAAGCCCCAGCCCTGACCCCATGAGGCCAGACTGATGGTCTGTTCCCAGCCTGACCTCCCCACCAGGCCGAGACACAGCAGGACAGGGCTCACAGGGTTTGGGACCAGAAACCATGGGGATGCTCAGAGGTAGCTCAGGGTTTCTGAACTACCGCCCCATCTCAGCTGGGGTCAGATGCGGCTGTCGGCCCCGCTCCCCCCAGGGTCAGTCCCTAGGTCGGCTGGGCTTGCTTAGTCTGACCCTATCGCTGCTGCCATCCCACAGTCCTTCCGTCTCCTGACCCAAGTGTGCCACACCTCCAAGCCTTAGCACACACTGTTCCCTTTGCCAGGAATGCCCTTCCTGCTTTGTCTTCTCACTCACTCCTCCAAGCCCCCAGCTCTAATAGCATTCCCTTGTGCAGGTGTGGGAGTTGCGAGGGAGTTGCCTGAGAGCAGGCAGCCTGGTAAGGAGTCGGGGTGAGGAGGCTCACCTCCACCAGGTCCCAGAAGTACACCTTCCCGTCCTCGGAGCAGCTGACCACGTGTGTGTCACGCTCGCTCAGGCAGCAGTCCAGCTTGTACTCCTGGTTCTTATGGCCTGAGTACCTGGGGCGGGGGGTGGGGTCAGGAGGGCTTGGGTCCTAGCAGGGGTGGGGTGGGGGGCCCAGCACCCCGAGGACTCACTCGCCCAGCAGCTCCCCTGTGTCCTTGTCTAGAAGCCGCAACGTGGAGTCCAGGCTGGACACCAGGGTGCACTGCCCGTCCTGGCTGAAGCAGGTACAAGTGATGGGGTCTGGGGGGTGGGGAGGGGTGCAGGTGGGTGAGGCTGGGGCCCCCTTTCCTGCCCCCCCCCCGCCCTGTCTGCCCCACAGCCCTGGCACACTCACTGCCCACGTAGTCTGAGAAGAGTTGCCCCATCCTCAGGTCATAGCGCCTCACCCGGCCGTCCACGGAGCTGCAAGAGGATGGATCCAGCTGAAGCAACACCTGGGGCCAGGAGGTCCATGGCTCCAGTCCCTGTACTCTCCCTGACCCTGCCAGGACCCTGGGTGGGGGGTGGGGAGGGAGGCTGGGCTTGCCCTTCCTGTGCACCCTTCGCTGTCATGCTCACTCTCACAGCTAGCCACGGAAAATAAACAACGAAATGAATTTTTGAGTGGAATTCCAAGGCACTGGCTTTGAGACTTACACCCAGGGCCAATCAGGACCTACTCCATCGGTTTCTGATATGCACTGAGCATCCTCTCTGGGCTAGTCCTTGGGACACAGCTGCAACAAAGCCGGGAGCACTTTCTGCCATCACAGAGCCTTGCTGCTGAGTGTAATCTAGGAAGGCCTCCCCGAGGAGGTGGCCTCTAAACTAGGACTTGAAGGATAAGGAGACAAACGTGTGGTCCAGGAGATGTGTGGGAAGGGACCAGCCACTAGGCTGGGAAGCCCAAACTTACTCGCCCCCCGCCCCCGCCCCACCATGGTGGGAACGGCACTCCTTTGGGTTGTGGCAATAAATGGGCAGCCCTGCTTGGGAATTTTCATTGTTTGCCTCTTACAATAGAATATCAACCTGACGTGGGCAGAGATTTTTCCCTATCTCATTAACTGCTGTATGTTCACTGACTAAAAAAGGGGTATGCAAGAGAGCTCAAAAACACTGAGTAAGTAGAAAGGGAGTCCAGGTAGAGAAAGAGCAATTGCAAAGATCCTGAGGTGAGAGCATCTTGGCATAGTAAAAAAAAAAATGAGACCTGGAATGAATAAAACCTAAAAGATCAGCAGAGAGCACTGTGCAGGGCCTTGTAAGCTGAGGTGAGAAGAGTAGATTTTAATCTAAGTAGCGAGGCAGTGGTGATCCCCAGTGGCACCAGGGGAGGGGTGAGGTCCCGGCTCCACTCACCCTGCCAGGACCTCATGGTCTGACACCTTCACACTGGATATGCCATCCCTGGCTTCGTCTAGCGTCTGCACTGGCTCAGGCCTCCGCGATCGGCAGTCCCAGCAGCGTATGCTGGAATCGATAGAGCCTGTAAGGGCCAGCATGAAGGTGAGGTCGGGTTTGGGCTGCAGGGGCAGTACCCTGCCTAGGCCCCAGACTCACCAGACAGGATGACTGTGGCCTCTTCATTAAACTGGACCGTGTTCACCTTCTGAGAAACAGGGATTGCCACTCAGAGGAGGCTGGACTTTGGAGGACTGGGATAAAGGCAGGGTTCCAGATGCAGGTTAAAGCAAGGGCAAAGGAGGGGTGACTGGGTGGCTCATTCGGTTAAGTGTCTGCCTTCAGCTCAGATCATGATCCCAGAGTCCTGGGATCCGGCCCCACATAGGGAATCCCCGCTCAGCAGGGAGCCTGCTTCTCCCTCTCCCTCTGCCCGCCCCCACTTCTCTCTCTCTCTCTAATAAATAAATAAAACTTAAAAAAAAAAAAAAAAGAAAAGCAAAGGCTAGGGATAGAGGAGGTGAAAGGTTTTGGGGAAATTGCATGCTGGGCCGTGGGGAAAGGATCCTTGCTCTGTGATGCGTAGGGGTGGAAGGGTTTCCTGTCACCACCTACACGATAATGCGGGTCCTCTCCTCCACCCACGCTGTAATGAGGCCTCTTCTTGTTTGTACTCACCCCCGCATGGCCCCGGAATTTGCGAACGACCTGTCCCGATGCCACATCCCACAGCACCACCGCCTTGTCCCCGCCGCCGGAACACAGGCTGCTGTTGTCAAAGGAGCTGGAGGGCAGAGGAGGCAAGATCAGTGTTGACCTCAGATCCCGATCTCTGCACCCGTATCTCGGCTTGGCCCCCGGCTCACCCGGCCGCGTCCAGCACCTCGTAGCCGTGACCACTGTAAGTCCGCAGTAGCGTCCCTCGCAAAGGATTCCACAGCTTCAGGGTCTTGTCGCTGCCACACGTCAGACAGTAATTGCCATCCACTGGGGAACATCAGGAAGGGATTATAGGGCTTCGGACCTCAAAAGATAGGAGAACCTGGAATGAAGAGGGAGCTCACCATTAAATCGTACAGCTCGCACTGCCCCCTGCCCGCAGTCCAGCGTCTTCACCCGTTTTTGCGGCAGCTCCGGGCCCCGTGGTTTCGGCTCAGGGAAAGCCATTTGCTTCGGGACCCCTTCCTCGCCGCCTGACACGGGTTTGCACAGAAGACTCCGAACCCTCGGAACCCACGCTTGGATGTAACCGTATTGTCTTCCGTAGTCGACTTCCTATTACTCACTTCCGGTTCAAATGTTCGGCTTTTTTCGGGACAGTGCTGGGAATACTGAAACCTGACTCCAGCTTCTAGGTTTCTTTCCCTACTTCTTGTTTTCAAGGAACATTTTTGGTCTCTTCTAATTCTCTGTCCCCTGGCTGGGAGGAGTCCTGGCCCCCGCCGCTGGGAACGGAAGCTCGAAGCCTGTGGGTGCCACTCTAAAAGCCACCCTCCGTTTCCGCGCCGGAAGCTGCAACTCCCGTAGCGGAAGAGGCTCGACCTCCGACCCGCCATGTCCACCAACAATATGTCGGACCCACGAAGGCCAAACAAAGTGCTGAGGTGAGGACCCCAACGTCACGGGAACAGGGCTCGGGTTGTGGGGCGAGGCCCAGGGAAGCGCTTGTCCATTTCGGGGGGCGGGACTTTGAGTGCCTCTGACCCTTGAGCCTGCCGCAGGTACAAGCCCCCGCCGAGCGAGTGTAACCCGGCCTTGGACGACCCGACGCCGGACTACATGAACCTCCTCGGCATGATCTTCAGCATGTGCGGTCTCATGCTCAAGGTGGGCGGCGCTGAGTTTCCTTTGGCGTAGGCTCCGCCTGATAGCGAAGCGGGTGGGGGGAGCCGATTCGGAATGAGGCGGGGCTGACGCTGAGGGGGCGGGGCGTGGGCCTGGCCGGGGGCGGGGCTGCGGTGTTGCCCGGCCGCGAAAGCCAGAGCCAGGAGGGAAGCCAGGGGTCCGGGTGGGTACATGGGAAGTCGGTCTGAAGGAGGGGACTCGTGGAGAAAGGATGGGGTTCTTAGCATCACGAGCTATGTCAAAGGCCAGTCTTCTTAGGCCTGAGAGTATGTGGTGCGGTCAGAGACGCAGGCCAAGAGAGTACGACGAGAAACTGGGTACCTGGAATAGGCTAGGGGGAATGGGACGGAGGGATTCTTGGGGATAAGGTGCAAGCTGCGTCGGGTGGAATCAGTGGGTTGGAACCCGTGCCTGGGAATGCCCCTATGGGGGTTCATTGGTGTGCCTGTCACTGACCAAATACCCCCATTCACCTGCCTTTCCCCAGCTGAAGTGGTGCGCTTGGGTGGCTGTCTACTGCTCCTTCATCAGCTTTGCCAACTCCCGGAGCTCTGAGGACACTAAACAGATGATGAGTAGCTTCATGTGAGTCTAGGCCTAGAGAAGGAGGACTCCTGAGTAAGTGGGAGAGGGGGACCCAAGCCTACCCATCCTGGACTGACACTTCTCTCCCGTCTCAGGCTGTCCATCTCTGCCGTGGTGATGTCGTATCTGCAGAACCCTCAGCCCATGACGCCCCCCTGGTGATGTCATCCTAGGACTACTCTGTACACCTTCCCCCAGGCCTGGCCCCTGGCTGTTCAGCCTCTGCCCTCAGCTGCTGTCCTGGGCTTCCCTGAATGAGGTAGTCTCAGGACTCACAGCTGGATGGAGGGAACCTGACCCTTTACCTGGGATTCCACTTCTGCTGGGCAGAGGGGAATACCCTAGGCCTACCCCTCCTGCCTGCCTTTCCCACCCTGCCTGCTGCTGGGGGAGATGCTGTCCATGTTTCTACCTGTATCCACTCGTTTTTTTGTTGAAACCAGTTAATTATTAATAAAGTTTTGCATTCTGGCTGTTCTTTGGGACCCCTCTCCTGTGCATTGCGGATGCTCTTCCTATTGGGGGAAGGGCTCCAGATCCTCCACTCAGGCCTTTGTTGGGGCTCTAGCCTGGAGCCTTCTGGTCGTTCACTTGCTTATTGCACAAGCCTTGTGACTTAAGTCAGTTCACTTGCTTATTTCATAAGCCTTGTGACTTAAGTCAGCTGCCAGAGGCAGGACAGTGATCCCTGTCCTCTGGCAACTCAGCAGATGGGTTCTGCTGACCTGAGGAATGTGGGTTTTCATTTTCTTTTTTTTAAAGATTTTATTTATTTATTTGACAGAGAGA
Source organism: Eumetopias jubatus (assembly GCF_037043125.1). NCBI lineage: Eukaryota > Metazoa > Chordata > Mammalia > Carnivora > Otariidae > Eumetopias > Eumetopias jubatus. The sequence goes on from NW_028274807.1 coordinate 209,786,274, forward strand.
GAGCACAACTAGGCAGAACGACAGGCAGAGGGAGAGGGAGAAGGAGGCCCCCCGAGGAGCAGGGAGCCTGATGCGGGGCTCGATCCCAGGACCCTGGGATCATGACCTGAGCCAAAGGCAGCCGCTTAACCGACTGAGCCACCCAGGCGTCCTGGGTTTTCATTTTCTTATCCGACAATTCGGGTAGTATCAGTGAGCTCGATGGACTAATAGGGATTGGGAAAAGCATGAAACACTGAGTCCTCCTCCACCTGTCACGCCTCACGTGAGTCCCATGGGTATTTCTTCCAATCAGGCTGGGTACCTCCCATCCTCAGTACCCCAAGGGCAGTTCCTCTATGCATAATACTCATAGGACAGAACAGGACCACCATCAACCCCTGCTCCTAGCAAGCTAGGTCCCTCCAAGACCCTAGCCCTGAAGATCAATGGGACATCCTAGGAATCCACGCACACACTCCCGCCTCCTAAGCAAACTACACTCGGAGCAAAGTCTGAAGCCTCTGCGTCCACGGGGTCAAAGGGACACTCCGAGGCCACTCAGAGGCGGTGAGACACTCACGGCTCCCCTGCACCCGAGGGTGGGACACGCCCGACGCCTCCGCACACTCCTAGTGTCCCCAGGGGTTAGCCAGAGCTGAGGCCTCCGTCCCGTGACGCGCCCGGCAGCACCCTAGCCCCGCCCCCGCCAGCAACCATTGGCTAGGTCCGGTTCTGGGGGCGGGGCGTTTGCCCTGCCTCTCCGGGCCCGGGCAGTCCCTGGAGGCGGCTGCGGTGGCCGTGGCGGCGGCGGCGGCAGTAGCTGCGGAGCCATGGCCGCCGACGCGCGGCCTTCGGGGGTCCGCGCTGGCCGTGGCGGCCGGGGCGCGTCAGGGCCCACGACGAGCCCCCGCGCGCTGCAGCCACCGCTCCCGCCTCTCTCCTTTCTTTTTTTGTTGTTGGTGGCGGCGCCCGGCGCTCGGGCCGCGGGATACGAGGTGAGCATGGCCCGGGAGCGGAAATGTACACAAGCTGGAGCGAAGCCCCGAGTAGGGTCCGGAGGTGTGGGTGGGTTTGTTCTGTGGGTGCCTAGTGAATGGTTGTTAATATGACAGTGTGGCCTGAAGGCATGCTTTGCGTCATTGAAAGGTCTGGCTGTGTGAGTCTGAGAATTGGGCTCTCTGTACCTGCCTCCTTCCTTCTGTGGGTCGGCTTGCCTAGACTTTGCATGCACTTAACTGTGTGATTGGATGTATGTGTGTATGTGCGAGCAGGGGGATTGCTTGAGAGCTGGGACTCTGGAGTCAGCCTGCCTGGAGTTCCAGTCTGGCCCCCTGACTTCCTGGCTGTGTGATTTGGGGCAAGTCACTTAACCACTCTGATCCTCAGTGCTCTCATCTGAAAATGAGATAATATTGCCCCCCAAGTCCCAGGGTGGCTGCTTCCTATTTGCAAATGCCTAATAATCATTTGCTACTACTATTACTGTTAACCCAGGGTGTGAGTGAGAGCTGCCCTGAGGGGTTGTGTCAAATGGGAGTTGAATTTGTATGCCCATCTCTGTGGGTGTCCTCCCTAGAAGGGCCTGGCCCCATTTCTCAGAGTCACTCACCTCTGGATCAAAACTTATCTTGTGCCCCCAGCCCCACCCCAGCCTGCTTCTTAACCTCTGTGTAACTGACAGGGTGTGTGTATTTGGGGTCCCTGTGCAGACATGCCCTGTGGTGCATCCGGACATGCTCAACGTGCACCTGGTGGCCCACACGCATGACGATGTGGGCTGGCTCAAGACTGTGGACCAGTACTTTTATGGCAGTGAGTAGAGCATGGAGACTTCCCCGTGGGGCCCCCATGCCCCTTTGAGCCCTTCAGATCCTTTCTGGGTCCTGGACATTGGGAAGGGGGACATGGTCCAGTTTGAGCTCCTGTGTCTAAGAATGTCCCCCTTGGCTCATTTGTCCCTGACTGCCTGACCCCTGTGCCCACAGTCCAGAATGACGTCCAGCATGCGGGTGTGCAGTACATCCTAGACTCAGTCATCTCTTCCCTGCTGATGGAGCCCACCCGCCGATTCATCTATGTGGAGATTGCCTTCTTCTCCCGTTGGTGGCACCAGCAGACAAATGCAACACAGGAAGTTGTGCGGGACCTGGTGCGCCAGGGTGAGCCTGCCCGAAGGAAGTGAAAAGAGGAAGCCCAGCTCAGCTCTGTTTCTGACCCTCCAGCTTCTGAGATTTTATCATGTCCTGTGCAGGCTGTATGTGCATGTGGCTCTGCCTGCCTGGAATTTCCCTTTATTTGTAGAACTCCTATGCATTCTACAGGGCCCCACCTCCAGGGGATCCTCAGGGAAGCCTGCCATGCAGGGGACCCTCTGTTCCATGTCTGGCTATACTGGCTTGGGAGTGACTCCTCTTCTCCCTCCAGGCCTAGGTTTGCAGGCAGGCCTTCTTATCCCCTGCATGGCCACCCCTGGCCCCAGTCCTGGCCCTGACAATCCACCCAGACTGCCCTTCCCACACAGGACGCCTGGAGTTTGCCAACGGTGGCTGGGTGATGAACGATGAGGCAGCCACCCACTACGGAGCCATCATAGACCAGATGACGCTTGGGTTGCGCTTTCTGGAAAACACATTTGGCAAAGATGGGCGCCCCCGTGTGGCCTGGCACATTGACCCCTTTGGTCACTCTCGGGAGCAGGCCTCGCTGTTTGCACAGGTGATCTACCCACCTCACTCCTAGCTCTGACTCCTCCCTTGGCCACTCAAGCCCCGCCCTTCCCTGCAGGCTCACCTGGCCCAGGCCCTGTCCCCTGGTCCCTTGAGGCCCTGCCTCTTGGGTGAGCTATGAATCCCGTTACTGCTTGCCCCCGCGCTCCCAGCCTTTCTGCTCTGCCTCCACCCGGGATGTGACCCCACTCCAGCTGGCTCCTCCCGGGCCCCACACCTGCCCCTCATTGTAGCCCTGGCCCCACCCCATTTGCTATGATCCCGGGTTCTCTACAAAGCCAGGTGGCAGGTGGAGGCCTGCCCTGCTTTTCAACCGGCTTCACAACCTTCACCATGATGGCGTCCCCTTTCCACTCTCTGATCCCTTCCATTCTAAGGCTGCTTAAGGGGGAAAGCTTTGAGTCAGGCCCCTTTCCAAGCTGGGGTAGGTGGAAGTCTGTTCTAGCGTTGTACCCGCGCCTCCCAGCCCTCCCGCGGTGTCGTCTGACCCTTCCCCAAGCTTCAAAATGAGCTGGAGCCCTTCCTCGTTTCAGACCTGCTTTTCCTAACTGTGCTCTGACTGCCCCTCCCACGCTGAGGGGACGGGTGGGTGGTGGGGCGAGGACTGGGCACCCACTGCTCCTGCCCTCTGATCCCGGTCCTCATCCCGCCCCACCTCCAGATGGGCTTTGATGGCTTCTTCTTCGGGCGTCTGGATTATCAAGATAAGGGGGTGCGGAAGAAGAAGCAAGAGATGGAGCAGGTTTGGCGGGCTAGCGCCAGCCTAGAGCCCCCAGTAGCCGACCTCTTTACCAGTAAGGGCGTGTGGGGTGGGGTCAGGGCAGGCCCCAGGGGCATGGGACCTGGGACCACGCTCAGAGGGCCCTGGGTTTGCTTTTATACTCTGTTGTCATTGTCCTGAAACTCTTAATAATTTACGAACAAGGACCCAGCACTTACACTTTGCACTGGGTCCTGCAAATTCTGAGGTCCCTCCTGGGTGGGGTGTGGCAGGCTTTGACCCCAGGGCAGGTCTGGGGCACTGAGCCTGGTGTGGCATGCAGGTGTGCTCCCCAATATTTACAACCCACCGGAGAAACTGTGCTGGGACACGCTGTGTGCTGACAAGCCCTTTGTGGAGGACCCGCGCAGCCCCGAGTACAATGCCAAGGAGTTGGTCGATTACTTCCTGCAGTTGGCTACTGCCCAGGTAACCCTACTGTGCAGAGCCCGTGAGACTTGTGTTCATAATGCACTGGGCCCGTTCCACGGCGCGGGCATTCCCTAACACTTCCTCATCACCCTCGGAGGAAGGTAGCATTCCATTCACCATCGCCAGGCTCCCCTCCCAGATGTGTTCATTTCTGATTAGAAGACTGCAGACAACCTTTGCTGCCCCAAATGCTCACCAAAGGCATGAGACAGCAAGGCAGTGCTTCAGTGCCCTCATCTGGGTCCAAGAGGAGTACTCAACAGCGTGAGGCTATTTTTACGTGTGTCCCTATGCTCCCACAGGACCCACTTCCACTTCCCCTCCACTCCTCTACGTGCACCCACACTTGTTTTTTAAAGATTCATTTATTTTATTTTATTATTATTTTTTTAGAGATTTTATTTATTTGAGAGAGAGAGAATGAGAGACAGAGAGCACAAGAGGGAAGAAGGTCAGAGGGAGAAGCAGGCTCCCTGCTGAGCAGGGAGCCCGATGTGGGACTCGATCCCGGGACTCCAGGATCATGACCTGAGCCGAAGGCAGTCGCTTAACCAACTGAGCCACCCAGGCGCCCATTTATTTTATTATTTTTAAAGATTTTATTTATTTATTTGAGAGGGAGAGAGAGTGAGTACACACAAGCAGGGCTGGAGGGGCAGAGGGAGAGGGAGAAGCAGACTCCCCACTGAGCAGGGAGCCCAGTGTGGGGCTCGATCCCAGGACCCTGAGATCATGACCTGAGCCGAAGGCAGACGCTTAACGACTGAGCCACCCAGGCGCCCCAGCACCCGCACTCATGACCACATATATAGCACGACACAGCTATCTGCAGGGATGGCCCAGGACACCCTGGCCTGAGGAATTCTCCATTCCACCCGCAGGGCCAGTACTACCGCACCAACCACACCATAATGACCATGGGCTCGGACTTCCAGTATGAGAATGCCAACATGTGGTTCAAGAACCTTGACCGGCTCATCCAGCTGGTCAACGCTCAGGTAAGTGTGCCAGCTCGTGTGCATGAATGTGCTTGGATCCCTGGCCCTTGGGTCATATGCATCCCAGTTGGGTGCTCTCTTACTTTTATATTGCTACTATAACAAATGACCAACAACCATGGCGGCTGAAAACAACAGAAATATCTTACAGTTTTGTAGGCCAGAAGTCGGACACAATTCTCACTGGGTTAAAAATCATGACGTCAGCAGGGCTGAGTTCCTTTTTTTTTTTTTTTTAAAGATTTTATTTATTTGACAGAGAGAGCATAAGTAGAGGGAGCGAGAGGGAGAAGCAGGCTCCCTGCTGAGCAAGGAGCCCGATGTGGGACTCGATCCCAGGACCCTGGGATCATGACCCGGGCCGAAGGCAGCCACTTAAACGACTGAGCCACCCAGGCGTCCCAGGGCTGGGTTCCTTCTGGAAGCTCTTGGGGAGAGTGTCCAACTTCCAGAGGCCTCCTGCATTCCTTGACTCATGGCCCCCCATCTTGCAAGCCAGCCACGCAGCAGCTTTCTGCCCCTGCGTCTCTCATCACGTCTCTTTCTTACTCTCACTCCCTCTTTTCTCTTCCACTTTTTAAAAAAATTTATTTAGGGGCACCTGGGTGGCTCAGTCGTTAAGCGTCTGCCTTCGGCTCAGGTCATGATCCCGGGGTCCTGGGATCGAGCCCCGCATCGGGCTCCCTGCTCTGCGGGAAGCCTGCTTCTCCCTCTCCCACTCCCCCTGCTTGTGTTCCCTCTCTCGCTATCTCTCTCTCTGTGTCAGATAAATAAATAAAATCTTTAAAAAAAATTTATTTATTTGGAGAGAGAGAGTGTGTGCTAGCGCAAGGCAGGGAGGGGCAGAGGGAGAGGGAGAGAGAGAATCTCAAGCAGACTCTACGCTAAGCGTAGAGCCAGACACGGGGCTCGATCTCAAGCCGCTGAGATCATGACCTGAGCCAAAATCAAGGGTTGGACTCTCAAGTGACTGAGCCACCCAGGTGCCCCCCCTCCTCTTTTAAAGACCCATGTTGACACTGGGCCCTACAGATCATCTAGGATAATCTATTTTAAGGTCAGCTTATCAGCAACCTGAACTCCATTTGCAGCCTTAATTTCCCTTTACCATGTAACCTGACAGGTTCTGGGAATCAGGACTCAGACATCCTTGGGCCTCTCACATCTGAAATGTCCTTCCCATCAGTTCTGTCCTCAGGGCTGTCTACTGGTAGTCTCCATGTCCTCAGCTTCTGCTTGCTCCCAGCACCACCGTTTCACCCAAAACACCCTCAGGAACATCACCGAGGGCCTTCCAAAAGATATTTTCCAGGCCTCCCTGTGACCCCGAGGAGCCCTGGGCACCTTGATCACTTTCTTCTGTAAATATCATGGTCCTGAGCTGCCAAGGCTTTCCTCCTGCCCTGTTCCGCTCCTCTGCCCACTGCATTCTATTGGAAATAGAGTCTCTTACTTCAAATCCCTAGATTGCCACTTAGTGGCTCTGTGACCCTGAGAAATCTTAAGCGCTCTGCCTTAGTTTTCTTATTTAGAAAATGGGCATAGTGGTGGCTCCCACCTGATAAGGCTGTTAGGGTTTAATGAGTTCGTTTACACAGGTCAGTAGAACAGGGCCAGGTAAATAATCAGTATTATGGTGGTTGCTTCTTACTGTTATTTGGGGCTGAACACCTGCTTCTCCTTTAACACGCAAGCTGCAATGTTTCCTCCTCCAGGAAGTCTTCACCAAACACAGGTGGAGCTCTTGCCCTTTCCTCTGTGTACACACAGTCCCCACAAATACCCCATGAGGCCACAGCCAGGCTGATTGTAACAGACTATCTGTTCAATATCTCTCCTCCACTTGGCTGTGGGTTCCAGGAGAGTGGGGCTGGCCTCTGCTTCTAGATTGTGTCTGAAATCCTGAGCATATTGAAGAAGCAAGTGATTGTTTGCTGAGCAAATCCTGTGTGTGTGTGTGTGTGTGTGTGTGTGTGTGTGTGTGTGACTGTGTATGTGACTGTGTGTTCAGGGGTAGACGTGGATGCACATAAAGGCGTGTAGTTCCATTCACTTCCCTTCATTCACTCAAGTGTTTAGTGAGCACCTACTGCGTACCAGGCACTGGGTTCACAACACAAGCAGAACAAACATCTTTTTCTTCACAGAGGAGGTCACCTTCTTGTTCCTCCACCTCAGTTGAAAGTGAACCTCCATTCATTCTAACAATGGTGTCATTGAGCAATAATCTGACAGTCCTGAGAAATGATCACTCCTGCCCTATAATGTCATACTTAGTTTTTCCACACACACAAATTTTTTTTTAAGATTTTATTTATTTATTTAGAGAGGGGGGACAAGCGGGGGAGGAACAGAGGGAGAGGGAGAGAGAATCTCAAGCAGACTCCCTCCTGAACGCAGAGCCTTAGGCGGGGACTTTCTCACGACCCTGAGATCATGACCCGAACCCAAATCAAGAGTCCCACGCTTAACCAACTGAGCCACCCAGGCGCCCCCACAAAAAAAATTTTAATGATAAAATTGGAATTAAAAAAAGTTTAGTAAAAATTTCAGGTTTATTCTCGCATCCGTGAAATTCTTTCCATGCTGGTAATGTTGAGTTGCTGCCAAAATTCAGCCTCACACTGGGCCATTGGTTTGCACTCAAAATGTGTACTACAAGAATCCGAACCCACCGCATGCATGAAGGTGCGCACATGTGCGTGAGGATGTGTGTGCACACCTGGGGGCCCCCTGGGAAGGTGCCGGCTCCCGAGGGCTCACACACGGACACCTCCCCCCAGCAGCAGGCCAACGGGAGCCGCGTCAATGTTCTCTACTCCACTCCCGCCTGTTACCTCTGGGAGCTGAACAAGGCCAACCTCACCTGGTATTTGGGGGGAAATGGGAGCTTGGGGGGGGGTTGGCCTGCTCTTTGGGTCATGACCCGGCCCTCAATGCCTCTGCCGCTGCAGGTCGGTAAAACAAGATGACTTCTTTCCCTACGCGGACGGCCCCCACAAGTTCTGGACCGGCTACTTTTCCAGCCGGCCGGCCCTCAAACGCTATGAGCGCCTCAGCTACAACTTTCTGCAGGTGAGTGGGCGCTGGGCTCAAGGGGGCGCACAGGGGTCCCAACAGGTCCGGGGCCCCAACACACCTCCTCTGTTCCCCAGGTGTGCAACCAGCTGGAGGCACTGGCGGGTCCGGCGGCCAACGTGGGGCCCTATGGCTCAGGAGACAGTGCACCCCTCAGTAGGTGTTGAGACGATGAGGGGACGGGAGTGTGTCTGAAGCGGGACACACCGACCCTCGGCCACCCCATCGAGTCCCCTCATAAAGCTCCTCGGGACCCTGCCCTCCCACACGTGAACTTTCCCGTCTCCTTGGGGTCTGGACTGAGAGTCCTGCAGAGACCCCAGCCGGTTCACCGTCTGCCTGCAGATGAGGCGATGGCAGTGCTCCAGCATCACGACGCGGTCAGCGGCACCTCCCGGCAGCACGTGGCCAACGACTACGCGCGCCAGCTGGCCGCAGGCTGGGGGCCCTGCGAGGTGCGCGGGGTGGAGCCAGGGAGGGGGCGGGGCCTGGAAGAGGCGGGTGTAGAATGAAAGAGTGGACACCGGAAGAGGCGTGGTCAAAGACAGTGGGGTGGAGTCTAGAAATGCCTGCATGGGGCGGGGCCTGGGATGAGAGAGGCGGAGACGGGAAGGGGGCGGAGCCTAGGTGCGCTCGTGGGCGGGGACAGGTAAGGGGCGGGGTCCGGGAGGGGACACGGAGGGAGACCTGGGTGGGCCTCCAGAGCTGACCCATGGACCTTTACTCTCCCTCCCACAGGTTCTCCTGAGCAATGCGCTAGCGCGGCTCAGCGGCTCCAAGGAGGACTTCACGTACTGCCGCAACCTCAACATCAGTGTCTGTCCGCTCAGCCAGACCGCTAAGAGCGTGAGCCGGGCTCGGGCTGGAGGGGCGGGGCCAGGGAGCAGGTGGGTAGGACAGCACTGGAAAATGAGGACAGAGGGGGCGGGGCCTGGAGGAGGCGGGGCTCGGACTGAGGGGCTCTTGGGGTACCTGCCGGTTGTGAAATTGGTTGGGAGGGTCGGTCTGCGGAGCGATCACTTGGGGGGCAGTGAAGCTGGGGTGGGAGAGACCAAAGCACCCCATGGGGGCTTGGATCACCCAAGGACGTTGCCGCGTGTGGTGGGTGGGTTTCAAGAAGGCCTGCTGTGACCCATGCCCGATCTGGCCCTCCCACACCAGTTCCAAGTGACCATTTATAACCCCTTGGGGCGGAGAGTGGATTGGATGGTGCGGCTGCCAGTCAGCGACCACATTTTCGACGTGAGGGACCCGAATGGCACAATTGTGCCCAGCGATGTAAGCCCTTTCAACAAATATTTCTCCTATGAGTACCACCCCCCATGATTACCTCCTGCCTTGGACACCTCCTCCTGGGGATTTCTACCCCCCACCTCACCCCACCCCACGGACACATCTCCCTCCATGGATAACTCCTCCCATGGACGCCTCCCTCTCTCCGGTAACTCTTTCATTAATATCTCCCCCTCCATCAATACCTTGCGCCTCCTACTTTTTCTTTTTCTGCCCCTTAACATCATACCCCCTTGGAAACATCCGCTCGCCCTTACCCCCCTGTCCTGCCTCTCGGACAGTCTCTCCCTTTTTAATGTCTCCTCATGAATTAAAAAAAAATATATATTTTAGGGGCACCTGGGTGGCTCAGTCGTTAAGCGTCTGCCGTCGGCTCAGGTCATGATCCCAGGATCCTGGGATCGGCCTGCATGGGGCTCCCTGCTCAGCGGGAAGCCTGCTTCTTCCTCTCCCACTCCCCCTGCTTGTTTTCCCTCTCTCGCTGTTTCTGTCTTTGTCAAATAAATAAATAAAATCTTTTGATTTATTTATTTGACAGATAGAATGAGATAGAGAGAGAGAGAGCATGAGAGGGGGCAGGGTCAGAGGGAGAAGCAGACTCTCTGCTGAGCAGGGAGCCGGATGCGGGACTCGATCCCGGGACTCCAGGATCATGACCTGAGCCGAAGGCAGTCGCTTAACCAACTGAGCCACCCAGGCGCCCAAAAATATTTTATTTTTTAAGATTTTATTTTTTTAAGTAATCTCCACATCCAATGTGGGGCTCCAATTTACAACACTGAGCTTGAGTGGCATGCTCTACCAACTGATCCAGCCAGGCGCCCCGAATTTTCTTTTTTCTTTTTACTTTATTTCCCTCATCCTAGAAGGCCTCTACCTATGAATCTCTTCCTCCTCTCGAACCGCCTTTCCCTCATTCCCCTGCTTCAAGGATTTCCTTCCCCATTTCCCCCCTCACTTCCCCTTCTCCCACAGTCTCTGCACCCCATAAGTGTTTTTCCCCCCACTTTATGAATCTTCTCTGCAATCTTTAACTCAGAATTTGACACTCCATCCTCCCTGGCCAGCACCTATATTTCTTCTCCCCTCCTGGGGCTCATTCTTCTCCTGGAGTTTGACCCATCCCTTTATGTACAGCTCAGTATTTATACTCACAGCCTCTTGACTCAGTTTCCCTCCTCCATTACCCAAGTTGGTGAGACTTCCTAGCTCAGACAGTTCGGAGCTGCTTTTCTCGGCCTCCGTGCCTGCCCTGGGCTTCAGCATCTACTCAGTAACCCAGGTGCCTGGCCGGAGCCCCAACGCCCACAACCGCCAGCCCAGATCCCAGAAGTCCTGGTCCCATGACTTGGCCATCCAAAATGAGGTGAGACTCCGTTCAGATGCCCTTCCCTTCCCCTGTGACAAATTTGAGGTGTCATGGGGAGTTGCATGGACTCTGGATCAGTGGGTCTTGGGTTCATGGTCTAGTTACCAGTCCCTCATTATGTGCCCTCCAGTAAGTGACCACCTCCCTTTGAGCCTCAGTATCCATTCCTGGGACCGTGAGGACCCAGTGTCATCATGGATGACACTGGACAGATACATGAGGGCTGACAGTGGTAGGGGTTTGCAAATTAAGTGAGGCAGGGCAGAGACTCGAGGGAGGGAGCCACCCACGTGGCCATGTAGGGGAAGAGGGATCCAGGCAGGCAGCGAGGCAGAAGCAAGAGCCCTCAGGCAGAAGGGTGCTGAGTGTTTCAGGAACCCCCTGGGGCTCAAGGGGCGGGTATTGGGTGACAGGTCAGACTCTGCAAGACTTGAGGGCCAAAGGGAAAGACTTTGGCTTTTACTTCGAAGGAGCCACGTCGGGAACAGGGCTGCATCAAGACTGTAATGGGCCCTAGCACTTTTGCCTTTGTGGGTCCCTTTTTCCATTAGGAAAAAAAAAAAGTTAAAAATTGTATTTCATGAGCAGGTGGCTGTAAAAGACGAGTATAATATATTCATTATTATTACATTTAAGTTTTCTTCTGATTGTAGAAGAAATCAAAATTTACATATTTCCATTGGCCCCTAAAAGTCTCCTGGGCCATGGCACTATTGTCAAATGCGTGAGTCAGCCCTGGGCCCACGCTGACTGGCTAGGAGGGTATTTAGGCTGTCACTGGCGCCCTCTGGTGGCCGCGGGTGGGGGGGGGAACTGACTGGGGAAGCGAGCCTGGAAGGGGTCTGCCGCACTAGTCCTAGAAGGCCATGGAAATGGTGAGAAGTGGTCAGATTGAGGAGGTGGAAGGTAGAGCTGTTAGGATTTGTTAATAGGGTCAGGTGTGAGGAGAGAGAGAGAGAGGAGGGGAGGGTAGCTCCTGGGCTTTCTCCTGAGTCCCAGGAAGGATGAAGAAGCTGCCCTTGGCTGAGAGGATGGTTATTAACCTGTGTCTGCCCTTCTCTACCCAGTACCTCCGGGCTAGGTTTGACCCTGACACGGGACTCTTGGTGGAGCTGGAGAACCTGGACCAGAACCTCCTGCTGCCTGTTCGCCAAGCCTTCTACTGGTGAGGGGGGGACCACCAGGTCAGGGAGGGGGTGTAAGTAGAGCTAAGGTCACTTACCTGACTCTCACCTGCCCCGGCCCCAGGTACAACGCCAGTGTAGGCAACGACCTAAGCAGCCAGGTCTCAGGTGCCTATATCTTCAGACCCAACCGCCAGGAACCATTGATCGTGAGCCACTGGGCTCAAACGCACGTGGTGAAGGTCTGGGGCCTTGAATGATGAGTGTGTGGGGGGGAGGTGTGGAGCTTGGGGGGGTGGTGAGCTATATGTGGGTAGGGTCAGGGGTTGGGTTTATATCTCTATCAGATAAGAGGGCTAAGACCTGAGGGGAATATTGAGAATCTTCCCACAGGGCTGATATTCACGGCTGGTTGAGTAACAGTCATTCCTTGGGAGCAAGTACGAAGGCTTTCACATCTGCTGCGGGTATCAGGATTATACTTAGCTTTTGAAACTGGGGGTGGGGTGTTCCCTCTTGGCCCATGAATGGGGAGAACCAGGTGTAGTTGCTTGAAGAGTTCACCAAGGATCTGTGCTGGAGGGGATTATATCTGAGGTGGATATTTGAGAGTTCACACTTGGATAGGGCTTGGGTGATTCTCTTAGGATGGATATCTGAGGGTGCATCTGGCTGGGAACAGGGGCTCGCCCTTGTGGGGTTTCTCGGGGCCTCTCACTGACATTTCCTCTTAGGGTAGGGGTGGGCCAGGTAATGGCAAGATTCACATTCGACATAATTCCCCTTGAGGTGAACTTCTGCATATGTGGGTCACTGAATTAGGATATAGTTTTGCCTGCAGTAACAGTTGCCGAAATTAATGGTGCCTAAAACAAGACAGATGTTTCTTTCCATCTAACAGAAAGTCTGGCTGGGCCATACAGGGCAGATGGAGTGACTTCAGAGTCATCCAGGCCTCTTCTGTCTCATTGTTCTGCCCTCCTCAACATTCAGCTTCTACCTCATGGCCCAAGATAGCTGCTTAAGCTCCAGCCGTCATATTTGCATTTGAGCCAGTGAGAGAGGGAAAGAGGCAAGGAACGTTGTGTACGCCTCTTTGATCATTTTCCATTGAGCAAACCATGGTTACACAGCCTCAGGGAAGACTGGACCATATAGTCTTTATTCCAGGTAGCCACTTGCCAAGCTAGAATCCTGTTCTAAGGAGGAAAGATGTGGTAACGGTGGACAGCAAGCATATATGCTACACTGAAGAATTATGTGTTAACATCTGACATGGGAAGTGTGGGCATCACACCTAGGTGGGTGGGGGAGGTTCCCATGCTATGAGTGGAGTTGACCTGGATGTAGGCCTCTGTGAGGTTAATGGCAGGGGTGGGTATCCGCAGGGCTTGCCAGTGTGCAGGTGCAGGCTTATACTTACCCCCTGCCCGCATGTGCCCGCAGACACCCTTGGTGCAGGAGGTGCACCAGAACTTCTCAGCCTGGTGTTCCCAGGTGGTTCGTCTGTACCCAGGACAGCGGCACCTGGAGCTGGAGTGGACAGTGGGACCAATACCTGTGGGGTGAGTGGCACCCACTGGAACTTGGGGGGTGGGGGCAAGGGCAGGGTGGGACAGGTGAAGCTCACAATCTTGCTATCCCCGCGGGTCCAGTGATGGCTGGGGGAAGGAGATCATCAGTCGCTTTGACACTGTGCTGGAGACAAAAGGACTCTTCTACACAGACAGCAATGGCCGGGAGATCCTGGAGAGGAGGTGGGGTGACTGGGGGCAGTAAAGAGTGGTCTGTGGTGTGTGGGGGCCCAGGCCTGTGGGGGCGTCTGCTGATCCTCTGAGTGTGGGAGGGAAGGGATGAAGGGGGAGTGAGGAATGGATAGACCCGGGAAGGGGAGCTGGACCCCAGGCCTGACCAAACCCTCCCCGCCCCCCCAGGCGGGATTATCGACCCACCTGGAAGCTGAACCAGACTGAGCCAGTGGCAGGCAATTACTATCCGGTCAACAGCCGCATTTACATCAGGGTAACACCTCCCCATCCTGCTCCCCATTTCTTAGCACCCCTCCACACAGTGGGGGTCACCATCATTCTTAGCATCTCTTGGCTGTCCTTGGTGGTCTCCACCGTCCCCTGTGATGCCTGTCTGGGGGCCACCGCTGGCTGGCTGTGGGGCCCCTCACTCTCCCCGCACCCCCCGACCCCCAGGATGGCAAGGTGCAGCTGACTGTGCTGACTGACCGCTCCCAGGGGGGCAGCAGCCTGAAGGACGGCTCCATGGAGCTCATGGTGAGTGGCCAGAGCCCTGTTTCAGCCAGTTCCCACCCTGGCCCCCTACTGGGCCTTGAAAACCTCTTTCTGCTCCGTTCTCTGCTAGGTGCACCCCACTGCCTATAGTCCCCACTAAGCTGAGACCTCCATTCCTATGTGGAAAGTTTCCTCCAAGCTTTTGTTCAGTCCCTACCTAGCTCCCCATCTCCTCCAGGCCCTGACTTGCCCTATCTCGTTAGATCCTTCCCTCCCTCTGTCCTAGTACCTTGCTAGGTTGGATCCCCACTTCTGCGGGTGGTCCCCTACTAGACCTTTCTCTGCGTCCATTCTTCTCACTCTTTAGTTTCTCTTGAAACTTCCACAAGCCCTCACCCAAATTTCTGGCCCAGAAATCGGCCAGAGGGACTCCTCACCCTCTCCTGGCCACTCCCCACAGGTGCACCGAAGGCTTCTGAAAGACGATGGACGCGGAGTAGGGGAGCCGCTGCTGGAGGAGGGGTTGGGGCTGTGGGTGCGAGGGCGCCACCTCGTGCTGCTGGACAAGGCTCCGACCGCGGCCACCGGGCACCGGTTGCAGGCAGAGAAAGAGCTGCTGGCCCCGCAGGTGGTGCTGGCCCCCGGTGGCGGCGCCCCCTACCACCCGGGAGTCGCCCCGCGCAAGCAGGTGAGTGGGGTGGAGCCGCCAGGTGGAGAAGACCCCAATGAACCACGGAGGGTTTTCCTGACCTTAGGCGGGACCCACTCCGCCGGCCCCTAACTTGTCCTGGGGAGGCCATAAGCTAGTCCCACCCCCTCAGCTCAGCCCCATCGCCCGGCAGTCCCGGCTTGCTGTGTCCCATCCCGCCACGACTGGGTCTTAGCGCAGCCTCTGCCCTCTCCCCTGTCCGGCGGGCTCCACTGGGCCCCACCCTCTCGCCCCTTCCACTTCCCCACGCCCGGTCCCGTCCCCTAGCCACGCCCCCTGAGCTTCAGCCCCGCCCTATCTCAGTGGGTCCCAAGTCAGATCAGGTCTGCCCCTTCCGGGCTCGGGCCCGCCCCCAGCCTGTTACCGCCCTTCCCTGGGTCTGTGCCATCCTCCTTGGCTTAGCCCGACCCTTTCTAACTGAGCCTCTTCCCTCCCTGATGAAACCACGCCCCTGCGTCAGAGCCCCGCCTCCTAACGGCGCCTCGGCACCCCCCCCCCGCCCCCCCTGCAGTTCTCAGGGCTCCGCCGGGAGCTGCCTCCCTCGGTGCATCTGCTCACACTGGCCCGCTGGGACAGGACAACGCTTCTCCTGCGCTTGGAGCACCAGTTCGCTGTAGGGGAGGGCTCTGGCAACCTGAGCTCCCCGGTGACCTTGGATTTGAGGGTGAGGAGGGCAGAAGTGGAACGGAGATAAGGGAGAGGGGAAACCCTGCTTTGTCCCCACTCAACCGGGCCCATCCACTGCCTACAGGACCTGTTCTCCGCCTTCACCATCACGTACCTGCAGGAGACCACGCTGGCGGCCAACCAGCTCCGGGCCAGCGCTTCCAGGCTCAAGTGGATGCCAGCCACGGGTGGGGGCCTGCACCGGGAGTTGGGGGCTGGGGGCTGTGTGGGAGGTGTGGGAATGTTGGCCAGGACCGGGATAGAGCTCTAGCGTCTAGGGCGGTGTTCAGATCCAGGTTAGGGGGTTAAGGGTCTTAAGTGGGTCTAAGCAACTAGCAGTTGGGTCTTGAGGGTTTGAGATGGGATTCCCTGGGTATCTAGTTCTGGGGAGAGGGGTGTGCCCATCACTCCTGGGGTTGGCATGATGGTCTTTAGATAGCGCTTGAGGGTGTGAAGGAGATGGCCCGACATCAGGGACAGATTGGGGGATCTGGGGATGGTATTCAGGGCCTGGGAGACAGTTTAAAACGGGTCTGGGAATAAGGCCCTGGGGGATAGATTTGAGGGTATATAGCTGTGTGGAGGCCAAGGGGAAGGAGGAGGGGGTGAGGCAGAGGAAGTTGGCACCCCTCACTTCTCCCTTGCACCTCCCCAGGCCCCACAGCCCAGCCCTCTCCCTCTTGGCTGGACCCTGTCACCATCACGCTGCAGCCCATGGAAATCCGCACCTTCCTGGCCTTGGTCCAGTGGAAAGAGCATGGCTAGACATACTGGGGGCAGGCCCATTCTCCCCCTCCTGCTGCTGCTGCTGCCACCAACAAAAGCCATTAAAATGCCACTACCAAGACTTGGGTCAAGGTGTGACTGAGTGGGGCTTTGTTTTTTGTTTGTTTTTGGAGGGGGATTTCATTTATGGCCTAGAAAGGTCAGCAAACACTAGTTGACTCTTGACCTGAGGCCTGGCAGGGAACTCACACCAGATTACACCATCCACACCCCACTTCATCCACCACCGTCTTCCACTCCTCCTTCACTCCGTCCGCTCAGGCTGTGGCACAGCTGTCTCTAGAAGCTACTGAGAGTGGGCCTGCATGGGATAAAGGCCCAGAGAACCAGACGTACCCTGGGGCCTTCCACACCTGGCCTTGGGGGAGCCAGGCTCTGAAGGCAAGGAGTCTAGGGTCCTGGTGAAGGGGGTAGAATAGGAGCCAGGTTCCAAAGTGAGGCCTTGGACAGGTGGGCTAGAGCTGCTGGGCTCCCAGGAGATAGGCAGAGAGCCTGGTACGCCTGGTGTGTTCTGGGGTCTGTTATGGAGGAAGGACACTTTGGGAAGAAACTGGTGGTTTAGACTCGAAAGTGAGTGACTTCCCCTCCAGTTAGGACAGCCTTATGCAGGTGCCTTAAAGGTACATGGAGGTCAGTAGGGCATCCCAGGCTGACCTGCAGCCCATGTTTGGATGCATGCACTCCTGATTGTCAGATGCACCTCCAGAAAAAAGTTTTAAGTTCCTCTTGGGGTGGCAGGCATGAGTCTGGGCAACTAGAACCTCTGGGGAGGGCACCAGGGGCCTAAATAAGGTCCCAGATGGGGCCTGGGTGCTGGATGTGCCTCTTGAAATTTTCTCTAAGTCCCCATAAAGAGATGGACCAGAGAGGCCCAAGGAGGGAACTCCAGGCGAGTTGCCATTCTATATGGGGTCTAATCACTGGATGCACCTCTCAGCAGCTTTTTAAAGTTGCCCTCCAGGGCACCTGGGTGGCTCAGTCAGTTAAAGGGCTGCCTTTGGCTCAGGTCATGATCCCAGCGTCCTAGGATGGAGCCCCATGCCAGGCTCCCTGCTGAGCAGGGAGTCTGCTTTTCCCTCTGTCCTTCCCCCTGCTTGTGCTCTCTCTTGCTCTCTCTCAAATAAATAAATAAAATCTTTTTTCCCCCCTTTCCCTCCGGAAGGGAAAGGCAGCAAAACCAGGCAGGGTAGTCTGGGGATTGTGCCCCAGGGGCGTCTGCTGCCCTGTGTAGGGTCCGATCTTAGGAGGTGCCCAACAAATTTGCTTATAAGTATTCCTCTGATTGCAGGGAAAAGACCGGCCGGGTAGTGCACCCTAGGGATGACATCTTTGGCCTGGTAGTCCATGGGATCTCCTGAAAACATGCAAATCCTCCTCCAAAGGCAGGCACTGTCCTGGCTGGCCAAGGAGACTCATGAAAGTTGCCCCGGGTCCTCCTGCAGTCCCACATGGTGCCCGATTGTTGGATATACCCCTGTAAACCTCTGTAGCTGTTCTCTGGTGATGGAGACAAGCACAGGCTAGCCAGAGAGACTCGGGGGGGGGGGGCGGGGGGCGGTGTGCCCAGGGCCAGGCTGTGCTTCTGCATGGGCCCTAGTATTGGACCCACCTGGTGGTGCCTCCTGAGAACGTAGCCACATCCCCATTCAAAGGGAAGACACCAACTGGCCTGCGCTGGACAAGTAAACCCATGAAGGATGCCGTGGTGTCAGGTGTTTTCACTCTTGGGTCCCGGTCGTTGGGAGCACTTCCTGAAAAGTTTCTATATCCTTTTCTGGAGGTCAGCACCACCCAGTGGCTGAATGCACTCCTCCTCCCCCTGCTTCCTAGCCATCCAGGGAGGCCCAGGGAGTGTTCCAGGCCCAGCTGCGGTCACATGTAGGCCTTATTCATCACATATGCCACTGGAAAATGTTTCCAACTCCTCTACAGGAAGGCCGCACCGGGGAGGGTGTCCTGGGCCCAGCAGCCTTCCTGTGCCGGGGGGCGGAGACTGAGCTGAGATGGCCAGGGAGGCCCGTGGAGGGCCAGACTCAGGGTCTAGTCACTGGGAGCACCTAGTGAAAATGTCTAAATTGTACTCTGGAAGCTGAGAGCAGCCCGGGCCACCCAGGGAGTTCCGTGGATGGTGCCCTGGGCCCATCAGGCTACTCCTTGGGTGAGACCCACGCAAAGTGGCACCTGGGGGTCCAGGTTCATCTAGGTCGCGCCGGTTGAACTGCGCCACCTGGCGGCTGTTTTAATGTCGTCTCCGGAGCTCGGCTGTGCGGGCCTGGAATGGGATCCAACCCTCAAAAGCAAGGCGGAGTTCCAGGAGACTGGTGGCAATGTTGTCCTGGCTGCGACACACGCTGCCTCCGGATGGGCTCCCCTGAGATTGTCACTGCCATATAGAGGAGAGCGACATCCAGGAACTGCACGGATGGTCTGAATGACACACGGCGGTCCCCTGCGCCCACGGGGACTCCCTTGAGACGTTGCAGGTAATGGGGTAGAGAGTCCGGCGGGGGGCGGGGGGAAACTTGGTGCCTGGTTTCTAGGTTCTCCCTCCAGAGGCCGGGATCATGGCCAGGAAGGCCTGGGAGCGTTTCCCTCATCTGGCTGCAGTCCTGCATGGGGCAGGTCGCTGG